>NC_056740.1:381570063-381640493 GCF_019279795.1 Protopterus annectens
ACTTTGTTGCACATATGAGGGTGCATAACTGCAGGCACATTCGGCCATACTTGTATGCCTTTCTTGTGATGCTAGGACAGTTGGATCATGCATACTTTGATAGTACTGCTCACTGTAACATGACTCCAACAATTTACTAAGCACTCCTATTCACAGACTGTTGACCCTGTGCAAACCCTGATATAAGTATTTGAGCAGCTACAGGCTGTATCAAACTAAAGGATGCTTGATATTTACTGCTGCACAGGTGCAATGTGCTTGTCTATGAATCCCAGCCATTAAACCTGCATTCCTTATGTAATATACCTCTTTTAATATGATTTAATATGGGACCCCAAATATGCTTCTTTAACTTCGGTTCTTCTGTTTCAGGTACTGCATGTATGCTTGCCGTATAGATGCCTATAACAAGTATTTAACATGAGCACCTTTTTCCTTATGTGGCTATTTATGTTTCCTTGTTTGTTTGTGCAGTTAAGTAAACTGTACCACCAGAACATTTTACAGTCATGGCCTTGCTACATAACACAAACTAAATGCAAATATACTGCACAAAACAGAACTGTAGTAAAAACTACACTAAAGCAGTACAATACAGGCAGAGTGAAGTGATCGGTATCATTTGAAATGCATCAGTGACCACAAATGTACAAAATGTAGTCCTGCTACAAATTAAAATGTTTTCTTAATATGTTAACTCTCAGTACCTATACAGGTATATGTAGCTTCATTGCAGATGAATTTATTAATTATTTTTGTACAGGCAAGTATAGCTTTGCATTTTTTTTCACTTTTGTAGGGAGGGAATAACACTACTGATGATAAGATATTGTATTTCCTCAACAAGTCCCAATTTTTATTTCTGACAGAATTTCATTCCAGTGTGTTTGCATATTGTTTTTCTTACTTCACAGACATGGTACCCAAAGTCTGAAAGTTCTCTGTTTCTTTTAATATTTTCTATTTCCCTTATGTAAATATACCCTGCAGTATTTTCTTTCTTTAAACAGAGCCCCTTATTGCTTAGATTACACATTACTGTGTTCATTTTTTCTGTCATTTCTCATCTTTGATATAACCATAATCTAATTTGTGTATTTCTGCCTAATGGGAAAAGTAATGTTATTTCTTGTTCTCATGATCCACTGTCTCTTTCTACTTAACGTCATCTACAACTTCATCCATACACATGATGATTTACTGGATAGTCAATAGATTAGCTTGTTTTTATACCTATAGCTTGTATTTCTTTATTTAAAACAAACATTAGTCACTGGGCTAAAACAGGGCATCTATATTTCCTGCCTTCACATACCGAAGTTTTAATCTAACTTGTATTTCTCTATTATTTAATATATTGCATCATTCCTAATATTACTGAAGGCTTTGTTTATATCAAGCGTTATCATAACAATATTCCATGTGTCTCCCTTCTTGACTGCCTTCTTAATAATCATTAGGTTCTTTTTAATATCTTTCTTCTTACCAACAACCTAAACTTCTTTACATATTTATTTTGCAGTGCTCTATCAATTCTGTTTTGCATTAGTTTGTATTTCTTTGGCAAAGAAGAACAAAAAAGGAAAAAAAAACTTTACAATAGCAATTAATAAGAATCCTCCAGTTAAAGCTTTAAATCCATGAATCATATCCTTCTTGACTTGGGTATGACAAACATACCCCGTAATTTAATATCATTCTCAATTCAGTCATCCAGCTTCAGTGACCCATTCCCCTATATCACACTGTTCAACTTCAGTCCTAAAGAACCCCATCACCAAGTCAGTAACAGACCAAAGTCTTAGAGCTGGATTCTGTAAAATTCATGGAAGCTATTTGCGGATAGTACATCAAGCCGAAGGAACACTTCAGCTCACTTGCTGTGGACACAGTTTCAGAAAACATGCTAAAGACTCACAGACTACTTAGGTATTTAGCATAGGATGACTTTGGATACTGTGCACACCTATCTGATTCCAAAACACATTGTATGCACCCAACACAACTTAATTGTGACAAACTGCCACAACAACTCTGTTTTAGGAGAGTGGCTTAACGGTTAAGGTGTTTGCCTTACAAACACAAGGTGCAGGGTTTGAGTCTCACAAGGGATAATTGGCTAGGCTTAAAATGGCTCGCAAGGGCAGTTAGTCTAGTACTAATCTATGAATCTGTGAATCTATGAATCTGAAATCCTTGGTGTATGCTTTCCAGACCTCAAGGAACAAAGGTTACTACTATGGATTCTGCCCTGTTCTGTAACAATACAAAAAATCACCATAAAAATGCAACCTGCAGTTAAAGAACTGTAACAGGCTGCAGTGATACAAGCCATAAATGAAGATGTGGCTGTGTGCCCTAGAAGGCAGGCAGCTAGAGTCAGAACAAGGCTGCAAGTAAATCAGTTTTCAGAGCAGCAAATAATTGACAGTTACTGGCTAGACAGACAACAAGAGTAACAGCAGTGACATCTATGATAGTTAATAACATACCACTGACAGACTCCTGCTGTTGAGAGTTTGTGTGCTATACTGCAGATCCTGCAGGCTATCTGCAACATGTGCACCCCACACATATCTGTGAGTACCCTGCGAGGAAACTCCATCCCCCTTGAAACCAAAGTGTGTCTCATAATGTACTTGCACCTGGGATATTCCAAGAACACATGCACAATGCTGTGGGAATGTCACAGACAACTGCTAGACATTTCCTGGTCAAATTCCTGGAAGCAATGTGCAGCAAAGTAGATGACTACATACATTTTCCATCCACTCTTGGAGTGGAGAACTGTGATGCATAAGTTTTACAGCATTGCAAACTTCCCCCATGTACTCAGTGCAATAGATTGCACAGACATACCTGTCAAGACACCAGTACATCCTGAAGCAGACTGATGCATAAACAGAAAGGGCAGGCCATCCATCAACTGTCAGGTTGTGTGTGCAGCAGATGGCAGCATAACAGACGTCATGACAACACATCCTGAACAAGTCCATGATGCTGCCACATGGAGGGAAAGTGGACTGAGGGCTGCATTCCAGCAAGGTGAAATACCTGAGGGACTACTACTGGGTAAGACATGAACACAGCTAGGACGTAAGCTAAGGAAACGACTCCCCAACAATATCCATGTTGACCAAATGTGTTTTTATTCCCCACAACAGGTGACTCTGGTTATCTATTTGAGCTGTGGCTAATGACACTATACCATGAACCATCCATTGCTGTAGGGGAACCCTACAATAGAGCATAGGCACCAATCAGAAATGCCATAGATCATGTGTCTGGTATACTGAAAGCTAGGTTCAGATGTCTGAACAAATCCAGGGCTGCACTGAAATGCACACCTGAGAAGGAAGCACAGATGATAATGGCATGTGCCATGCCACACTACATACTGACTAGAGCACATGGCGGTCTTCCAGCTGCAGGTGTGAGTGAACTACCACAAGATCCCCAGATATCTGAAGAGGACACCCACAGGTATTGGAGGAGGAGCAGGAGGATATAAAGGGCCGAAGACACAGGTGCAGGCAATGTAGGGTGTGACCACAAGTGCAAGCCCAGACTACATGGCAACGTCTGACCCAATATTTTTAGTCATAACAAACCACATGTACATCAGTACACAGATTAAAATTGATGTCCAGGTGTTGCCAGACCTCAGCATCTAATGGCAATTACCCACAATATGTACACACTGGGCATCATACATAATACCATAATCATAATGTATAACGTTATGAACAAATACAAATCTGTCACAACAGGGTTCATACACTCAGGGCACAACTGACACAAGTATGCATATGGACTGATATTTTTGTATCACTGTATGGAAAACAATAAGGGACACACATCAGTGCAACACATTCCCAGCTGTACGCTATAATAAGCTGAAAAAAGAAAAACAACACAGGATATAGTGCAGAACTTTTAATATCACAAGCCAAATATATCACAGTAAAGTATGAATAAAGTAATGTAATACACAGAGTCTGCTATGTTTATTAAACTGTTAGACTCACTCCAATGCAGTCTAGGGTGACCACACTGATGACTCACATTGCAGTCTGCCCTGTCCCGAGCACACACAGAAACATGTCTCAGATTGCTGCACAGAGGAGACTGATGAGGATGACACCATGTTGAGGTGAAGGAGTATGTCTGTGGCTTGACTGTCTGGTTGTGACTGTTGAGGCCACAGTAGATGGGCCAGCAGTGGAAGTGTGTGGATGTTGGAGCATAGACACTGATGCTTGGTAGGAAAGGTCAGTTCTGCTGAGAGGTGGCCTGCTTTTCCCATGTGAGAGTTGATAGTTGTACAGCCAGGGTATGCAGAACCCTGATTGTACTATGGCATTGCTGTAGTACTATAAGGGCCAGAGTTTCTAATGACAGTAGCATACTTTAATTTTGAGCAGCCAATGACACGATTACCTCACCATGTCTGCACTCTTTTTCTTCATGCAACGCATGCAGCTGGTGTGCAACACGATCTGTGGCACAGGTAAGTGCATGGATGTCTGAACCATGACATTGCTGGAAATGTTAATTTGCCTGTAGGAGTAGGCAGGCACCCTCTGACACCTGGCCATGCACACCATCTGCACACCTATATCTACTTCCATGACCAGTATCAAAGTGTTGTGAGGAACTGTCAACATCATCAGCAGTCTCAACTTGGTTCTTTTGTTCACTGGCCTCATCCTGTTCACCATCTGATGTCCCCTCATTCTCAGAATGGCAAGACAAGTTTCTCTCCTCCTCTGAGGCTATCCACATGACTGTCTTGGCAGACTGTATCACCACGTCACTAACAAATGTGCCAGGGGCCATGCTGCCATACTGAGACACGTCAGATCCCACATTGTGATCACTGGATGGACTAATGCAGGATACAGATAGCTGATGTGCTAAAAGAAGAGACAGTTGACACAGATAAACATTCTTACATCACATGATAGATATAGTTAAATATATATGACATACATATCTCACTGTAATGTTACAGATAATAATGACTTTACATGAGGCCTTGTCTATGTATGGGTCATGGAATTTACATTTATTTATTTTATTTATTTATTTTATTTATATTTGTTGACCGGGAGTGTCCAACTGGACATAGGTCCATTTTCAGCGGAGGCCCGGGGAGAAAAGCTCCACAGTTAAAATAAACAGACAGTAGTTACATTGGATTACATAGCAATTAACAATTTACATAGCAATTACTTACAACATATTTACAGATGAAGAACATAGTACATCAGTAGACAACTAGAATCTTTATCTGTGAAGTACATAACAGACATTAACAAATGTTAAAATAAGAAGTTCCTGCTGTATAATAAATACTAGGCTTATGAGCTTGCTATAATCAAGTAAGTTAGTAGAGTGGAAAGAAAGGTAGTGGTTGGATAGGTTACCTAGCCAACATACATGACATATGTGACGAATAAAAACAAAAGACACACCTGACAAGTCCTCATAAAAAGAGGGTGCTGTTGAAGATGGATGAGCTTCCACTATTGTAGGGATAAAGTCAGCATTATTAATCACATCATTGCCACCTTTAACCATTTAAACACTGTTAATACATACAGATGGCTTTACAAAGACACACCACTTGTTTGTGCAGTTGATGAAGCTGATGCTGTCTGGTGTAGGAATGTGAAGAAGGACACAGTATTAGTGGAGGACAATAACAAGAGTAACAGCAGTGACATGCATGAAAGATAGTTAATAACATACCACTGACAGACTCCTGCTGTTGAGACTTCAGATCCTGCAGGGGGGAAGTAAAGAGAAAGACAACACAGTCATTTGTTTAGCCAACATAATACTGATAGCATGACATATCCAACACAGTAGCAGGGCCTGCATATACTCGTGATGGATATTGCACCTGTTGGCCAGATGGCCCTGTGTTGAAAAACATTGACATTAATGTTATGTATTACATGCGTGCTACACATTGATGCAAACTATGAACCTGTTACAGTAACATACCTGGTCTGTCTGTACTTGTACCTGCATGGTGTGGGTCCCACTAAATGCACCTGTGACGTACAATTTAGGGAAATATTATTATGACAGTAAGCAGCCGTGCCATGACATGAGGCTAAGACAATAACAGGTAGTGGTCACAGTAAGGCAGTATGGAGGCACTCACCTGCCATTCCCTGGTGTTGTCCCGAAGTAGATGGAACTGTGAATATTAATACAGACAGCATTACACATGCTGGTTGCATTGCTCTGTCTGTACTGCAGTTGTATGAGTACACGTCATCATCACCATGTGTGGATCTATGTGCATTGTTCAAATCTGCTGCTGTAAAACAAAAATGATAATACATGAATATGCATGCAACAGCAATATGCAGTGGTTTACCCTGTATTCAGCCATGTCATGAAAAGTAAGGCATACATGTTCAGCCTGGAACTCAGGCTTCTATCCCACCACTGGGTGTGCATCACTTCCCTCTTGATGTATGCAGGGAGGCCAGAAATATTGTGATGTCATCTGGGAGGGTCAGTGGTGGTCCACGTCTCTCATATTGTCTTAACCTGTTGGCTGCATGGAAAATTATGTCTGCGTCATTGGCAGGCCAGGTCAGGGGATCTGTTATGACCTCCAACTGCATTAATCATGTTGGTGAGATGGGCTCACACTTCATTTCTCCAAACTCTATTCCCTACATACCTCTCAACCTCTTGGAGCAATAAATCAGGACAAAGACATAAATAAAAGTGGGACAAAGGAATAAAAATAGGGACAATTTTTAAATATTGCTCTTACAAACTTAGAAAGTTGATAGAATAACAGGTTTTGCAATAGCATGAATCTTCTGAAGGATATGAAGTCTGAAACTGAAATGTCTGTCATTTTTTTTCTAACTTCAGCCTTTAATGATTTGCCACTAATTTGCCAGACAACCTCAATTTTATGAAAAGTGGACCAAAAATATGTGGCAAAAATCTAGACATTCTGCAAAAGTCTGTACAGTTGAGAAGTGTGATTCATTGTAAAACCAAGGAGTCTCCATCCGTATTATCAGATATCATCTAGTATGATGTCATTTTCCTCTGGGAAGAAATTGTCACATCTAGGATGGCTGACCATCTGAACGACAGTGATATGTACATGATCATACTCCTTTGGGAGCCCAATTGTGCAGATAATTAAGTGGGCAGGGTATGTCACCATAAACAGTTTGCATTCCTGCGCAGTGCAAAAGTCTATAAAACACTGTCTGTGGCAAATAATAATGTGACATATAAAATGTAACAACAATGCCTGCATACATAACAGTTGTAAAATCAACATAACTTGTAATAACTTTACAGGCTGTCTGTGGGATTAGAACCCCTTATACTACATATCGGTTGAAGGTCCAAGGACAACAGCATCATGTCATATGAGTCTGCATGTATTTCACATTAAAATACTACAACAATTAACAATTGAACAACTTACAAAAAGTGTCAGAAAACCTGAAGATCCTTAGGCAGGCCACAGACAGTACAGATCAGGCCAGAGACAGTGCAGATCCTTTGTATATTGAGCCAGTAGTTATAAGACTAATGAAGAAATATCTGTAACAGCAGGAAAACAATTGATGAATGGATGCGTAATAGAAAGTTCACATCTGGGATCACTCCAGTGGCTCTACTTGATAGAGGCACTGGGAACTAACGTTGGGCGGCACGATGCCAGGGCACTTCTATGGGCTAGGCTTGTAAAGGCTCCAGGGCCAATAGTCTAGTACACACCTATGAACATATTACGACTTTTGTTAAGAAACATCAATGAAGAAATATCCATAACAGCAAAATAACATAATACTTATGGATAGTTTTGGAATCCAAGGCTTTCTGTAGTTATACCACAGAGTGTACAGAATTACCAGTAAGAAACACAAATCTGTCTTCATGTACTGTTCATATTTGCAATATAAATCTCTCTACAACTGCATAAGGAAAATTACTGCATGTCCTTAATGAAAATGGCAACACCTATATGCATAAAGGTAAATCAAACATCACTCCAGTAACTTACAATAATTTCTCTTAAATCCTACATTTCTAATAAAAATAAGTCCAAACAGGTACTTTTGAGAATGAGTAACTTTAACAGATGTACTATTCCCCAAAACAGTAATGATTGCAGGTGCCAATTTACCTCTGACTCAGGAATCTTTGAAAGTAAGAGCAGCTACTGTGTACCCATCTTTAAGTACCATTTGTGCCATACATAATTGAGGTTCATTAATATTCTAGGTTTTGGAATCCCATTTGCTCACATCTACGTAAATTGGCTGCATTCAGCTTAACACCCATATGCACTGTGCAAGTACCCAATAGGTGTTGATAAACAGTACCATGTATGGCACATACTCACTATCCTCCAATGATCTGAAAACATGACATAAGCTTCACTTTTAAATATTGAGTTTGATACATTTACAGATCAGAGCATTGTTGCCTTTGAACTGAGTGAGCATTTTTCATGTTTTGCATTTTTCATATATTTTCCATTGGAGTATTGAGATGGCTACTTCCAGGAGGCTGTAATGTGGTCATGTGCCCAACTGGACCAAGGACAAGACCACCTAGATGCTGGCCATATATGCTGGAGTGAAGAATTGGATGAGAGGCAGGCCAAGGATCTTCTCTTTGATCGACATCTGGAACCAGATTGCAAGGAAGCACAGAAAACATACGGGGATCTGCCAGAGTGGAGTGCAAGTTCACCACTGCTATGATGACCTGTATTAAAGTGATGTGGAAGAGCTTTGTTGGATGGTCGCCAAGGTGCAGAGGCAGCCCATGGATCCCTACAGTAAGTGACACTACAGTATGTATACCTGGACATTCCTATGGAAGTTAGAGATATATCTGTGTGCCAAGTATATCAGATAGATGGCTTTTATAACCATTAAGTAGCTGTTGTGACAATTGGCTCACCAGGATGATTAAGTAGACATGGTTACTGCTCTCAATTTAAGTATGGGTTTGAGTCCCATTTTTTTAAATTTATTTAATAATATTCCTAATTATGAATGTTGTAGATGTACATCTGTTTTCCAATATATAACAACATCATTTCACACATCCACTGTTCTTGTGCATCACTGACACCTAGAGTACCAAGGCTGCTGATGACTAAGCATTTCATAGTTATCCATTATAGCACAACAGTATCACCTACAGTACCAGTATATGTCTGAATAATAACTCATACACAACTTCTTTAATTCATTCCTCCTAATAAAGTGAACATTCTTACTATAGTCCCATTTTTTAAGCCAAAAGGAATGCCTGTCCGACTGCTTACATGTATGTTTTCAGTTATGTGTTGATAGCTGCTATTTCTTTAGAGTATAATGGCCAATAAGTGTTGGAAGTTTCCATATTCATCCTTTATCCACAGGAATTTGAATAAACACCAACAGTACCTCTTTGTTAGGAAGAAGCATGTGCTGTCTGTTAGTTTGGCCTATAAAGAAACCAGCCAGCATGCCTACCTTTTGGAGTGCTGCTACTTCCAATCCACACAGGGGAAGCATATTATTAAATTGCTATCTTGGTTTACTTCACACCTAGCTGTTATGTAGAGAAGAATATTACACTTATTAACATTTATTTTGTGTATAATTATGAGTAATTGTGGATAACATGGCTATTCATCGAATTATGATGAATATACCCATAATCTGTAACGCTCTGTTAACAGCAGCTGTTTAACTGCAGGGTTAGTAAATCTTGCTACAGACTTTTACAGGTCTGACAAAGTTTTTTGCAATATGGTATTATAAAGTACTATCAAGTTCTGTTTTATCATTAATTATTACATTGACTTCCAGAACCACCATCATCATTATCTTTTGAGGACGTGAGATGGGCAGACTTACAGCTGAAATGCAGAACACGAAAGATGCATTTGCTTTGTGACGTGCACTTTGTCAAGGAATATCTTTGTCCTCACTTATATCTTATTGCGCCCCTCATGTACAGCAACTTTTATGGTTTTATTAACAGAAGCTATATGATACATGACACTGTTCCACTGTCTGAGGAATGCATGTTTTCCATTACTGTTAGTGTTTCTGACCACAGTGCTGACATGAATTAATTTTTGTTAACTATTTACCTACATGACCAACACCCGTTCATTTTTTTAAATCCTAAGCCAGGGTCCATATTAGTAGTCCATTCCCCATCCAGGTGATGTCATAGCACCAGGTCTTTTCACTGCAGTCACAGCATGCACTTTCAGTCAAGATGTATAAGATAGGTAGGTAGGTGTTAAGGTTACAGTTTGATGTACATTACAGTTGCAGATTTGAATTGCATATCTTCCAGTCTGTGTTCAAAGAGGTAAAAGCCTGTATGTAACCTTAAAAATGTGTATGGTGATTATCTAATATTCTTCAGAAATAAGTTTTATAGAAAGTGATCTGAGAACTGTATGTCACTGTTATTTGAGGAATACATCATTCATAGTTACTCTTTACTTTTTTCAGGCAATGAAGATAAGACCAGAAATCATGCTTTGTGCATTGAGCTGATGCACAGGCTTGAAGAGCAGTAGAGGGAGAGAGACAGGGTAATTACTTTTCCTTTTTTGTTGAATGAAATGCATCTGATCCTTATTACAGGCCTATATTTTTCACATTACCATGTACATTGCTTAGAATGCATGAATACCCATCATGCATCAGTAAGGTAAGTGAAATAATTGCACTACTGCTATGCATAAAACTGATTTAAATACAAAAGTGTTGAAATATCATTTAGCATTAGACATTTTTTTTCTGCACACAGTTTTTGAAATCTACTCCATAACCTAAATGGCAGTTGGATTGGTATATCCTTCACACATATTGGCAGTAGATGTTTTGTATACGAATCAAAGTATTTTGACTTCTTTTTATAATGTGTGTGTTAGTGTAATTGTATGTGTTTCCCAGGGAATGATCTGTTGGACATTAGTCTGCTTGTTCTTAAACTGTGCAGGTGCCTGAGTACAACACCTTTGGTGTTTTTATTGCAATATACTTGTATCTCAGGTTTGCTGTCACTTGTGCTGATAGACATTTCTTTGCAGCATTTCATAATCAGCAAACCCTTCAATTCAACATTGGTATTGCATCTGCCTATAACACCTTGGGTGTTTTTGTTACAACACACGTGTAATCCTAGGTTTGTTGATACTGGTACAGATAGACATTTCATAATCTTCAGGCATCATCAGGTTGTTTGCATTTTGCAGAGTACCGATTGGTACTAGTTGTAGGTAGCTAATGCATACAGTTGTACACATACAATTACTGTCAGTGCAACATATATAACATTCTGCTATGTCACAGGCTGTGGTGATTAAACATATTAAATATTTGTTACTGTCGTATTCATTATATTGATGTGTGTCCAGCTAATTATCATGCTGCATGGCTCAGACATTTGTCATATGGCTTGCCTAGTTTCTCCAATATTGCCATCTCACTTTGTTCTCATTTTAATAATGACATTTGGTGGCTGGTTATATAAACCATTAAATGCAGAGAGTACAATTTATAAATTTCTACTTTCATAGATTTTTACTATGCTAATGACCGAGGGGCCTTTCTAAGCCTAGCCATGTTTTCACAAAAGAATAGTGATGTCCTATATCCAAACAGGACATTGAGGGCCAGACATTTGTAAGGTACCTCTGTCTATAATGGACATGAGTGACAGGCCCAGTGTAAATTTCCAAATCTTCATCCACTGGTCTTAGGTTGTGCTTAAATTGTGTAATAGACAAAATCAGCTTCACATGGATGGGAAGCCTGTAACGTAGGAGGGGCAGTCTCTGAAACATATATCTGTCTCTCCAACATGATCTGTTAAAGTCACAGACACAATTCTGGTCCTTAGACCTTGTATTTTTGTTACTATTTGACATGATTATGCAGGAGATTCATAACGGTGGTGTTTGAGGATACCTTTAAAGCCAATCTAAAGATCACCCTCAGAAATGCATATCAGACTGAGTATAGTGAAAGGTCTTTAAGGCCATCTATATGAGGCAAGTTTGTTACAACTTGTATTCTTTGTTTATTCAAATGCTGAGGTAGTTGTATTTTCTGCATATGCCTGGTCAGGTACATACTGAAGGGAGCATTGTACTCTATGATTGTTGTGATAAGGGCAGATTATGGTGGGATAATGATCTCTTTAGACCTAGCTGCCATGCATTTACTTATAACTTGTGTAACAAAAAAGGATTTCCTCATCACTGTGGCCATGTGGTGGTTAAAGGAAAGGCTACTGTCTACATGCATACATAGATTCCTGATTTGACTGTTGGGGTCATATTATCTACGTGTTAATTATCCATGATGCTTGGCTGTCCAAAGGGAACAATTATGCAGTTCTTAGAATTGATTTTAAGACCACTGCTTTGCCACCATTTGTTATGTCATAGGTGGGTCTTCTTGAAGAATGCTTGTGTCTGCAAGGGAGTCAATGATAACCTCCAGGTTGCAATCATCTGCAGTTAGCCCACCATTAATCTTCACTGTTTGCTTCCACTTCAGATAAAACAGATGCCAAGAAGCAGTAGCCCCAGTTTGAGTCATGCTAGTGACTGAACTCTTGGTGGAGGTGGCTTCACCTATTTTGACCTCCTGGGTCCTATCATTGAGCCACTTGGCTATCCAGTGGGGATAAAAGGGTTTATACTTAACTTACTGAACTTGTCTATAATGCCTGAGTAGGGTATTGTATCAAAAGTTTACCAGGTCGAGGAAAGCTGTGTGCAGTGCACAGTCTGCATCACATACATTGCTTTGTTGACACTCTCAATAAAGTCCACCAGATTTAATAGGCATGACCTTCCTTTAACAAAGCCAAACTGTGATAGGGCCAGCATTTGCAGGTCACCTATGTTCTCATTTATCATGTCCATGATAAATCTTTAACATAAACTTATTATGAAGCTGGTCAGACCTATGGACATGTATTTACCCTGATCAATTTTTTTAAATCCTTTGTGTAGGAGAATGACTGTACCCATCTTCCATTAACTGGGAACAAAACCTGACTGTACACTAAAGCTGAAAAGTAATTCAAGTGGACCAGACAGGTCATCTTTCATGTTCCTTAGTAAGCATGGATGTTATTGGAGCCCATCATTGCAAAGTATTTTGCCTTGGAAACTGCATTGAAGAGCTGTTCCTTAGTGATGGTTATGTGGAATGTAGTATATGATATTTCCTTTGGACTATCAGGTGATGAGTGGGGGGGGGATTTCAGCTGAACATCACATTTACATTTACACATGCAAGGGAAAAAGAAAGGGGAAAAATGAAACACTCCGATGAACATTTTTCTGAGGCAGACAACATTATTAGACAGTGCAGGTCACAATAATACTGTTATGTTGATGTTTACAAGCTTTTTTGTCAAAGTTCAGTTATGTTAATGTGGCATAAGCCAGTGTCATGCATGCTTCCATTCAAATGGCGGGATATGTTATATGTGCTTGGTTTGTGTATGCTTGCAATGCTTCATCCTGGCCAGTATCGAAATGTTCAGGTGATGGCATGATTTCCACTGGTAAGCTGTGTTATGCATGCCATTGCACAGCCTTGATTGAACTGCTCACATTGGTGATGGATACATTCTCCCTGACATTTTGTATTATTGGTCATGCCCATAACTATAGACAAAGTGTCATAGGGAAATATGTTGTGTGCATTAGCAGCTATTCACTAACAGCAATTGTGATGATTATAATTCTGCTACTTGCTAATATTTGCATCATTTGCAATTAAACTGTGTTTTAAATTAGAAGTTTGGTATATGGTAATGCACCTTCAGTCTCAAATTTATATTTGCAGAAGTCACCAGTGGATGATATGTTAATTAAGTATGCTAGATTACAGATATGCACATCAGTTCCCTAATAAGGCCATCTATGATCTTCATGTGAATGTGCTATGTAATAGACATTTGGTTTTCATTTCTGTCATGTTTTGCAATTCATCTTGACAGAGCATGGGACCTGTGGATGTTTGCCTATCAGACACAGATGATGAGCACATGCCAGGGCACTGCTGGAGCCTCAGATGTTGATGACAATGATGAGGAAGCTGGAACTGCACCTGCTTAAGCCGTCATGCCTGCTGCACCCTGGAGGAGATGAAGCAAAGACTGGAACAGAAATGATTATCGGGAAGTTATCTAGGAGATTGTGATCAATGTGTTTTGAACACAGATGAGGGACATGATGGGGACATTCTTCCAGGATATGGCATGGGTTATGTACGACTTGTTCAGAGAGGTAACCCATGAAGTTATTTGTGAGGCTCAACCCCATCAGCTTGGTTCTTCTGGTCTGTAAATATTGTCTCTGTACTCTGATTGTGTTATGTTTCCAACATGAGGATTAACATATAATTGGTTGGACTGTATATGTGCTTGCATACCATGTAGCAGACTTGCATATGTGTTATCATCATGTGACATTTAATCATGTTTCAATGTGTGCATGACATACATTAACACCTTACACTTTCCTCCAACATTCCGCTGTCCATGCCTTGTTGCAATTAACCTGCAGCTAGTGCTGCAACAATTTGCCTGTAAACGTGTTTTACCGAGAGCGACTGTCAGACAATTGAAGTTGTCCATAGTCCAGCACTACCACTGTGATATGTTTTGGATTTGTGTATTGCCATATCATGTATATGCAACAGAATGACATCTCATTTCACACGTAATTTGGATGACAGTTTTCATGCTGTCCCACTGGCATGGTGTGATATTGTATGGTGTGCGCTGACAATACTGATGCCATGTGGGGTCATATACCGGTCATATATATGTTGTGACTATGGGCACTCCTACTTTTTTAACTGCATCAAACACAAATGCAGTTCAAATGTATATGCAGTGTTACAGACAATTTGTTTTGTAAACAGTACATTACACCATGTTTGCTGTATCTTAAATTTCTACACCCATTACTTATTAACATGAATTCACACTCTTTGCAAATAGTTGTACATATTAACTGATTGTACATGTCTCTGCACATAGTTGGATCCATAGTGATACACAACTGTACCTTTGACATGTGAGCATGTACTGACTTATTGCTGATGTGCTGTAATGATTCTCATAGGAGTATCCTCTGCTCAGTAATGAGCAGAGTGTGTGACATACACCTGTATTTGTTTATCCTCCATTTGGATGACAGTATATGTGTATGTGCTTGAAATTCTTAGCTCGCTTACCTATGCATGTTGATGCTACACAATTGCACAATACTGTGTATGTGTGATTTATACATGGCCATTTCTGTGGACATCAGAAATCATTCTGCTCACGTAAAATACATTTCCCATATGCTTAAATGTATTTTGGGTTGGCTTCTACAGCACCCTGTGTACTGTACACGTGTGTCAACTTACATTGTCTTGCTTTTCCCTGATGTGGGCCCAGGTTGTCCACCTCCTGTCCACCTTCATATTTTTATATTATATTTTGCATATATGTTGCATATTGTAGTTATTGATCATTACCACGTATTATGTTGTTGATATGGTGAACATGTGCCAAATGTATGGCTATTTGATGATACAGGACATCTGCACACAAGTCACAGGTTACTGCTTTCATTACATCATTGTTCTCATAAACATTTAAATGTGTATTGTGGACATCTGTGCTAACTTCCTGTCTCAGCTTTACTGTGAGAACGCAGAGTCAGGTGACCAGATGAGGTCATTCAGCCAGCCCTCTTGGAAATTATATTTTAGATATTACAAAGAGAAATCTCAGAGTATTGAGTATTCTGTTTGGGAAGCATGACTAGAAAGATCCATACCCACAGCATCTTGCCTTGCGGTAGTTAGTAACTTAACTAAGGAACAATAATATTCTCTTTGATTCAGTCAGGAATATAGTGAAGCTTAGTTTAGATATTGTTTTTCTTTATTTGTCTGAATCTGTCCATCAGTGTTCTTTTAAACATTTCCTGTGATCTGAACTCAGTGGTTTGCTGTGAATTGTGATTCAGTATTTTCATGTACTTTTATTATTTATTATTAAATATATTTAAAACTTTTATTGTGGGTGGTCCTTGTAGAAACTATCTAACCTTCGACAGTGCTTATATTTATTTGGTGACATTGTGTGGACCACACCAGAAGCCTAGCCGTCTTGGTGAACTACTACCATTTGGATTAGTATTAATATTGCACAGTATAATTGGATACCCTTTTAAGAGCCTTATTGTAACTGACTGGGAGTGATAGCTACCTTATAGTCTGGGCAAACTTGGAAGAGCAGGTAATCTGTGCCAGCCTTTCCTAGGTATGTATGTTTGAAAATTAAATCTTAAAGAGTGTGTGTGTCAGCTACTTGGGGCAGGGACAGGAAGCACGGAGTTTACAGAGAGGGTGCTGGAGGACTTGGCTGAGGAGCTAACCCTGCAGCTTTACCAGTGGGGAGTCTTTTTGGGGACCTAGAGGGAGACAGATAAAGAGACATCCAGACTCCAGGCAGAGTGTGTTCCCTGTGTGCTCTTAAGGGAAACTGTACTTGATGCAGAGAGGTCTGGATCTAGAAATACTGAGTGTTTCCATTTGTATTCCAAGTGCACGACCCTCTCCAGTGTTAGTCATGAGAATTCAGGCTCCTTGATTACTCGCCCAGCATGGGGACGACACATATCGGTGGTCATCACATATTGGTAGCAGTGGTGGGCATCACATGTCCATTTTGTGTGTCCCTCTTCTTCACCCATACCTCACATCCTCTTTTCTGTTTTCCACTTTCTTTGAGTGTGTGCATTATTTGTGTTCCCTACACAAGTCCTACACCCATTGTTAGCTAATATTAGCTGTGGTGATGTGGCTATGATTGGCCTTTACCTGTACTAATTATTAGAAATTTTATAGATTCCATCAGAATCTGTAAGTACAAGCAGGAATATTTTATTAGTACATGACTTACAGAGATATCCATGGATGTCTGTGAGCTTACTGAACAGATTGCTGAAGATATGCAGTACAAATGGCATGGAGCTTACAAGCAAGTATGTTTTGTCATTAAATGAATTGTGAAAATATCCATAGTTATCTCTAACGTTTCTGGACATATTTCTGAAAATATGTATCACAAATGCCATGTGGCTTACATTAGGATACTTAGCATTTTTATACTGGAGTCAGTTATATTCCATAGTCATCCTTAAGCTTATTGGAGACATTTTGTTATAGATATGTATGTAAGACTGTCAGGATGCTTGAATTTGATAATCTTTCCATAACATTGTTAATATACAACACACTTTGACTGCAACTTCTCATTACCTACGCATTACTTGTGAGTATGTTTAGTGTGCTGTTACTACTGATATACTCTCTTGTGCAATGAGGTATTCTGAGTTCTCTGTGGTATATTTACATATTACATTATTCCACAACTTTAGCACTAATATTGGTGTAATGGGCCAAATTCTGTGAGCTTTACAGAATCGGCCCTTAGTAAACAAACAAACAAAAACACTATAACCCAAAATCTCAGCTGGATTATGCATACTGGCTTCCCAAATAGCAGTTGCCAAAGATAAACATGCCTGTCTGCAAATTCCTGCCAACAGGATATACTGATTCATTACTCTGCTCCCTCATTGGGGCACCCAGTAAATACTGCAAGAAAGATCCAGTTAAGCTAGAATCCTCACTGTGTAGTAACTTAAACCTCCTATAGTAGAGGCCCATGGGATATATGCAGATAACCCATGAAGGACATAGCAGTGTTTCAGCTGCATGGCTTCCGGATGTCTGTGACTTTTAACTTTTTATTTTTAAGTGTTTAGTAAAGCCACACCCCCACTAGCTGTAGATATGCATGTTTTGGCCTTTTTTGCCTTATCAGTACAGTATAAATGAGTTGTTTGGCTATACTTCAGAAATACAAAGTGTAAAATCAAGCCTGATGTCTGTAAACAATAGGGTGCCTGCGCCACTGCTAAATGTCCCCCAGTATAGAAAAGCTTGTGTCTCATCTTAAACTCCTTGTTCTTTAAGCTGCTTAAGTTAGACATTGTTTGCTTTCTGTCAGGCACTCTCCACCCCTTTCAGTGCACTCATGCTAAGTAAACCAACAAGCAACACTGTAGTGACCATAGTTTTTCCATTCTACATCATGAGCTATGTGAATCTTTACTTCATTATATCAAGCACATTGAATCACACCTTGAATTCTGAACTTCTTTGAAACAAAAACAAACATGTATTTGCAGAAGCCCATTCTTAGAAAATAATTCAGCCTCATCTTTAACTTTTAAAATTAAGATCCTTTTCTACGATCACTTTGTATAAACAGGCAGCAATATTTTGCAAATCTCTCACTGTCTTGCTCTCTCAATTCCTTTCTCCCACCTATTCTTCCACCTGCCATGAGTATTATCTGACACATCGCATGCCCCTCCCTCAGCTCTCATTTTCCTTACTCATCTCATGCATTTTTCTTCCTTCTTTAAGCCCGTATGCTTTACACACAAGGACAAAGTACTGCAGCAGTCTTTATATCCATCCATAAGCCTTTTCCCAGGATGTCACTTCAACATTAACAGTCATCTAGAGCCAAGGTTCACACCACCGGGTGGTTAGCCCTGCTACTGCTGTTCTTCCACACCACACACTCACATGCACAGTCACACCTGTGGCCAATCTAGAGTATCCAATCCACCTACTGCATGATTTTGGAATGTAGGAGGAAACCAGAGCACCCAGTGGAAACCCACACAAACACAGGGAGGGCATGCAGACTCTGCACAGAAGGCCTTCCAGTGGAGTATCGAACCTGAGAACCTCTTGCTGTGAGGCAACAAAGCTTTGTGCTGTACCACTTAGTATATGTATATGTATGTCCGTTTTTCTTAGCCAGCCATTCTCCATGTTTTGAGACTTGATCTAGCAGTTCCCAACATTTCAAATAGTTACCTTTCCACTTAAAGGTTAGGATTGTACGTTACTGAATTACAGTGTTAGGTGCCTGTTTGACATTTCTTGCTTTTTTGCTTTATGATTGTATGAGTGTAAACTCCCATTGCCACTCTTCAGTGATAAACAAATTCAAACAGATAGATAGACTAAAGCCATTTATTGGTTTCCAGTTATCTAAAGTCATTATTTTCTTCCCAACATCATTTTATAATTCCTTGCTACAACATCACCTGTAGCTACATTTTCCCATTCATTCATAAGTTCTACAAAGTATGTTAAATGTCAGTCTTCTAAAATTGCTATATGTGTACCCCATTCCATCTACCCATGGTGCTGAGTCATTGTTAACTGCTTTTGAAATCTATTTAAGTTATTTTAGGTCTATTTTCTTGTCTGTAATGCTGTTTGTTATGCATTTATACCTGCAGTTTGTTCTTTGTTTCTGCATTTTTATTTGACTTTTAAGTTACATATTCTCTATATATTATTTCCTTTTCATATACATATTTTGAATTTATATATATATATATATATATATATATATATATATATATATATATATATATATATATATTTTATTTTCATATGCAATCTTCTCATTTCTACTTCTTCACTGTATATGAGGTATCCTATTTTTCTTTCAGACTTAGGAAGACTACTGCTTCTTTCTTTTTACCTTTTAGTGGATTTCTTTGTCTAACCCAGCCACTGGGGATGCACAAGCCAGTGCATTTCTTTGTGCCGGTCCCAAGCCCGGATAAATGGTGAGGGTTGCGTCAGGAAGGGCATCCGGCGTAAAACTTCGCCAATCATTTCATGCAGACACCAATAAATACTTTAATACCGACTCGGTCGAGGCCCGGGTTAACAACACCCGCCACCAGTACTGTTAGCCAACAGGGTGCTGGCGGAAATTGGGCTACTGTCGGCCGAAGAAGGAGAAGAGGTGGAAGACATGGCCGAAGACAGGAAGAGAGGAGAAAGGCTAGGACTGTGGTAGTGAGGGTCGGAACATTGAAATATGACTGGTATAGTGATAGAGCTAGCTGATATGATGGACAGAAGGAAGGTTGGTATATTGTGTGTGCAAGAGACCAGATGGATGGGGAGTAAGGCTAGGTGTATCGGAGGTGGGTTCAAATTGTTTTATCATGGTGTGGATGGAAGGAGAAATGGCGTAGGAGTTATTCTGAAGGAACAGTATGCTAATAGTGTTTTGGAGGTGAAAAGAGTGTTGGATAGAGTAAGGTTTATGAAGCTGGAAATCGATGGTGTAATGATGAATGTTGTTAGTGCATATGCTCCATAAGTTGGGTGTGCAATGGATGAGAAAGAAAAATTTGGGAGTGAATTGGATGAAGTGGTGATGACTGTACCCAAGGGTGAGAGAGTGGTGATTGGAGCAGATTTCAATGGGCATGTTGGTGAAGGGACCAAACAATTAAAACTCCAAAACTGTTAAAGACAACAAACTGAACACACCGGCTCCAAGATAAAAACAGTCCTGCACATGCAAAGTTCCTTTGAAAATAAAACGGCACTCCAATTATAAGCTGCACATGTAAAAATTCCTTTTAAAATAGCGGCACTCCGTTTATATTACTGTCCAAATATGTAAATTCGATAAATGTGATGAAAACAAACTGCTTGTAAAAGAAGAAACAGTTTATTAAACATACTCACAGGTGAGGAGAGTGTGTTGAGCAGATGGAAAGAGTACTTTGAGGGACTGATGAATGAAGAGAATGAGAGGGAGAGAAGGTTGGATGATGTGCAGATAGTGACTCATGAAGTGCAGTGGATTAGCAAGGAGGAAGTAGGGATAGCTATGAAGAGGATGAAGAATGGAAAGGCTGTTGGCCCAGATGACATACCTGTGTAAGCATGGAGGTGTTTAGGTGAAACGGCAGTGGAGTTTTTAACTAGATTGTTTAATGAAATCTTGGAAAGTGAAAGGATGCCTGAGGAATGGAGAAAAAGTGTTTTGGTACCGATTTTTAAGAATAAGGGTGATGTGCAGAGCTGTAGTAACTACAGAGGGATGAAATTGATCAGTCACAGCATGAAGTTATGGGAAAGAGTAGTGGAAGCAAGGTTAAGAAGGGAGGTGATGATTAGTGATCAGCAGTATGGTTTCATGCCGGGAAAGAGCACTACAGATGCGATGTTTGCTCTGAGAGTGTTGATGGAAAAGTACAGAGAATGTCAGAAGGAGTTGCATTGTGTTTTTGTAGACTTAGAGAAAGCATATGACAGGGTGCCTAGAGAGGAGTTGTGGTATTGTATGAGGAAATCAGGAGTGTCAGAGAAGTATGTAAGAGTGGTACAGGATATGTACGAGGGTAGTGTGACAGCGGTGAGGTCTGCGGTGGGAGTGACGGATGCATTTAAGGTGGAGGTTGGGTTACATCAAGGATCAGCTCTGAGCCCTTTCTTATTTGCAATGGTGGTGGACAGGTTGATAGACGCGATCAGGCAGGAGTCCCCGTGGACTATGATGTTTGCAGATGGCATTGTGATCTGTAGTGAGAGTAGGGAACAGGTGGAGGAGACCCTGGATGGATATATGCTCTAGAGAGAAGAGGAATGAAGGTCAGCAGGAATAAGACAGAATATATGTGTGTGAATGAGAGGGAGGATAGAGGAATGGTGAGGATGCAAGGAGTAGAGGTGGCGATGGTGGATGAGTTTAAATACTTGGGGTCAATAGTTCAGAGTAACGGTGAGTGTGGAAGAGAGGTGAAGAAGAGAGTACAGGCAGGATGGAGTGGGTGGATTAGAGTGTCAGGAGTGATTTGTGAAAGATGAGTACCTGTAAGAGTGAAAGGGAAGGTCTACAAGAGGGTAGTGAGACCAGCTATGTTATATGGGTTGGAGACAGTGGCATTGACAAAAAGGCAGGAGTTTGAGCTGGATGTGGCAGAATTAAATATGTTAAGATTTGCACTGGGTGTGACGAGGGTGGACAGGATTAGGAATAAGTATATTAGAGGGTCAGCCCAGGTTGGAAGGTTTGGAGACAAAGCCAGAGAGGCACAATTACGTTGGTTTGGACATGTGCTGAGGAGGGATGCTGAGTATATTGGGAAAAAGATGCTAAGGATGAAGCTGCCAGGTAACAGGAAAAGAGGAAGGCCTAAGATAAGGTTTAAGGATGTGGTGAAAGAGGACATGCAGGTGGTTGGTGTGACAGAGCAAGATGCAGAGGACAGGAAGAAATGTAAACAGGTGATCCGCTGTGATGAGTGGATTTCTTTGTCTCTTGTACCATTTGATGATTAGTAATAATATTACCCATTTGCTAATAAGGTAGACCCACTGAACAAACAATGTCTTTCTAGGGGCACCCTGGAAGCAGTGTCTGGTTAAATGATATTCTCAAGGCAACATGAAACTGAGGGAATGAAATTGCACCACAGGGATATAGCTCATAATCTTAACCTCTGCACCAGTTGCCAAACATTTTTATTCTAATGTAACATGTAATTTCTGTGCTGCTTGCCACATTTTTTATTATCCCTCTTTCTGTCACTTTGTTTATGTCTGATTCTGTAGTCACCATTGTTTTATTTTATTTTTGACCCAGAACTTTATATTCCTTTTTTATGCTGTTTCTTAACTATTCCATTTTTGAGTTTTAGAAAGGTTCTAGCTCTTTATGATTCTGTCCCAACTGTATTAAAGCCTTTGTTTTTTTTATAATATATTGTTCTATTTTAGATACATCTTCACCTACTTATTTTAAGGCTTGTTTACTAAAACATGCCTTCAAAGTACTGTGATCAGGAAAAAACACTCTTAGAATTTTACTTTTACTATTGGAGCATTTCTAGTAAACAATCAATGTTAAGTTGTCTATCTCGCCTTCATTCTTGCTGGATGGGTTCGGAGCCGACCTCGGCTCTGACTCGGCCACTCTAAAAGCTCGAGAGTTGGTTCCACCGGCTCGAGGCTCCCCTTATATCCCACAATGCTAGGCGTGAGTTACCTCAGATCTCGTTTGCGCTACAGCGATTGCCGCTACAGCGAGGTGTGTTTTCTACGGCGCTCCAAGTTAGTGAAAGTTAGACTAGTTTAAATTCTTTAGACTCAAGCTAGCTTAGTGTATTTCTTCCCTTAGTGTAGTGGATATTTATCCCTTCTACTTTTATCCAGCCCCCTTTTTTCTAAAGAACTTATAAGTTCTTCCTCCCTAGGCCTTAGCCCCTTCCTTCCCTTCCTTAGGGTGTGTATGTGTTTGATTAGAACTTAGGAAATTTTTAACCTTACCCTTTAGTTAAATAATTCCTTTTAGACCCCTATCAGTGTAATCTGTGTGTGTGTGTTTTCTGTGTGTGATTACACTTGGTTCCTTGAGTATGTCCAAGGATACAAGAAGTGTGACTCGTGCTGTCAGAAAATGTCTCTGACACTGGCGGCGGTTCTTGTGTGTGTGTGTGTGCCTGGGACCTTTACCTGCAGGACTCTTGTGCTGTATGCCATGGCTTCAGCCTAGGAAGTCTTGCAGGAGAGAAAAAACAAACTCATTTTAAGGGGTTTGATTAAGCCTGAAGGTTCCCTTTTCGGGACATCAAACCTAAGGCTTCTTCCAAGACGCTCCAGCAGCTCCAGGAGTCGAGGCTAGGGCGAAGCCTACTGCTTCATCGGCTCGGGTGGAGCCGATGAGTCTAACTGCAGTGGTATGGGTTCCCTCGGCTCCGGCGGCAGGATCAGACCATCGAGCCGCATATTCTAAAAGAGACGAGGTCACCATCCCTTGGCTCTGTTCATTTGGCTCCAGCGCCTCCCTGCTGTCTGAGCGTGGAGCCACAGATCACTCACTCAGGTCATGCCAGGGGCTCTCAGATCACATCCCTCAGAGAGTAGTGAGTGTCGACTTTTAAAGTCGAGGCACTGGCCAAAATGCTCAGAGTCCGACTCATCAGTCGATGCCTCAACTTGTTCCTATAAATATTCCTCCTCTTCCCTTTGAGCTCGAGGGCAGGGAAGGCGCCTCGGGACGGGAACTGTGGTAAGCGTCAGACGTCTAATTGTCTTTGGCTCCGTTCCGGCTCATTTCTTCTTTTTCTTTGAGAATCACCGGCGCCGGAGCTTCCCCTCGTCGGCTCCGAGGGGTGAGTGGCATCGGACCCTTCACCCTCCCTCCTCTCCCTCCAGTGTGAGTGAGCTCTACTCGACATCTGCGGCTCGACGCCGACCTCGAATCGGGGAGGTTCAGCTTCTCGGGGGACCTCTGCGGGGACCTCTGGGGGTGCGCTCAGGTCAGCGCGGAGTGTGTCGCGGAGATGTGTTGGAACCTTGTTCGCTCCACCTGGCTCCGACCCTCCTCTTGGCCTCTTTGGTTATGTGGAGAGCTCCTCAGAGCATCCCGCCCAGAATCCCTCAGCTCTAAATCTCCCCTGTGAGGATCTCTCATCCTCTTCGAAGCCCTGCTGGAGCGGGGGAGCCCCTGGAAAAGAAAGTGTAGGAAGCACATAGACTCACCCTGACAGGGACGAGACTGTAGCCGAGACTGTCCGGAGCGATACAATTACATAATTGTCTTTAAGCCCGTCGTCGTCTGATTTTCCTTCTTCTTTTGAAGAATCTCGCCGGCCTCCTTCGTCGTGGTTCGGGGTGAGTGGCATCGGACCCTTGTCCCACCCCTCCCCCGTGCCTAGCGCTGGTGAGCTCGGCTCGACATCGGCTCGGAGCCATCTCTGTCGTGCCTCTCTGTCGGTGCCCAGCCTCGGAGCTGGGACCCTGCCTGCCAGACAGGTGCTCGAGGTCATGAGTGTGTTGGAACTTCCTTGTTCGATTCCACAGTCGGCTCCGACCGCCTCCCGCCTCTTCGGTGCCTTTTGGTTATGTCGACTCACCCTCATCCCAGATCCCAGAGAGCCAGTTCTCAAGAACTCCTGGGATCTTTATCCTTTCTCTCCAGCTCCCCTGAATTGGCAGGGGAGCCCCCCTAGAAGAGAGAAAGTGTAAGAGGAAGCACATAGACTCACCTGAGTCTGTCACCTCTGACACAGATTTAGAATTCGAGGGTTCCCCGTTCCCCGTCTGAAGATGTCTCTTAGCAAGACATTCTTCTATCCTGAAAACAGAGGAAATTGGCAGCCCTTAACCCCTTCGGAGGATGAATCTGTGTATCTTGAGGCATTTGGCTCTCGCCCTTCCACCTCCTGGGTGTCCCCACCCCTTTGATCCCCTCATGCAGGTGGTTGCAAAGAGGCCTGGGCGGCTCCTGATTCAGTGGACCCTACCCCAGGAGACCTTCCAAATTTATAACAGCACCAACTGACAAACAATTTCTCACAAAAGGTGTTTCTGTGGATGCTATGGTGGTAGCTGCTGCCACCAAGCTGCTGCCAAGGAACTAGCTGATCCTTCAGTGCCTGTTCATCCCTAACAAAGAATCTAGGTCTATGGACTCACGGGAGGTGCGGGAAGCAGATGTTCTCGCTAGCTTACTCTTTTGCTGCGGTGGCGCTGCTGAACTACCTGCCATATTTTCGTCTTCAAAGAGACTTGATCAAAGAAGCGAGTGATATGTTGAAGGCGAATCCTACAGCCAGTGGTTTTCAAGACAAGATGAACACTCAGCTGGCTACCCTGAACTCAAGCTATCCATCTCCATCCGCCTCTCCTTTCTTATATGCGAGCTGGGCAGGGGAGGCCGCAGGACAGATGTGGCCTTACGCAGGCATGCCTGGATGCGGCTATGCAATTTTGCGGACCCTTTAAAGCGTCATTCACTAATTCCCGTTTGATGGATCATCTCTTTTGGTCCTCAAGTGAAAGAAACCTTGACTAGGTGCTAGACGGATGGCAAGACTCTTTCTGCCCGAGTCCTCCGTTTTCTACTCCTTCTAGGCCTTACCCCAAAGGCCAGAAAAGTGGAAAATGTGGTTCCATAAACCTGGAGCCGCCTACCGGAGGCAGTCGGTCACTGTACCCAGAAGCTGGCTATCCCTGACTCAAGACAAGTGGGTACAGTCCATCATTTCCCAAGGCTATTCCATTCCTCCCAAAGCCAAAAAAAAATCCTTCCAGATGTTCCACACCGCTCAAAGGGATCTTGCAGCTTTAGAAATTTCAAAGCTGCTTGTAAAACAATTCAACCAGTTCCAGCAGACCAACAAGGATCCGGAATCTACTCCAGGTTCTTTTAGTTCCAAAGAAACAGGGGACTGAGACCAATTTGATCTCAGTATCTCAGTATCTTCAGTCAAGAAAAAGAAGACAAGAAGATGGATGATCTCCTTCCAGTCCATCCTCCCCTATTGGGAAAGAAAAGCTGGATGTGCTCTATAGATCTTCAGGATGCGTGTATCACATAAAAATGAACAGGCGCTCCAGAAGATTCCTCCGCTTCAGGCTGGGAACCAGTCATTTTCAATTCAGGGCCTTGGTCTCACCACTGCCCCTGGGTGTTTGGTCTCACCACTGCCCCTGGGTGTACCAAATGCATGGCAGTGGTAGCTTCTCACTCAAGGATGGAGGCGTCAAGGATTCCAGGTGTTTCCATATTTGGACGATGGCTCATCACAGCTCCCACCAAGCATCTTCTGGCTAATGGCCAGGGACTACACTTTTGGCATTTGTCAAAGTTAGGCATTTCAATAAAGCGAAAAGAGTGTTTTGTGTCAGCCTTAAGCCTTACTATACTAAATCCTTAAGAGCAAAACTAGACAGAGTCAACGACAAAGCCGAGACTAACACACATCACCACATAGCAGACATACACAAACTGGCAGCAAGCTCTTCAGCAGCAGCAGAGTTCTGAAAGGTTGGTTCACCAGAAGTCAGAAGCTTAGCCAGATATGCTGGCTGCATTCTACATGAGAATCTCTTCAGATTCATGGAGAATCCTTCAATAGATGCTCTTCACAATGGCGTACCAGCAACTTCCGATGTCCCTGCCATTATGATCGCATAAATCTGCAGAATCAGCTCCTGACCAGGGATGTCTTCCCCTCAGCTCTTATTGGGGACCTAGCACATTCTTTGACCCCTCCGGTTGCTACTCGGGTGGGGGACAGGGGGGGTGGAACTGTCCAGGGGCATTATAAGGCCAGGCTGTCAGGGCGCGTAGAATAAAGACGAATGCCATGAGCATAGTGCTTTTAGCATTGAGAGCGGTGCTAAGAGCGCTTCCCCCCTTCAAGAATAGCTTCCCTTAGGAGCGATAGCAATCCATGTGGGTAGTGGTAGTACAACAGGTAACTCAGGGTCCACCCTCTGAACCAGGTGCTACCACTGTAGAAGCACTCAGACTGGCAATGGTGATTTCTTCTCAGTTTCTGATAGCGCATCCGGAAGTCAATCAACCATGGACAAGTTGAGCAGAGCTATCCTCATGTGCCTCCGAGTGGTCTCTGAAAGAGTTGTCTGTGAGAATTTTTTTCTCAAGTGGGGTCAGCCTTGCTGCGACCTTTTGCTACTCCCCAAAACAGTGTTTAAGAGATTACAGTTTCTCATTCCCTTTACCAGGCCAGCCCAGCAGAGACGCCTAGTCCAAGTTTGGCCCCTCCGGGACTTCTGTATGCATTTCCTCCCTTCCTCAGACATCTCTCAAGTGATACAGAAAGCTATCAGCCAGGAAGGCAGCGCTGGATCCCCTTTTGCTTTCTCATGGCCTCTCGAGCAAGTTTGGCTCCCCTTTCTACATCACTTCTGTTGAGCGACAGCAAGGTCAGTGATTATTTCACCCTATTTTGATACCAGGCCTGCCCCTCAGAGGCGGCCAATACTCAGAAGTTCCTCCCGGGGGACTCAAGTTTGGTTCATCTTTCCTTTTTACTTTAGGTACATTTGCTGCTTTGCATTCTTTCCTAGGATGTAGGTCATATCTCCTTCTCCTTGTTTGTTTATAGAGGTGACTGTTTCTAGTTATTCTATTATTATTATAAGCTGGCCTAGCTTTAAGAGCGAGATCTGAGGTAACCGCCTAGCATTGTGGGATATAAGGGGAGCCGAGGCGGGTGGAACCAACTCGAGCTTTTAGAAACCCATCCAGCAAGAAGAAGGCGAGAAGAAGACAACTAACATGGAACGTTATGGTAAGAACATAACTTCTATTTTTTGTCTGTACCATACCAGTATCCTGCCCTACTTTAATACTTCTGTCATTACTTTTTTTGTCCCCACCATTATGTTTTTGAAATTGCTTATCCACAGCACTTTATTATCCATTATTAGATACACTTTACATGTAAGCAGCTGTTTTTGCCTTCCTGCAGTACTCACAAAAACATATGTATTCTGCATAGTTTTTTGTTCTTTTTAATGAAACATGCACTATTCTTTTAGACAAGATGTACTTCACAGCAAACAATGACATATTATTTTCTTTCATAATACAAAGTACAACTTAAATGATTCTTTTCTTCTGAATGGACAACATATTTTCCCTTTCCAGTTTGCTACTTTTGTTCTCTATAATCATCATTATCAATCCTCTTTTATTTATTTTGAGTGGAGCTGGTATGTCCCATCAGCTGTTACCATCTCTCTCAATTCATAGCCATTTTCCCACCTTCTTTGATAGACATGTTATGTTCTAATGTTGCAAGTCTTCCTTCACAGAGTATTATCCATCTCTCGGCTGAATGTTCTCACATACTCTTGACTTGTTTCTGTCTCTCTCTAATCTGCTTTTCCAAATTTTCTTCCACTTTCATCCACATTTGACTGAGCCATTGTAATCTGTTCTCCTTGGCCTTTTCTTGCAATTAGGCCTACTTTAACTTCTCCCTTATTTCTTGATTTGTCTTACAGAGTGCATCCTACTACCCATCTCGGGCACTTTCTCTGCATCACCTCACGTTTCCTTAGTAATTCTGCCTTCACTGCCCAGTTTTCTGTACTATGCAGAAGTACTGATAAGATCACTGTTCTATACACCTTACATTTCAGCTTCTTTGACATTCTTCTGTTGTATACTACATCTGACACTCTGTGTTAGTTGGCTGCAGCTCCTGTGATTCTAGCTTTGACCTCTTCATTCAGACTTCCCTTTTTCTCAACCAACCCTACCAGATACTTGAAGATGTTAACCTATTCCACTGTTTTGCTTGTTCTTTATAATATTTTTCTACAGATGTTTCAACATGCAGTCAGCCTACATACACCTAATGTCCACATTATCAATTTTTATAACAATGTATTATTGATAACCTCCATTTAAGATTATACACTAGTGAACCACTAGAATAAAAGCCAGACATGCCCCCTGGTTAACTAAAGCCACCAAAACTATTCTCAAAGAAAGGAACAAAGCATGGGAACAATTTCATAAAAACAAAACCCAAATAGAAAAAAAGATACTCAGAACTGCACAACAAAGCAAAGAAACTCATCAAAATAGACAAAATCACCTATTACCAAAATCTACAAGAACACATGCTAGAAACCCCCAACAATTCTGGGCTGCAGTCAACTCTGTACTGCAGCCTGGGAAAACTACTATCCCCACACCCAAAACAGGGAACAACAATGGGTAGGAGGTTGGCATAATGGTTAAGGTGTTTACCTTACAGACACAAGGTGCAGGGTTTGAGTCTCACATGGGGTAATTGGCTAAGCTTAAAAAGGCCCACAAGGGCAGTTAGCCTAGTACTTATCTATGAACCTATGAACAATATCCCCACACAGTTTAACAAATACTTTACTGAGACAATCCAGGCCCTAGCTAATAACCAAATGAACTCCACTCACCCAACCCCAACAAACACACCATCTACAATGGAAACACAAGCTAGCAGCTCCCACTTTAGCTTCCAACCAGTATCTATCAAAACCATCCAAAAACTCTTCCAAAAGCTCAAACCCATCACCCTGGCTGCAGACAACCTACCCTCAGAATGCCTCCAAATAGCAACAACAGCCATAGCCTATCCAGTTGCTGTTCTCATTAACAGATCTATCACAGAGTGCAAAGTACCCCAACTATGGAAAATCTCCCATATCATACTGCTACACAAAGGAGGTAACTCCTTTGAACTCAATAACTATCATCCTATCAGTATCTTATCACCCATATCTAAAATCCTAGAAAGGGTCATACACACTCAACTTATGAACTACCTCCTATAAAACAAATTGCTATCTAAAAACCAGTATGGCTTTAGGCCCTTCCAGAATATGTCCACTGCACTTATATCATTCACTAATACCATTAATTACCATAGAAATAATGGAAAATTTGTCTCAGCCATATTTTTAGACCTATCCAAGGCTTTCGATATGGTTAACCACAATAGACTTCTCAACTCACTCTCTGCCTTAAACCTTAGTTCCTCCTCCATCACATGGATAAAGAGCTAACTATCAAGTTGGCATCAGGCAGTAAAATGGCAAACCCAACTATCCCCTCTACTACCAGTATCCTTAGGAGTCCCTCAAGGCTCCATCCTAGGCCCATTGCTCTTCACTCTATTCACCAATCAACTCCCATCCTCCACCCCCAGGGCCTCAGTTATTCAATATGCAGATGATACTACAATCATATGTGGAGCCCCCACTCTAGACCTTCCCCACTCACAAACACAAGAATTCTTCTCACTAGCAGAAACCTAGTTCTCTAACCACCAGCTTATTCTTAACCCAAATAAAACAAAATTACTGCTAGTTTCCTCTCATAGAACCCCCCCCAACAAATAACTTCACAATAACCTTTGATAAAAAAAAACTGCAATCACCCCAACTACACACACCAAACTTTTAGGCATTGAAATAGACAACAGCCTAAGATTACCTAAGATTTGACCTGCACACTGCCCAAATCATTAAGAAAGTCCACAAAAAGCTTGGCCTGCTCTATCGTAACAAACAATTTCTCACAAACTAATCCAGAACCACAATAGCCAGGACACATCTGCTATTCACCCTCCTCTATGCATCCCCAGTCCTAACCAACCTTCGTAAATCCATCCTAAACAAGCTAGAATCCTGCTCCAATAAGATAGCTAGATTTGCTACAGCATCTGCATATAGGACACATCATTGCACCTCCCTCAAAAACCTAAACTAGTTAGAACTCCCTCTACTATTACAACTCAATTAACTGTCACTAGCACATAAGCTATACTACTACCCAGACAAAATCCCATTCTTCCAACATCTAATACGACCTCACACCACAATAAGAGCCTTGAGATCCAGCACTCTTAATCTTCTAGAAGTCACCAAATATAACAATGAAGCAGGAAATCTCTCTTTAGCTACTACATCTCCAAACTCTGGAACTCTCTACCAGCCACCTTACATCCAATACCTCCACTACACAATTTAAAAAACTCCTAAAAACCCACCTTACAAACAACTGGCTATGCTCATGTAACGCCCCTGGGTGAAGACAAGTATACTTTCAACAACATTTTACATAGCCATAGACCAAAGTTTCCCACCAAGTTTCTAATTCTAATGTGACCTTATGAAAGCATAACTGAAAAATATTGTATCTATAAATTGTAAACAAATGCATGCACAAAATGTATAAGTCTGCTACGTACCATAATGTACTAAAAGTGTGTCATCTTCGTATGTAAATAGTTACTAGTCTGTAGTAGTATGATAGTGTATTATATGTAAATGGAGCTTTTCTCCCTTGGCCTCTGCTGAAAATGGACATGTGTTCAGCTGGATTTTCCCAGTCAACAAATGTAAAAAAAATAAATAAATAAATACAAAGTTCACATGAATGGATACTAAGCTCTAACTTTCAGCATTTTCCTCACTGCTAGGATGAATTTGTTATGACTGGTTCTCAGTACTGAACTTGCTTTCCAGATTTTCCAGTTAATCACTCCCACATCTGTTGTATTTTTACCTCAGTATTTTTTTTTAATATTTTTCTGCCTGTAACTTTCAAGCATCATCCCTCTGGTAATTAACTACAACCATCTTTCTTTAATGGGATAATAGCCAGGTGCAGGAGACCTTCATCCAGGCAGATACCATGTTTTTTTTTTCTTTGCATTTAGCCCTTATCCTTCCTCTTGACAGCTATGTACATACTGACAGATCTGAGAGTATACAGTGCCTTACACAGAATGCATACATATCCCTATACAAGACATGGGAAGGCTGCCATATATGTGGCTTGATGGGGACCAAGTGCATATCCTATCTATTACTGCATGTAAGGTACCTTTCTTCCAACAGGTGCATGCAGCTGGGCTAAAATATCTTCCCAGGATAGAATGCCTGCATCAGATGCTCAGTCCTATTGTCCCATCCCCCGCTCCTCCATCATCAGAGTCACTAATTAAACTTGAGTCACCTAGGTCACTGTCAGGGATTTACCTCTCTTTGCCACTGAATCAGGCATTTCACTATTAGTTCTCCCTCATTTCACTTCTCTAATTTATCTTCTGTACTTTCAACACATTTTACCTATTCTCACATGCCATTTCTTTGCATCTTATTTATTTTTCTTGTTCACCCTTACGTTCCTCTAAGGTATCTCACTTTGGTCTAAGTAATTTCTACAAAGTACTGAAATCATATTTTCTGCTATGTTCATCAAAATGCTTGTTTCCCACCAAACTTTTAATCCATTTCATCCATGTTTTTAAAGTCTTCTTTTACTTTGCATGATTCTGCAGTTGCATTTTTAATCACCTCAGGTGGCAATGCTTCATTACTTTAAAATATTTGTATGTTTCTTCTCCTGTTTAATGTTGAATTGTACAGAGAAAATATTCCTACAGAGAGGAGCTATTTCTCCTCTCCCTCTGCTTAATTTCTTTGAACGAATTTCTTTGATGAACACACACAACAGTAACACTGAATCCCTAAATACTGAAACAAAAACATCTATAGTAATCAAATGAATGCAGAAAACATTGGTGGTATAATTTCTATAACCCAATGTAGAAGGCTTCACCCCCTTAGCCCCCTAATTTAAATAAACTAACTGTTCACTCAGTTAATTGTGGAAAATGTGCAACTTCCAAGGAACATAAGAAAAAGTGTTCCTACTCCATATCTGTGGCATTCTTACAATAACACCCTATTACTCAAACTGGGTCTACAGTTCAAAAAAAAAAAAAAAAAGAATGTCAGCTGAAACTTCCTTAAGTTCCGCACACTCTCAAACAGATGTTAAAACACCCAGCAAACACTGAATTTGCAAAACAAAATAATATATGTGTGTCTGTGTGTGTATATATATATATATGTATATATATATATATATATATATATATATATATATATATATATATATATATATATATATATATACCATGCTTGTCTTGGTACAGTTTAAAATTTGTTGTTCTCAAGTTCATACACTTGATATTAGTGCATGCAATCAAACATAATGCTCCCATTTCCCATCTTAGTGTTAATATACAGATACAGGAATTATTACCAGTATAAATTAAGACACTCACATTCACAGGATGTAAACTTAGATAGATAATTACTTTTTTGCCAGGACACGTACTTCCCAGGGGAATCCTGACCATTTCTATATACTGGAATCTGATGTAAACTTAGATAGATAATTACTTTTTTGCCAGGACACATACTTCCCAGGGGAATCCTGACCATTTCTATATACTGGAATCTGATGGCATTTCTTCTTGCATCAAACTGCCCACTACGAACTCCTTGACCCATCACTTCCACATATGATAATCTAGACTGGTCTGCATTTCTAATCCCATGCTCATCATGATTTTATGAATGCAAGTTGGTTGGCAGTAGTAAAATTAATAACAGAAGCTCTTTTTTACGTATTGGTTGACTAGGTAAGTCCACTGCACACAGATGTCTTTTTTTCAATAGGAACCCAGGATTACTGTCTGGTTAAGTGGCTTGCTTATACTCACATAGTAGGCAGATGAAAATAGAAGGAATCAAACCCTGCTCTCAGAAAGCAGTTCATTAACCGCTAACAGCTTTAGTCCTGTGTGGTAATTCTCAGACCACTTTTGAACCACGTTCAAAACCATGTTGCAAGTATAAAATCAGCTTCTGTCACCCCCCAGCGTATCCCATAAAGACTTGGGTGCTCTTACTTGTGCGTCAGATATGTTACTCCACTTTGAAAGGGCATTGTCTGATATTGGTTTTACCACTTCATTGAATACCTGTGTGAACTAATTTCTTCAAGCATTCTTGAAGAATGTCATGCTTGGAAAACAACTTAATTAATTCCATAATCTAATATATTTTTTGTAAAGCATTCTTTTCTTGCAATGTAGACACAATGCTCTCTGCTGCTGCACACATTTTGGTTGCTCATCTCGCTACAGTATTACTCATTCCAGGTAAATTAGCAGTTTTATTAAAAGCATACATCTGAGTAGTAAAAATTAACATAGCTTCATTATTTTATCTTTGCATTGCAACTCTGAAATATATTGTCTCAATAAATAAAATAAAATAAAATAAATAACATACATCTGTTTCTCCAAACAGAAAACAAAAATACTTGTGTTTCTTCACTTTTCCTTTTTTCTTTTTATGCACTTCCAGTCTCGTATCACCATTTCAGTACTTCAACCATTTCTTTTAAATCCTGAATCTTTAAGTAATTTTCCATACCTGCCCCTCCATATTATCCATTTTCTATGGACAATTCTATTTCCTTATATTTAATTTTCTTCCATGCTTAAATATAAATGAAACATTTTACCTTGCCACATTATTAATTAAACTCATATTAGTTTCTTTCTATCACACATTACCCTAAATTGTGTAATCTGTACAGTCCAAAATATGTCCAGTTGCCTCTTGTTCATTACTTCCAGGAAAATTCCATATTCTTTCACCCATTGTTCTGTTTCTCCTCTTAGTGTCTGTATTTTCTAATAGAAGGGTTTCTAAAAGAAATCTTATAATGATTCATATTTTATTTTCATAATTTTTTGTTATAATGCCTTATTTTAGCTCTCTTTGAAATTTATCCCACCACACGTCTTTGTAGTGTGTTTCTGTAATTACATTATACCATTTCCTCCTATTCACTATTTTGTCTAACAGCCAGTCTTTCCACAACATCACTTTAAGTTTCCCTGGTTAAATTGTCAGCAGTCAGAACACATACTGTCTTAGCTCTCCTAGTTCAACAAAAGAAAGCAAGCAAGCATGCAGATAAGCAAACGGAAAGGGCAAATGAGACCCTTGCTGAAAAGAATGATTGTAATTGAAGACTTTCCTTTGGTTGATCAATAGCTGTACATATTTCATAGACCTGATCACCTGACATCTGGGGGAAGAAATAAATCAGGTGAAACAGGACTGAATGACCAGAGGTCATCTTTGCTGTCTCTGTGGGAGGAAGACAGAGGTTTTCTAAAGCAAAAGTACTCCCCTGTGGCAGCAGGAAAATGCAGTTTTATAAGAATGTTATTTAGATATACCATCCTAAAACGTTAAAAAATTACTCTTCTTCTTTTGGCTTGCTGAAATCAAGAGTTTAGAAACAATACTGCATGCAGTACAAATCAATAATTCAATGTAGTTAAGGCCAGTGCATACATAAAATGAATGCTGCAAAATACTCATTACTGATGTATAATAAACCTTTATTTAAGAGGAGAAGAAAACACGTCAATGTTTTTTCTGAAAAAGCTGACTTGAACTGACTGTGCCAAAGAATTCACTACTCTGGGAAAAAAAAGCAAATATTCCAAGTTACTGTTGTAGTTCCTTTTGTGCCCTTTAACCTATGGCTTTGGAGTCATGTGCCCCTTATTAACAAGACTTCTTGATTCCCTTTATTGGTTCACAAGTTCTTACTAAGCTTATGTCCAAAAGGGACTATCAAGAAGTTCAGCCATATCACCTAGTACTCGTGGGAAACTAACAGAATCCCTCATTAAGTAGACTTTCTCTAAATATTCCTGGTGAAAAGTTCTGATCACCCATCCAATCATCCTGACTGGTTTTATGGGTTGATAGCTAAGGGTAGCCTTCCAGAAATGAAGTACATTGGGTTAGGTATCTGACATGCAGTCTGGTCTTGTTGCTGTGGTACTGTAGGTTTAAGTCTCTAGAATGAGTGTTTGCTTTACCACTTGTTCTGTGTAGGTGAAGGAGTGCTAAAGTATTGGGTCATTCATAGCTTGGAAAACTAAGTAGAGATCATCCCTCAGGAGTCTGTATGACACTGAGTAGGGCAAGAAAGCTTTTAATCTATCAAAGTAACTAAGGATAATGAAATTTGAGTTTTTTTTTGTGAGGAAATGTTGAGGCCTCTCAAGCTGGTTTAGGTGTTTGGTAACATGCCTGCCAAGTGTTGTATTATATTCAGTGACAGGCCTGATAAGGGATAAAGAAAGTGGGATTATAATCTTGAGGAGATTCCATGAAGGATAAGCTGCGCAAGACAGAAGGATTGTCTAACCACCACAGATACATAATGGTCAAAGACGAGTCTGGTATGAACATGCCAAGTCCCTGATGATTGTGTCAGATTAATTAGAAAGCTTTCTGTATGGTAAGCAGTTGAGATGCCAGATTTACCAAAGGAAACTATGCTGCGTTTCTTCACATTATGGTGCTTTACTTCCATGATTAATATAACAAGCATTTGTGTGGTCCAACCCTTGCTGAATTTGAATATCAGAATGGGCTTTGATACCCCCCCCCCATTTGCAGCAATTAGCAAAGTTAGTTAGACACAATCCCCTGATATTGGCTTTTGTGTTGTCACAGAAATATATACCAAAGAGAGGTACTGAGCATTGTGGGACACCACATATAACAGTTTTCTGTCCAGAGCAAATACCCCTGATTTTAATGGTTTGGGTTTTGCCAGACAATCCCTTACCAATCCATAAACTATATGGGTTAATGCTGAGTTGGGAGAGTTTGTCAATAATCTCAGCATGGGAGATAGTGTCAAAGGCCTTGTCATGGTCTAGATAACCAGTGTGGGCCGTATGCCTTTTATCTGTGGCATCAGTAACGTTTTCAAAGAACTCAGCCAAATAGATCAAGCCGCCTTATTCAAAGCCAAGCTGCTGTGTATTCAGGCATATAAAGTCACCTATATAATTGTTTATTTGTTCAGCTATAATATGTTCTAAAGACTTGTAAATAATACTAGTGAGACCAAAAGGCCATTCATTCCTATGGTCAGTGGAGGGGCAAGCTTTATGCAAGGGTATCACAACTTACATTCTCCACTCCTCAGGGACATAACCAGTGGAAAGATTCATATTGAAGAGATGATGGAGGTTTTTTGGTAAGCAGGATTTTACAAATCTCAGTAAGCATCCAGGGACATTGTCAGGTCCGATGGAAGTAGTGTTTTTAAATTGGAAAGTGCCAAGTGGATTTGGTACAAATTGATCTCAGGAAGGTGAGGGGAAATTTTTATTGGATCTTATAAGTGATTGCAAAAATATAATTTTGTGAAGATGCACCCATTAACTAATGAAATTCTTTTACCCTTCTACTGTATCCCAAAGTAATGAAAAAGTGATGCTCATCATGGTGGCTTCAACAATTGGTGCAGAAAATGATGTCAGTCCAAAGGGACTCAGTGTCTCTCTCTCTCTCTGCTTGTTAAGAAATGTGTGAGGCCCAAAGCTAATTTGCAAGAGGTGGGATCCACCTTTCCACCAAAGGGGTTTGGGTACTGAATATACTCTTCCTGACCCATTTCCATCTTAATCATGGCCAGTTTAATGCACATTCTAAGCTAAACTCTGAAGATAACAAAACATTGAAGATGAGGCACATCAACACCCATACTAAATAGAAGTTAAGCTGTTTAGAGGCTTAACATGATTTGAAGGAATTTGAGTATGTACCTCATAGAGATGTGGTTTAAAGACCTAACCTGCATTCCAAAATACCTGGTTGGAACTCTTTCCATTCACTGTAGCTCACAGAGCAAGAAGGTGATGTATCCATTTCATAAGTCAATCTTTCAAAAGTGAAGTTGTGGAAAAATATTATGGGTACAAAAATAACCTATGTAGTCTTATGAATTATCCAGTTTTTTGCAACATTTTTAGCGACAAACCAACTTTTAGCACATCCTATTTTCACTTTATGTATAATTAAACTTTTTAAATGTATTTGGCACTTAAAGCTTGTACCTATAAAAAGCTTTGAAGGACATTCACCCAGTATTAGCTGGTTTTATATCATGTGACTCATTCTTTTAAAGGAGGAAGTGGTAGATTGTAACATGATGTTCTGATGAAGTCTTTGTGAAAGTTGTTACAAGACAAAGGTGCTTACCTGGATATTTATTTATATTTTTAACTAATTAACTAATTAAAATGGTTACTTCCTGGATCTTGGGACTTTGTTTACTGGTGTGGATATGTTTTTGGTTTAATTATAAAAGATATAATTAATAACGTTCAAATATTGGAGAATTTATTAGGACAACTTTCTCTGCATGATAAGTTAGCATGAATTATGATAAGTATACCCAATTAACAGCAAATTATTTACAAATTTGGAACAGTTCATGTAAAGAGCTAGGAAAAGAAGAGTTGTAAAAAAACAAGAAAGGAATATATATATTGGTGCTGAATCTCATAGTTCGTTATTTAAAGAATTTTTTTAGTAAGAACTCTAATGCATGGAAAGTAGTGATTATGATCCAGTATCCTAAGAAATACAACTCAGTTAAGCACTACTATAGTGCGAGACCCAGTCTTAACAAAAGTTAAGCACCCCCTGCTGAACTTATTAAGGTTGGGTCTCAAACCACCCAGTTAAACTTGCCAGTAGTGACTAGCAAACAACAGTGATGATTTCTTTCTTTCTGCTGTCTGTGCTGGGTTATGAGTCCCTTACTTCCATTTATAAACTTAGAAAGTTGCTAGAATAACAGGATTTGTATTTACCTGCATTTTCTGAAGGATAAAAAGTCTGAAACTCAAATGTATGTCATTATTCAGTCACCCCAATTCTCAGTGATTTGTCAATAAACCACAGATTTTATGATGTACAGACGAAACATATAAAACAAAAATATGGACATTCTAAGAAAATCTGGACAGTTGAGTTGCATGGAAGATAAATGTAAACATAAGAGACTGAGTTACACTGTCTTTCAGAAAGCACTCACTAAATGCTTTATGGCTTTGAAAGGCAATAAAACACCTAGCATTTTTTTCTGTAACCAGTAGTCGATGGAACAGTTAAAGCTCAATGAACTGCAAAGTATTATGATCAGGTCTCTGATCATAATCCTTAATTATGTCTTTTCAACATGGATGCCAAGATTCACCTTTTGAACTTCGTTCTTGAGCTGAATTTCTTGGCATCCATGCCTCAAATGCATAATAATCAGGTGACCTGCTCATAACCCTCCATATTATAAATCTTAAAACTTTAACTTCAGACATGCAGATTTTTCTTGGTATTTTTTTCTCAATATTAAAACAGCATATATTCTAAGGAATATACCAATCAAACAGATAAAATGGAAATGTTTATTTCTTCATATATTTTGTATCTTTTGCATTCATTTGATTTGAATTCATCTTCCCATTTAATAAAATATGTAATTATTTCTGCCCCTGATAATAAAGTCCCTGGCCTGGATTCAATTTCAGTAGCAATTTACAAAATATTATTTCGGGGACAGGCACTAGTTCTATAAATTTATGTCTTATAGGAATAATACTCACCTCAACTTTAGGTATTGAGCCTTTCAACACAGCTTACTCCAAAATCTCAAACCTAGGCTTCAGTCACACTTCTACTGCTTAGTTACAAATCTATCTTTCTAATTGATCCCATGCCATACCATAAAATGCCACCAAGACATCTCTTCACTTCTCACAATCACCACTGGAGTTCTACAACACTCCAGCCTGGGCCCTATACTCTTCAACATCTTCATCAACAATCTCTCAGAATCCACAAATTCAGCCATCATGGTCCACTATGCTAATGATTCCACCCTTTTTGTAGTGACCATAACCTAGATAGGTTGCAAAAAAAAAAAAACACACAGGATTCCATCTCCTCCATTGAAGTATGGCTTACCAACTCTCAACTATTCCTCAACCCCCAAAAAAGTAAACTTATCCTCTTAGCACCAAGATGCCTCCCATCCCAGAAAGCATTCATTAACAGTCTTAGCAAATAATATCAAAACTGAAATTGTTCCACATGCTAAACTCCTAGGTGTGCACACTGAAGAACACTTAAAATTTGATAACACACCGTGAAAAAAAAATAGAAACTGGGCTTCCTTTACAGAATCAAACAGTACTTCACTAATTCAGCTAGAATACATTAAGCTCCAACAGTGCTTCTCCCATCCCTTCTCTACTCTGCTTCTATTTTCACTAATTTACAATCCACACAACTTTTAAAGCTGAGCTAAACTTAACTTGCAACCAGCCATATAGGACCCATCACTGCATAACACTCAAAGAACTAAACTGGCTCGAACTCCCCCAATACCTGTTCTACTCCCAACTTTCAGTACTACACAACCTCATTTACAAACCCACCTGTTGCCCTACTTTCTCAAACTTTAGTCAATAATACACACCCATTATATCCCTACACAACACTGAAAAACTTCCTCCTAGAAGTCATTAAATCTAACAATGCATCTGGTGACACCATTTAATCTGACTATGTAGCTAAAGTCTGGAACTCTATACATTTCCAACTCAAACCAGATGTAACACCAGAAGTCATTAAACTCCAGCTAAAATACACATATCCAAGCTTTGGCTCTGTACATACACTACACCCAGATAACTAACCATCACTTCACCTCCATCTGCACCACTACAATTCCTTAGTTACTTCTGTAACTTCTTATTTTCAACTATTACCACTGTCTACTCTCTACTATCCATCTTATCTATATTCCTAATATACTCCATCTCGGCTTCTTTTTCCTTTCTTTTCTTTCACTTTCCCAACTTTAGTTTCCTAACTTGTGTACTGATTCCACGTCCATTGTTAGCTTTCTCTTTATATTAAAACAAGTTGTCTATACTGCAATGACCTTCTGCACTTGACTCATGTTAGCATTGTAAATCTATCTATCTATCTATCTATATATATATATATATATATATATATATATATATATATACATATATGTATGTGTGTGTGTGTGTGTGTGTGTGTGTTTGCAGTGTTATCAGTAATCAATATGCTTATGTAGTCTTGTTAAACCTACTACTGTACTAATGGAGCTTTTCTCCCAGGGTCTCTGCTGAAAAGGGGTCTTGCATCAAGTTGGACTTCCCTGATCAACAAATGTAATACATGAATACATAAATAAAAATAAATAAAAGACTCAGAAATAGCCTCTTTTTACAAATCATATTAAACTTTTTTGCATGAAATTCTAATTATTTTAATAATTTTGGGTGTTATTATTAATAATATATAACATATAAAATGATATACTTGGTTAGCTTTACTTACAGATAAGACTTCCAATATTCACAATGTTAAATGTGTTCAGTATTTAACAAAAATATATTTTTCAAATCAATCAGTTTTCCATGGTCTTATCTGCCTTTATATTCCTGGCTCTCAAAGGAAATTGCTGTCACAATTTCTTTCTTTGAGCCCTTAAAATCCCAAGGCTTTTTGGGATTACCCGATATGAAGGGGTATTTCAGAGCTACATAGTTAAAGCTCCTATCAATAGCACAATCAGAAAGCTTTAATTCAAAGTGAAATGGGATGACAATGAAACAGGGGGAAGCTCAAGAAATAAGGAGAGACTGGGATTTTGGGTGGAGATCCTTAAAGAGAATAACAGTAACAATAAACATACAGAATATTATATTCATAAATTCACAGAAAGTATTCTAAGAACTAAGCCAATACTGGAATGGAGAAAGGAGATTCTGCCAATAAGAATGACTGCAATTAGGGGTACAGAGAATAAGTAAGTGGGGCTGAAATTTACTGGAGAAAACTGGAAAAGGTACTAAGGTTATTGGGAGCAAGTAAATAAAGTGGGGAAAGCAATAGAATGGGAAGTAGCCAAGAATACATTTGGACTACAGGCAAGATATTGCCTTCCCTATCGAGGATTAATATCAGGGTATGGGCAAAGAGAAGTGAATAGGAGGATCCTAAGTAAAAAATCAGCACTGGTAAAGTTTTTAGTAGAATCTAGAAAAGAAGCTGCTGTTAAAAAAGGAATAATTAGCAGGACATATAAAATATTGCATGATAACTATATGAATCAGTCAGAGGAGGATAGAAAGGATTAGGAAGAGAGATTGGATGAACAATTTGCATAGAAACAATGGGAGGAGAATATGTATGGTTCCCAAATATGCAACAAAGTTTAGAAGATTTACAATGTTTTTGCTTAGAAGTGTTTGCATAGGTATTTTTATACCCCAAGCAGATGCCAAAGAATTTTTCCTCAGGTGGATTGCAATTGTTGGAGGTGTGATAGGGAAGAAAGAGTTAATCAAGAACATATTTTTGTGACTGTTATGAATTGGCAGACTTTAAAAAAATCCCTGCAGACTACTCTGTCAGAAAAACTGGGTGAGCAAATTGATGTAACTAAGGAAATTAGTTTTTTGAGCTGTGATACAGAATCGGAAGTGCCTGGACAGAGCAAGGCCTTACTACGTTTAATTCTGGTGGCTGTCAAAATAGCAATTACTAGAAAATGTAGCTCAAAGTGTAAACCAACTATACTAGAAGTAGTGAATATATTAACAGAGATAAAAGAACTGGAAGTGGGATCTTTAGAATTGGGTAGGAGCAAACTACATAGAAACAAATGGGAATTTTGGGAACAATACATGAAGAATAATGTATTGGAGGAAGAATGAGATTTAAAGGAAGGCAGGAGTTGGATAACCTATGTACTCTTTGACTGACAATGACTATTTATGTATAATATTTGCAAATGAAAATAAGTCAAAATGGTTTGTTTTCATGTTTATAAATGTATGATTGCCTCTGTAATAAGAGCTGATTCAATAAAGATGTTTCTTTTTAAAAATAAAAAAAAAAGATTTTTCTCTAATCTACACTAAAGCAAACATAAAATACATTCAAATAACTTATTATTTCAAAACTGAATACTGAAGAAAATTAATAAAATTACTTTTACTTTTTCACTAAATTCTTTACAAAGTACACAAAACTATACCTTCTGTTATACCAAAATTTTAGAAAATTGAAATAAAGAGAAGACTTATGCTAATAGTCAAGCTTTAAGGTTTCAGCAAAAGTGATTTTTAAGATCTAGAAACAGAATAATTCAAAAGAAGATACTTCTAAGACCTTAGCTCTTTCCTTCAAGAATGGGTTGGATTAATTCTTGCAGACTGTGGTGGCGTGGCTGTGGGTGACTGTTCTATTGGTACCACATGTAGTGTGGGTGGTCATGCCCATTTATGCATTCCTGGTGGGTCACAACTAATAATTTATTTTTCTCGATCACCTCAGTGGCCAAACATTGTTCATATTTTACATGGATTTTATATAAACTACCCTTGAATTAAAAAAAAAAACAAACAAACTGGCACATGTTATGCTGGATGAGTGTTGTGACTAAAATATTAACTTAATCAGTTTGGAATGTTGATATGGTAAATAACTCCTGTTTTCCTTTACAAGACTGGTGGAATTTGTTTTTATATATTTCTAGAATGGAGAAAATGGGAATACTGAAGAGTTAAATGGAACTAATCTATCTAGCTATCTATCTATATATATATATATATATATATATACATCTACTTCACTTACCCAAAAAAACACATCGCCGACATTCACTTCGTCGACATGAATACACTGACAAACCAGAAGACCGAGATCTGGAACACCAACATTCTGACCCAAGGTAAGTAACCACTTGGCCATCCCGAAAAAAAAGACAAAACTAAACCCATATATATATATATCTATATATCTATCTATATATATATATATATATATATATATATATATATATATATATATATATTAATTAGGAAAAGAAGGAATGTGAGGGGAAGAAACTCATTTGCTGTAGTAAAAGAAATACTGTTCAGTTAATGTATAATGGTGTAATATTTACAAATGAAATTAAAAAAACAATGCCACTAGGTAGGATATCTGTGGTGCTCACTACATACAAAAGCACAAAACACTAAATCTATCCTCTTACATAATCCTTACAACAACCCTAACCCACAAATACATACACACACTCCCACCATAATACAAACCCATTTGTCTCTTTCATCAAAGGGGACATTCAGTAAACTGTACATTCAGTAAAAAGAACATTCAGAAAATGTACCTGCGTTTCACTTTATAAACAAATGTTTGATAAAATGAGTGTATGTGTATACATATATATATATATATATATATATATATATATATATATATATATATATATATATATATATATATATATATATATATATATATATATATATATATATATATATACACACACACACACACACACACACACACACACTGTGTGTGTGTGTGTGTGTGTGTGTGTGTGTGTGTGTGTGTGTACATATATATATATATATATATATATATATATATATATATATATATATATATATATATATATTGCGTATGTACATATGGAATTAACTGACATATATTCAAAGCAGAGACTGTGGAGCTAAAATGATGGAACTGTGATGGGCTATAGGTAAAGGAGACCCACTCAGAGAACAGAAGGAGGAAACTACTACATGTTAGAGCAAAATCCCAAAAAGGGAAGGCATCTCTGATCAGTACTAGCAAGAAACTACGATCCCTCATAAAATTATCTAAGGCCAGCTTCGAAAGAAAAATTGCACAAGACGCTAAAGATAATCACAAGGCCTTCTTTAGTTATGTCAGGAACCTGGGTGGCAACTCCCAGATATGCTCTGAGTTAGTGCAAAATGACAAAAAATACACTGAACCCACAGACATTGCCAACATCCTGGCAGACAGGTTCAGTGCAAACTCCCCCAAAAGAGCAAATGTCTATCCCAGCAGAGTGTAGCCTCCCTGACATCACATATGCACAGGTGAGAGCTGCCCTCTCCAAAGCAAAAAACACAGCATCAATGGGACCGGACAGTGTCCCGGGCTGCGTCTTACATGAGCTTCAAGAAGAACTGCACCCTCACATAAAGTCACTGTTCAATCTCAGCCTTACTACAGGATATGTATCCAAGGAATGGCGTACAGCAACAGTGGTCCCACTCCACAAAGGTGGTGCCACAATGGACCCCGGAAACTATCACCCTATAAGCCTGACTAGCCTGGTCTGCAAAGCTATGGAGCGTATCATCATGGAACTCATAAACAAAGACATTGAGAACCTCCAAACACTGGATCCTACCCAATTCGGCTTTGTTAAGGGCAGATCTTGCCTCTTGAACCTGGTTGACTTCTTTGAAACAGTCACCAAGGCCATAGATGAAGGGAAGGTAGTCCACACAGCCTACCTGGACCTTGCAAAAGCCTTCGACACAATACCCCACTCGGGCATCATAAATAAGCTCACCAGCTTAAATATCAACCCCTATGTCACAATATGGGTTGCAAATTGGCTCAGGGATAGAACCCACATGGTCAGAATTGCAGGTGTCATATCAGACTCTAAACCAGTTACAAGTGGCATCCCACAAGGCTGAGTCCTGGGACCTCTCTTGTTCGGTATATATTTCCCTGAGGTACAGGCTAACATGGGAGGACTGTGGCTGATCAAGTTCACAGATGACTGCAAACTGGGTGCCATAATCGACTCGCCCTCTGACACAAGCATCCTCCAAAAGGGTCTCACAGAGATGGATAACTGGTGCCAGAGCCATGGCCTAAAGCTAAATGCCAAAAAGTGCATAGTCATCCCCTTTGGGAAAAACAAAGTGCCCACAAATTACCATATAGGTGGTAATCCATTAAGTACGGAAGAAGTAATTAGGGATTTGGGGACCCAAGTAGATAGCAATCTCTCCTTTGACAATCACATTGCCAAAGTGGTTAGAAAGACCTTCTATATAGCCCACCTTATCATGAAAGGGTTCACATCTAGATCAAGAGAGGTCATTGTGCCCCTCTACTCAACACTCATCAGGCCCATAATTGAATACAATGCCCCATTTGGGATGTACCTTACCCGACACCTGCAGCAACTGGAAAGACCCCAAAAGTACCTCACCAAGAGGATCAAGGGACTCAAACAGATGCCCTACGCAGATAGGCTAAAGAAACTCCAGCTCTACTCAGTTGCTTACTGCCTACTCAGAGGCGATCTGTGCCTGATGTATAAAGCCATGTCCAAACCAGAATTAATGGACATGCTCCACCTCAGAAAATCCAAATCCCTTTGAGCTACATGCTTCAGGGACTTAAACCTCAGCACAGAAATAAATAGGACATGCTGGAGGGACAGATTCATATCCCAGAGGCTCCCCTCACTCTGGAACAAAATCCCAATCCATGTTAGGCAGAGCCCCTCAATGACCCTCTTCAAGAGAAATCTTGACGAGTGGATGGGAGATCATAGGTTTACCCCTGGGATCCCTTCTGTGTCCCTCTTCTGTGACCTACTATACAGAGGCACAGTCAACTAATCTAAAAGGGTGGTGAAAGCCAAACACACTCTGGCTAGGCTTATAAATGCCCTAGGGCAGATAGCCTAGTATCAACCTATGAACCTATTGACTTACAGGTCAGCTTAAAAAAGCACATGCCTGTTAATGTGTATTTTTTCATAGTATAAAAGTGACAAAATTATGTCATCTGAAAACAAAAGAGTATGAGAGTATTGCTGCTGAGGAGGGGTGAGCTCACTGGACTGCTAAAGAAGTGATGGCTTGGACATCTACAATATCATTTTTTCATACATCCTCAATAAAGAGCAAGGCCAAAATTAATTTTTCTGAGATTTGCATAGTTGTACAGATTGTTGTGATACACCATTGCCATGTATGGTGTAATGAAATGGGTTGTAGAAGTTGGTGAGATGAATGCCATTCAGTAATGATACACAGAACATAAGGTACTATTTACTGTATTAACAGATAATTTGAGATGTCATACATTTCTTTAAACTGAGGACTACATGCAGTCATGTGGTACAGACATGACCATTGTTGTTTCCTCTCATATTTAGGGTATGAGCTTGATGCTTTATTATTCCTGTTGAGTAGCCACATTCCCACCATGTCCACATCCATCCAAAGACATGCTTGTTGCTTAACTAAGTCCCGTGCTTTTTAATGCAATCATGCAATCCTTGTAAAAGTATTTTGGACTTAACTGAATTGTCAAACTATTGTGAACACACACAGACGTGTGCGCACACAGACACACACACACACACACACACACACACACACACACACACACACACACACACACACACACACACACACACACACACACACACACACACACACATACATATATATGTTTGAAGTTGATAACACTAGTTTGTGTGATGCAAGTGAACTGCTTAACATTTTGTGTCAAAAAAGTAAGTAATAAGGCTAGTAGTATTTATGTGTGAGTAGTTTACAGTTAAGGTAGGCATTAATAAAGTGATATATTTAGTGTGTGCGTGAGTGTGAGTATTTTAGGGTTAGAGTTAGGCTAAGGGTAAGATTACGGGATAGGTTTAGTGTTTGTGGGGGGGGGTGTTACTGTCCAAGTGGTAATGTTATGTAAAGGGCTTTTATTAAAATAAGCTGCACATTAGGGTTAGGAGCAGGGTTAGAGTTATTATTCATTATTATGGTGGGATGAGGGGTGAAGCCCCCTACTCCACATTAGTAATGCATGCTAATCCTATCCCTATTGTGCACCTTACCTTAAAAATAAAAGTTTTCCCCAACACTATCACTATTCAGACTAATTTGAGCTCAACCTGTGGTAGGGTTATGGAAATTACACCAGAAAAGGAAATTTGACTCCTTTTTTCGTGTACTGAATTTCAGTATTAAATCATCATCATCAGCGCTCATTTTCCCATTGTCTACATGGATTTGGGGTATCATGTTAACTGTTTCCATCTCTCCTAAATCAATGCCACACTCATGCCTGACTGTCTCAGATCTTCTTTCACACAACCTCTCCACCTCTTTGCTGGACATCCTTGTTTCCTATTACCTTCTTCGTGTCTGTTCAAAATCTCTTTCAGGAGATTGTCTTCTATTTTTCTGCATATGTCCAAACCACAGTAATCTGTCCTCTTTGACCTTTTCTGCCACTGGGACTACTTTGACTTCTGCTGTTATGTCCGCATTTCTTCATCTGTCCCACAGTGTACATCTCACCACCCTTCTCAGATACTTCATTCCCATCACCTCTAGCTTCGTCATTTGCTCTCCCCAGATTTCTGAACCATACAGTACTACTGTTCACACCACTGTCTTGTACACCTTACTTTTCAGATTCTTTATCATTCTTCTGTTATAGACTACACCTGAGACTCTATCTCAATTCTCAGCTTCTTCTGATTTCCCCAGTTTGCTGCCATTACCACTGACTTAGCCGTATTTAGTTTCATCCCGTGCCTTCGGTTTAGCATTCCATTCCCATATCCTTTGCTGAAGTTCTTGCTCAGAGTCTGCCTGTAATGCCACATTGCCTGCATACAGCAACTTTGTTGATCTCTCCCCTCTGACCTGTTTGCTAATGTAGTCCATTACCAGTATGAACAGCAGTGGGCTCAGAGCTTAACGCTGGTGCACACCCACTCCCACTGGGAGCCCCTCTGTAAGACTTACCACTGTTCATACTTGAGTCATTGGTTCCTTGTACATAGCCTGCACTAAGTCTGCCATTGTTTCTAGGACTATGAACCACCACAATACTGCCCAAGTCAGCTTTCTTGAGACCTTGTCATATGCTTTCTCCAAGTCTAGGAATGCCCAGTTGGACTCTTTCTTCCTCCCTCTCTAGCTTCTTCACAACTATCTGTCTCACTGCAAACATCAGGTCATTTGCACTACATCCTCATCTGAATCTGAACTGCTCATCTCCAATTTTACATTCTACTACTCTGCATATCTGTTTATGAATCACCATCTCCAGAAGTTTCTTGCAATGTGACAGGGGATTGTCTCTGTACTGCCCACAGTTATGGATGGCATGAGTACGCTTATTCTCCAATCGTCTGGGATATGCCTTTCTCTCCACACTGCTATGAGTACCCTCAGGAGCCATTTCTTCATATCTCACCCAGCAACCAACTTTGTCATATCTGCTGTGACCTCATCTGAGCCTGCTGCTTTCCCTGACTTCATCTTCCTTAGTGTTGTTCTTCTTCTAAGGTGGATTCCTCTTTTTCTCTCATTGTAGTCTGTTTCTGGGGCAGTACAGCTTCTGTAGGGTTTTCTTCATTCAGAAGCTACTGAAAGTACTCCTTCCATCTGCCTTTGATGCCCTGTGGACTGGTGAGAAGGTTGCTGCTGGCATTCCTTATGAAGGGTGTCTGACTGTCTTCTTTATCTTTCTGTCTTTGCCTTGCAACCTGATAGAGTTTCTTTGCACCACCTACTGAGTTACTTTCCAGAAGCTGGTAGAGTGCATACAATGCCCTGTTCCTTGCTATTGCAACTCCTTTCTTAGCTTCTGTACTCCATCTTTCTTTTGATGACTTCCTGGACGTCTGCATTCCACCACCAGCTTTGCTTATGCACCTATCTTCCATACCTGGCTCACCCGCATATCAGTTCTGTTTCAACTCCACCTATTTCCTTATCTTCTTGGGGTGCTAGAGCCCTGGGTAATTCCTTGAACTGTTGTACTTTCTCTCCAGTCAACTTCCAGATCTTCAGCTTAGTCTCTGTTTACCTTAGAGCCTTCTCTGACCACTGCTTGCAGCTGATTGTGGCAACCAGTGGTGTATGCTGTGGGCCGACTGTTTCACTGTGGATGTTGACCACTCTTGTATGTGATCATGTGATTGTTTCTCTTTCTGAATCACATGTTGGCGACTATCAAGCCAGAAGTATAGAATGGTCTCTCTTTCTTTATTCATGTTGCCCCACCCTGTGTGGACCCAGGCAGTCCTCATATCTTATTCTGTCTGAGTGAATCACCTAGAGCCATATTTTACACCGTCGAGTGGCTAGCTTTGCCAGAGCATGCAGTCTGTGATCCGTGTTCTCCTATCTTGAAGATACTGTGCACCAGTAGATTCTTAAAGTTGTTGTTCTGTACAGCACTTCCCCCTAAAGGGCACCATACAGAGTTTGTGCTGCTGCCCACAGCTCCATTCATTGTTGAGTTTCAGATGGAAACACTCAGCATGTTTTTCAGAGGTGGGAGGGACCCCACAGCGATACAGGGAAAACATGCAAATTCCAAACAGGAATTGTCTGGAGGTCAGGATCAAACCTTGTACCTTGTGCATGGGAAGCGAAGACATTAACCATTATGCCATGTGGTATTATAAATGGTCATTGTGTTTCTGTTAATGTTTTTTGTAATGATCACATTGATAATATAACGTTAACCCTTCATGACATAATCATAATTTGGTACAGTATGTTTGATTGTATGTTTAGTACTTATACTAGGCTAATGGCTCTTTAAATATTTACTTAGGAAGCTTGTTTTGTCAAACTGCTGGTTTATAACAGGATACTAGCATTTATTTTGAGGGATCACTACACAGTGGGCAGAGGGATTTTGCCCTTTCCCCACTATTTTGCAATCACTGTTGGTATATATATTTAGCAAGGGTTGTGGGGGAGTATGGGGGATCGACCCCCTGTATAAAACACTGTTTCTTCTTTTCATTAACTGAGTTTTGGCCATTTCTGGTCAATATAGTGTATGCTGATTTATTGACTCAGTCATGTAGTGAAATATAATTTTATATATATATATATATATATATATATATATATATATATATATATATATATGTGTGTGTGTGTGTGTGTGTAATTTGCATACATAATTACGTAACCCCACCCACTCTGGTGAAATTGTGGGATACCAACTTTTAAATGCAAATTGAAGAACAGACAAAATATTACAAACAAAATAAACAGAACTATAGTGTTTTATTTAAATTAATATTTGAACTTGTATCAAACTTTGAACTTGTGCAAACTGCAAAACTAAAATACAATTTTCTTTTATAAAAATAAAATTAACTGTTTCAGCCTTCTACAGCTAAAAAATAAAGGAACTGGATTTAAACAAGGGAAATCAGCAGATGGGTAGATTTACAGACTGAGCACTTTTTTAGCAAATGCAATCATTTCTTTCAAAGCAGAGAAGTGTAGCAATTAATTGAATTCAAATAACTGTAATAATATATGGATTTAGCTAACACTAAGAATACATTTAATATAATTTCTACAAAGATCATCATTATATAATGATATTTTCTATGGAAAATATTTAAGCAGTCTGTTGCAGAATTATCCATACAAAACATTACTTTTGAAACACTTACATTTAGGCTCCTGAACTAACATTGCCTTTAGTTGTTTTTTTTTAAAAATGATCTACAAATAAAGCGCCTGTTGCCCTTGAAGAATAAATTGCCTATGTTATATTAAAAAATGATAAGCTAGTAATATTGCAATAGGGAATGGCTGGCAAACTGATAACAGGTTCATAGTTACTAAGTGTCTCCACCAAAGAGGACATTCTCAGAACTGCAGCATCCACCTCCTTTAAAAGTACAATATCAGCAATCCATATACATACTGTGGGAATAGAACCCACAGCCTTCTGTATCAAAAGCAGTTATACTACCTGTTGTGCTACTAACAACGCAAACAGACTTGGCATAAGCAGCACTAAACTTCTCTCCCCCGAAGAACTATGCAACACAAGAAATCTGGAAAAAGCCAAAATTTATTGGGGGGGACAAAGACCTAAAATCAGGGACACCTTTTAAACATTGGTTGTATAATCTTAGAAAGTTGCTAGAATAAAATAGTTTGAGCTACCATGCATTTTCTGAAAGATAGGAAGACTAAAATGCAAATGGTTATCATTATTTAGTGAATTCAGTTCCAAAATGATTTGCCAGAAAACCATAAATTTTAAGAGAAATCAACCAAAAGTATGAAACAAGCATTCTATGAAAATCTGGACAGTTGAGAGCTTTGGAATCATTAGCTCCTTGAATCAGAAGTGGTGGTATGGGTAGAGAATTCAGGCTGTTGCTTCTTGTACCCAAGATACAGGGTTTGAGCCTGAGTAACCCTAACCACCAGGTACCCCTGACTGGGACATTTCACACACAAACACGTGCGCGCACACACACACACACACACACACACACACACACACACACACACACACGCACACACACACACACACACACGCGCACACACACACACACACACACAGACACAGCAACAAACTTGCCTTGCAAACTGCAATTGCAATGCGAACGAACTTCTCTCTCCTGCCATGCAAACTGCAGTATGAATGAACTTCACTCTCCTGCCTTGCAAACTGCAATACGAATGAACTTCTCTCTCCTGCCTTGCAAACTGCAGTACAAACTTCTTTCTACTGCCTTGGACGGAACTAGCAATATGAACTTCCTTACAGCAGCAGCAATAATAATAATAACCAGCAAACTTACTTGCAAAACAGCAGGAGATTTACAGCAATCTCTTGTGCCAGTGGATGGGAGGAGCGATGTGATGTTGTTTCTGTCAATATGCAGAATTTTGACAGGCTGGCAGTCTGCTCATGACGCTGATGTCATTGGGTGCATTCCTGCATGTGATGACATCAGCAAACATTTACCCAAAAAAATAAAAAAACATTTGAAAAAAGACCTGGGAAATTCAGAAATTAAAGGGGCCACTTGGCAAATGGTAGCACCCCATTATTTTGACCTCAAAACTGGTAAATACCGAGGAATTTGGTATGGTTGAGAGATCATTTAATTTAGATAATTAAATCTAATTTAAGCACATTAGTGGCCAATTCAGTAAATGGTACGTTAATGTACTATGTCCCAATATTATCCCAAAGTATCATTGCTGACTATCAGTTTAGGCAAAAATGGATGCAGAATGAGAAATATTATCTAATTATAAGAAACTCAAGCTGAAAGGCAACATGAAGCAGTATAGTTCAATAACACAGGAAAATAATACATACAAAACATCATAGCTGTGACAGTAAACACTGGAATGCAGAATTATTGTGTCATGTATTAAAAACAAATATACAACTGTTTGCTGCCAGTGCATGCATAAATGTAAATATCTGCAGAACTACCAAGTAACATGATCAAATAGAGAAGTGAGGAAAAATATACAAAGCACAGTGTAGCTACATAGCTAGGGCTGCATATGTCCCATGAGACATAATATGAATGATGCAAGATAGTGCAGACAACAGTCTTAACAAAACTCCACCCTGTAGTCTCATTGTTTTTGAGTCCAAGGATTCACATAGCTACCAAATATTATCTAAAACCCACTAAAGTAATTATTGTGCCTCAAAAACTGCCCAGGTATTCTGACCCTTCTTGTCAAAGTTTGATTGTGTCAAACTTTCCTGATTCCCCTACACTGAGGGTGAAGTACACCTGTGCACATTTAGGCTGAAGAAAGCTTAATCAGTTAAGGTGGTCAAATACATATGCATGTAAGAAAACATGTTGTATATGCAAACAAAGCAACAAACAGAAAAGCAAGTTATGCAATATGCTATGTCTCATTAACAAAAACCTCAGAATAAAATAATAACAACTCATTTTCAAGGTGTGCACCTCCTTTAGCCCATAATTAAAATATTTGTAATTTAGTGTTACACTGGAAGATTTATAAAACTTCACAAAATATTATGAAAGTCTGTTTATTAAGTGAAGTACACCACCTTTCATTTTTTTCAGTGACCTGTACCACTATTCTCCACAGTTTTCCTCATAACCAGAGCTGGTATATGGCACAATCTGTAAAACGCAAACTGCGGTGAAAATATGGAGCCAAAAGTGAAGGAGATCAGTAGACAGCCTTTACCAGATTCAATTAGGCTACAGAAAGGGAAAAAGAGGGAGAGCAGTATTAATGGGGTCCTTATTCAAATGTTACACTTGAAATGATGATTGCTGACAAGCAGAAAAAAAAAGACTGAAAACACAGGAGAAGAGCAAATCTGAAAAAAATCGCTGTTCTCCTTTAAATCTCTTTTTGAAGGGGAGCAAGTCCCCTGTACCCCTCATGTGGTAGGCAAGCTCCCATCCCCCCAAACTTATATATACCAACTCCAAGATTGTCATACATTGGGAAAAAAGGGAATATTCCAAGAAATGGCATTTCTGACTTAGTATATGTAAGTCTGTTCTTTTGGCCATTCAGTCTCTTATTTCAGGACTCACTCTAGAGAGTTCCGACACTTAAAATCATTACTGAATTAATGCTGCAAATACCTCTCCCTGGGTGTGATCATTTAAACAAGATTTTGTAACTTTTTTCACTTATAATACAGCATATTACACTACTCAGTGCTTCCTTGTTGTCAGGGAGGTGATCTTATGAAGGAATAAAGAGTTTATGTGTTTGCATGGGGAACAACCTTCTCACATATATCTTAATAATTTTATTGCCTTTGAAAGCAATTTAAAGCTGACTTATTAGAGTGTTGAAAATTTAAATTGAAAGGCATGGAATAGGCTCTGCTGTTGTTTAAGTGTGAATGGTTTACAGTGACACACATGAGTGCAGTATGCGTGGTGGTGTGTGTTGTGTGGTGTATATCAAACACTCTGTAATGTGTGTGCAATATGCTAGCTACTACATGCCCTATATGTAGCAGTGCAACACTCTGTGATATGTGTGCAGTATGTTAGTTACTTCATGCTGTATGTGCAGAAGTGAGTTACTCTGTGATATGTGCACAGTATGTTAGGTACTTCATGCTCTATGTGCAGCAGTAAGTGAGTTACTGTGTGCTATGTATGCAGTATGTTAGTTACTTCATGCTCTATATGCAGCAGTAGGTGAGTTACTCTTTGATATGTATGCAGTATGTTAGTTACTTCATGCTATATGTGCAGCAGTAGGTGAGTCACTCTGTGATATGTATGCAGTAGGTTAGTTATTTCATGCTCTATGTGCAGCAGTAGCTGAATCACTCTGTGATATGTGTGCAGTATGTTAGTTACTTCATGCTGTATGTGCAGTAGTAGGTGAGTCACTCTGTTATATGTATGCAGTGTATTAGTTACTTCATGCTCTGTGTGCAGCAGTAGTTAAGTCATTTTATGATATGTGTGCAGTATGTTAATTACTTCATGCTGTATGTGCAGCAGTAGGTGAGTCACTCTGTGATATGTATGCAGCATATTAGTTACTTCATGCTCTGTGTGCAGCAGTAGGTAAGACACTCTATGATATGTGTGCAGTATGTTAGGTACTTCATGCTGTATGTGCAGCAGTAGGTGAGTCACTCTGTGATATGTATACAGCATATTAGTTACTTCATGCTCTATGTGCAGCAGTAGGCGAGTCACTCTGTGATATGTATGCAGTATGTTAGTTATTTCATGCTGTATGTGCAGCAGTAGGTGAGTCACTCTGTGATATGTATGCAGTAGGTTAGTTATTTCATGCTCTATGTGCAGCAGTAGCTGAATCACTCTGTGATATGTGTGCAGTATGTTAGTTACTTCATGCTGTATGTGCAGTAGTAGGTGAGTCACTCTGTAATATGTATACAGTATGTTAGTTACTTCATGCTGTATGTGCAGCAGTAGGTCAGCCACTCTGTGATATTTATGCAGTATGTTAGTTACTTCATGATGTATGTGCAGCAGTAGATGAGTCATCTGTGATATTTGTGCAGTATGTTAGTTAATTCATGCTCTATGTGCAGCAGTAGGTGAGTCTCTCTGTGATATGTATGCAGTATGTTAGTTACTTCATGCTGTATGTGCAGCAGTAGGTGAGTCACTCTGTGATATGTATGCAGTATGTTAGTTACTTCATGCTCTATGTGCAGCAGTAGGTGCGTCACTCTGTGATATGCATGCAGTATGTTAGTTATTTCATGCTGTGTGTGCAGCAGTAGCTGAATCACTCTGTGATATATGTGCAGCATGTTAGTTACTTCATGCTGTATGTGCAGTAGTAGGTGAGTCACTCTGTGATATGTATGCAGTATGGGGTCTATATTATATTCTCGAAAGCCAACAAAATCGAAGCTGATATTGTCGACACGAGAATAGCAAAAGTGCAAATCGAACGTGTAAATAGAAATCTCCGTAAGGGGTGATTTACATTTACTGCAATGTAGTGCAGTCTCGGAGTTGGTATATTTAAGTAGCAGGGGGTGTGGTGGGCACAGGGGGGGTTTCCCCCTGCTTAAACCCGTTAGGGTACTTTTTTCTTTTTTTGTTGTTTTTATAAGTTCGATGTTTGACAACATCGACCATATGGTATTTGATGTTTTCAACCATCGATCTTATTATATAGACTGTGAAGTATATTAGTTACTCCATGCTCTATGTGCAGCAGTAGGTGAGTCACTATTTGATATGTATCTAGTATGTCATTTACTCCATGCTCTAGGTGCAGAAGTAGGTGAGTCACTCTGTGATATGTATGCAGTATGTTAGTTACTTCATGCTGTATGTGTAGCAGTAGATGAGTCACTCTGTGATATGCGTGCAGTATGTTAGTTACGTCATGCTCTATGTGCAGCAGTAATTGAGTCACTCTGTGATATGTATGTAGTATGTTAGTTACATCATCCTCTATGTGCAGCAGTAGGTGAGTCACTCTGTGATATGTATGCAGTATGTTAGTTACTTCATGATGTATGTGCAGCAGTAGCTGAATCACTCTGTGATATGTATGCACTATGTTAGTTACTTCATGCTGCATGAGCAGCTGTAGGTGAGTCACTTTGTGATATGTATGCAGTATATTAGGTATTTCATGCTCTATGTGCAGCAGTAGGTGAGTCACTCTGTGATATGTATGCAGTATGTTAGTTACTTCATGCTCTATGTGCAGCAGTAGGTGAGTCACTCTGTGATATGTATGCAGTATATTAGGTATTGCATGCTCTATGTGCAGCAGTAGGTGAGTCACTCTGTGATATGTATGCAGTATGTTAGTTACTTCATGCTCTATGTGCAGCAGTAGGTGAGTCACTCTGTGATATGTATATAGTATGTTAGTTCATTCTCTGTGTGCAGCAGTAGGTGAGTCTCTCTGTGATATGTATGCAGTATGTTAGATACTTCATGCTGTATGTGCAGCAGTAGATGAGTCAATCTGTGATATGTGTGCAGTATGTTAGTTACATCATGCTCTATGTGCAGCAGCAGGTGAGTCTCTCTGTGATATGCGTGCAGTATGTTAGTTATGTCATGCTCTATGTCCAGCAGTAGGTGAGTCACTCTGTGATATGTATGCAGTATATTAAGTATTTCATACTCTATGTGCAGCAGTAAGTGAGTTACTCTGTGATATGTGTGCAGTATGTTAGTTCTTTCATGCTCTATGTGCAGCAGTAGCTGAATCACTCTGTGATATGTATGCACTATGTTAGTTACTTCATGCTGCATGAGCAGCAGTAGGTGAGTCTCTCTGTGATATGTATGCAGTATGGGGTCTATATTATATTCTCAAAAGCCGACAATATTGAAGATGATATTGTCTACACGAGAATAGCAAAAGCACACATCGAACGTGTAAATGGAAATCTCTGTATGGGGAGATTTACGTTTACTGCAATGTAGTGCAGTCTCGGAGTTGGTATATTTAAGTAGCAGGGGGTGTGGTGGGCACAGGGGGGTTTACCTTCTGCTTAAACCCGTTGGGGTACTTTTTTCTTTTTTTGTTGTTTTTATAAGTTCGATGTTTGAAAACATCGACCATATGGTATTCGATGTTTTCAACCATCGATCTTAAAATATAGACCATGCAGTTGGTTAGTTACTCCATGCTCTATGTGCAGCAGTAGGTGAGTCACTCTTTGATATTTATCTAGTTTGTCATTTACTCCATGCTCTAGGTGCAGAAGTAGGTGAGTCACTCTGTGATAAGTATGCAGTATGTTAGTTACTTCATGCTGTATGTATAGCAGTAAGTGAGTCACTCTGTGATATGTGTGCAGTATGTTAGTTACGTCATGCTCTATTGTGCAGCAGTAGTTGAGTCACTCTGTGATATGTATGCAGTATGTTAGTTACTTCATGCTCTATGTGCAGCAGTAGGAGAGTCACTCTGTGATATGTGTGCTGTATGTTAGTTACTTCATGCTGTATGTGCAACAGTAGAGTCACTCTGTGATATGTGTGTAGTATGTTAGTTACGTCATGCTCTATGTGCAGCAGTAGGTGAGTCATTCTGTGATATGTATGCAGTATGTTAGGTATTTCATGCTCTATGTGCAGCAGTAGGTGAGTCACTCTGTGATATGTATGCAGTATGTTAGTTACTTCATGATGTATGTGCAGCAGTAGGTGAGTCACTCTGTGATATGCGTGCAGTATGTTAGTTACTTCATGCTCTGTGTGCAGCAGTAGGTGAGTCACTTTGTGATATGTATGCAGTATATTAGGTATTTCATGCTCTGTGCAGTAGTAGGTGAGTCACTCTGTGATATGTATACAGTATGTTAGTTACTTCATGCTCTATGTGCAGCAGTAGGTGAGTCACTCTGTGATATGTATGCAGTATATTAGGTATTTCATCCTCGATGTGCAGCAGTAGGTGAGCCACTCTGTGATATGTATGCAGTATGTTAGTTACTTCATGATGTATGTGCAACAGTAGGTGAGTTACTCTGTGATATGTATGCAGTATGTTAGTTACTTCACTCTGTATGTGCAGCGGTAGGTGAGTCACTCTGTGATATGTATACAGCATGTTAGTTACTTCATGCTCTGTGTGCAGCAGTAGGTGAGTCTCTCTGATATGTGTGCAGTATGTTAGTTACATCATGCTCTATGTGCAGCAGTAGGTGTGTCTCTCTGTGATATGCATGCAGTATGTTAGTTACATCATGCTCTTTGTGCAGCAGTAGGTGAGTCACTCTGTGATATGTATGCAGTATATTAGGTATTTCATGCTCTATGTGCAGAAGTAAGTGAGTTACTCTGTGATATGTGTACAGTATGTTAGTTACTTCATACTCTATTTGCAGCAGTAAGTGAGTTACTCTGTGATATGTGTGCAGTATGGTAGTTACTTCATGCTGTGTGTGCAGCAGCAGGTGAGTCACTTTGTGATATGTATACAGTATGTTACTTCATGCTCAATGTATAGCAGTAGGTGAGTCACTCTGTGATATGTGTGCAGTATGTTAGTTACATCATGGTGTGTGTGCAGCAGCAGGTGAGTCACTTTGTGATATGTATATAGTATGTTAGTTACTTCATGCTCTATGTGCAGCAGTAGGTGTTTCACTCTGTGATATGTATGCAGTATGTTAGTTACATCATGCTCTATGTGCAGCAGTAGGTGAGTCATTTTGTGATATGTATACTGTATGTTAGTTACTTCATGCTCTATGTGCAGCAGTAGATGAGTCACTCTGTGATATGCATGCAGTATGTTATTTACATCATGCTCTATGTGCAGCAGTAGGTGAGTCACTTTGTGATATGTATACAGTATGTTAGTTACTTCAGGTTTTATGTGCAGCAGTAGGTGAATCACTCTGTGATATGTGTGCAGTATGTTAGTTACTTCATGCTCTGTATGCAGCAGTAGGTGAGTCTATCTGTAATATGTATGCAGTATGTTAGTTACTTCATACTCTATGTGCAGCAGTAGGTGACTCACTTTGTGATATGTATGCAGTATGTTAGTTACATCATGCTCTATGTGCAGCAGTAGGTGAGTCTCTCTGTGATATGTGTGCAGTATGTTAGTTACTTCATACTCTATGTGCAGCAGTAGATGAGTGTCTCTGTGATATGTATGCAGTATGTTAGTTACTTCATGATATATGTGCAGCAGTAGGTGAGTCACTCTGTGATATGTATGCAGTATGTTATTTACTTCATGCTGTATGAATAGTAATGTGTGAATATATCTTTAAATGGCTGTTAATACTATTCAGTAGTATATCATGTGTTCCTAACCACTGTCTTTTTCAATAAAAGAATTTGAAGAGAAAACATCAAATTTTATATCTCATCTGTTGACTATATTGTTTATGTGCAGAGAGTTTTGTCAGGAAACATTGAACTAAACAATAGGAAAAATAAAAACAAAAAAAACCCTGGCTTTACTGTATATCAGCCATGCACATAATCAGCTCTGGAGACAAAGAACATATAAACCAAACCTAACAAAAGGATGATACCCTGTTTTTTGCAAGAAGGTAACCCCCTCCCATATTCCTGCACCCCCATGTGGGGGGAAAACCCAACATATCACCCATACTTTAATATGCCAATTCTTATTAATGCACCAGTTCAGAGAAGGGCAAAATTTGCCTTAAAATGGGAATCATTGATGTTGCACACTGAGAATTGCAGTAGCAATAATTTTTTAATGCAAACACTTGGAGTGTCAAATACTGACATTCTTTACTGTCCAAACTTGCCCCCCTCCAGACTCATGTTAGCACTTTATACTGGGTCTGGAATGGTGGGAAGTTTCATCATTCAAAATAGTTTCAGGACTTTGTGGTATTCTGCATGCCAACTTTCAAGGAAAGGTTTTGTTGAATGCTCAACTCAATATTCTGAGCACTGAGCATTCAATAGTAAGCCATACATCCATATATATATATATATATATATATATATATATATATATATATATATATATATATATATATATATATATATATATATGTGTGTGTGTGTGTGTGTGTGTGTGTGTGTCTCATCAAACTTCAAACATTCACAATTATAAAAAAATGGTAATTTTAGATCAACCCCGGGATTCATGAACCTTGCGCCAGGCGCACGCATAGTGTAGGCGTTACAACGCCAAATATGGCCGCCGAGCGATTCATGTACGATCCAATCCCACGTGCACTACCGGCGTGCGCGCCGCCCCCGGCGTAGGTATGCTAAACACCCCATGTGCGGTGTTGCACCATGCAAATGAAGGCATATAGCGATCCACGAATTGGCGCAGGCGTAGCATAAGGCCACGGCAATGTAAACCAAAAAAAACGGTTTACATTTTCCCAAACATAACATAGGAGTAACGGAAGGCTGTCAGCATCAGGTATCACACTGTTGCCATATGCCAATGGCGAAATACACAGAATGTCAAAAGAAAACATGCACAACATGTAAATAATAACATAAATGGTATGTCCACAGAAACTCACAGCAGAACCCCAGGACATGTTTGCGGAAGGTGCAAAACAATGAAATAATATGACAATGTTATAAAACAGCAGCGTAATACACATCAGCTTCACAGCCACAATACACCATGGTATGCATGGAAAGCCACAACCACGGTGCAAGGGTTGCCAAGGACTCGCGGCAGTGTTCAGCGTGGTAACTATGAATTAGTAGTCAATGCCATGCAAATGAGGCAGATAATACTGAATCACAAAACCCCCGCTGGAGTAAGGCTGTACCAAACGGCACAGCGGTAATACACAGAGGAGTGGCTCAGAAGGAATACATGTCACCTGCAGAGGGGTGTGCCACTGTAGGAGGAAGCACATTGGAGCTCAGCAAACCTGGGCTGTACATTGCACATCACAGCTGCAGGACCGGCGTGTGGGGAAATAGTTGAGCTGAGAGCACACAATGCGCGCAGAGGTGCATGTGCACGAGGATGACTACGTTCCCTTAACCCAGTCACGTGACGCTCGCCCCGCAAATAACATCGGAAACAGGAAGGTAATGTTGAGAATATGAGGAAATGCGGAGGCAGTGTAATTGGAGTAGTAATGAGCAATCAACACTAATCAACCCATGAAGGCCAATCGGCGGCAGCTGACAACTCTGCATGCAGAAACCTGCAAAACGGGATAGGGGAGGCATATGAATGCAAAGAAAGTAGGGGAGGTAGCAGATTGCAAAGAGTGAAGACCTGACACAGCAGAGCCAAGCAGACAGGCAGCACAATGGCGGCGGCACACAAAACGCACTATATGCCATGTCCCACAAACTACACATGACAGGGCTCTGCAGGATGCATGCCAGGAAATAGTAGGTGCAAAGTGCAGAAATAGTAAGGGAAGGTCGAAAGGTAATCCATTGCAGGCAAGAGTAATGCAACACCAAAGGCAACAGCGTTGCAGTGCCAACGGTAAAACACGGAAGATAATCCCCAGATACGGCCGCACAGACACACCCTATGACATCACCGGGTGTACAGCACAACAGTATAAAGTGTGAATGCACACAACACACAGCCGTGTATTCCCAAATGCCGCACCATAGGTGTAAACACACGGGGAACTTTTAAAATGTACATGTTGGGTGCTGCCGTGGCCGTGATCCATCAGCATGTGTTAGAGACAGACGGTGTTGTGGAGGAGGGTGCCAACAACTACCGTAGGCCTCAGAGGAGAAGGAGAGTGTTCAGACCAAGGGTAACCTACCAGGGGCTACAAGACCTGGAGATAGTAGAGCATTACAGGGTGGATAGGGACATGTTACAGCAAATAGTGGAGCTGTGCCGGCCACACCTGAGAACAAGAAACAACAGAGGGGAGCCCATCCCAGTGGACACAAAGGTATGTGTAAGTTTGCGAATACTGGCCACAGGTACCTTTCAAAGGCCAACTGGGGATATAATGGGCATCTCACAGGCATCAGCATCCAGGGTACTACACCAGTTTCTGGATGCCATGTTACCACATGCCAATGAGCATATATACTTCCCCAGATCTCAGGAGGAGTTGGCTAGCAATATGCGCCACTTCCACCGTGTGGCACAATACCCGGACGTACTGGGTGCAATAGACTGTACGCACGTACAAATCAAGTCACCACCTGGGGAGCAGGGTAGACGCTACATAAACCACAAATGATTCCCCTCCATCAATTGCCAGGTCGTGTGCAATGCGCAGGGCATTATCATGGATGTGTGTGCTGGCAGCCCTGGAAGCTACCACGACTCCCATATCTGGCATGCCTCACAGCTGTACCAGGTATTCACCAGGGGGGACATCCCACAAGGCCACCTTGTGGGGGATGCTGGCTATGCACTGGAGCCGTGGATGATGACTCCCATCAGAAATGCACACACACACATGCAAGAACGCCATAATGAGGCACACACAAACCAGAATAATCATAGAGCGTGTGTTTGGGATGCTGAAATCACGGTTCCGGTGCTTGGATACATCTGGTGGAGCCCTGCAGTACTCTCCAGGCACATGTGCCCACATATTCATAGTATGTGCCATGCTACATAATATGATCCTGCGGAAGCAGCTGCTGCAGGGACATAATGGTGAAGGGCCACAAAGCCCACCACAACTGCCAAGGCCAGTCCAGGCACAGAGGGTTCAGGACCATGAACACACTGTGCCAGCCCCAGTAGGCAGACGGATGTGCACCCAATATGCCTATGCCCTGGCAAAGAGGGAACGATAGCACATACTCTGACAGCGTAGGCCCCATGGACTGACACCTCCCTACCTGCACACACAGTGAAATGGACGGCACACAAACATGACCACCCGTAAAGTGTACCGTATGGGTGGCCCCATGTGTGACTCCAACATAGGCAGCCCCCAAACACTGTACACCCAACAGCCAGTGGAGCATGGAACGCCAACACCTGAATCGTACGCGGGTCCTACAGCAGACAGCGTTGCTGTATGCTGCCACGTTCGCTGCAAGGTGTATACATATAAACATGTATATATGTGCATATACATATATGTAGATAGATATAATTACATATGTAGAAATATATGTACACATATACATATAAGTACTACAGTTAAGACAGGGAATCAGAGGGATGTAAGGTGACAGAGATGTAACACGCGATATCTGTACATAGTATACATAGTGAAACGACAACCTGAGCATCCGGGAGGTTTAACAGAAGAGGATACCGCCAACCATGGAAAGGGTAACATACCGAAATGCATAACCCCGAGTCGGAATGATCGCCAGGCCACAGTACAGTAACAGTACATGCGCGGGTAATAGTATGATGATATGAGGGGGGAGGTAGACACCGCCGCCGGTGACGCGGCCCACACAGGTACTGTGTGCAACCGTCCCCGTGAGTGCCGTAGTATGTGTATGTGTGCGGTGAGGATGCCGTGTGTGTCGCTGTGCGAGTGTAATGTGTGTGTCTCCGTAATATGTGTATGTTGGTGCCATGTTAGAGGCAGAGTGGAATAATATGTGTAGGCATATGGTACATTAGCCACAGGCATATGTACACCAGTAGTCCCAAAGTAGTAGTGAGAGCCCCACCCTGGCTAGGCATGTGGCGACGTACAACGATACAAAGTGACAATGTCCCAGATTGTAGCACAGGAATATACCCCACAGGAAATGGAAAGGACGTATGTACAAATCATGCCCGTATGTATGACACCGATATGCTAATTGCAAAACGATACGTCGGCAAAGTCACACAGCAATAGGTATGTACCGTGGAAATACATATGTGCTACCTCAGTACTGACCATGGCCACATATCGGCCCGTAAACACCGCTGATTGTTCTACAAGTGTCAAACAAGCAATCCCCACCTGAATAGGTGGCAACCACTGGCAAACAGGCCATCCCAAGAACAGGACCACAATGACTGTAAATATCTGGGACAGAATGACAGGGGATAGTCGTCACGTACAAACAACCGCTGATATACCACAGATGTGACGGAGGAATACATGCATGAAGTACACACGCAGGCGATACCAACACCACATGACAACAACACAACCTACACTCCCAGACCAACAGACAATTAACTGTCAACTCCCCAGGCAGGGATGGAGCACACAGACAACCATACCGTGTATGTAGAGATGCAAGGCCCACAACCCGTATCCGTCACCTACAACCTCCGATATCCCCCATCGTACATATTAAAGGGATACAAGCCGTAATAGCAGCACAAACATACAGGCAGTCAATGACATCTGCATAACCGCAACATCTCGCGTGGGAAACACAATCAAAAGCGGATGCATACTTGCATGTGTTGTTTAAAGGAATACAACAGCCATGTTGCACATCTGAATGCAAAACGCCATCAACAGACGTCGTCAGGACAGGGCCACCCAGATGTCGAACCAAATATTATACCCAACACACACAATCCACGGCTAACACCTCTGCGAAATGTACCTGTCGCCACACATAGCAGCTGCAGTTACACATAACATAACACAATACAGACCATCTCCACGAAGGTAGGGCAAATAGCCAACGCCCAGGTGAGGAATCCAACCATACCCCAGTTACGACGCGTAATGTTCGAATGGAGTAGATGCACAGGTGATATGCGCACAATTACACACTGAGGAACATCAATTGGTGGGATGAACCCACATGTTGCAGGTATCGACGGATATAAGGATGACTCCCAGGATATTCAAACCGTATGCTCATACCGAACCAGCAGTGTACAACCGAAAGAGTAATAAATAGGAATACCGATACATGGAACGAAACATGGAACGAAACACCGACAAGGTATGTGGAACACACGATATGTACGGGTGTGTAACGCATGATGTGTATGACGAAGCTGTACTGTATGGGAATGGTGTTTGTAAGTAATGACACTTGTCCATAATGCAGAGAGTGGTGAAAGGTGGTTATGTAGTGCTATCCTGCTGAGCATACCAACGACTGTGGACACCGTGTGCACAGCAGTGGGACATCATGTACACAGCCGAGACACCACAAGGGCTGCCACAGGGGGGCATTAGAGAGAACAATGCCAGACCACACGCCGATGCTGGCAGTGGATGTCCAACAAGGAAGTGCCATAGCAGAGGCTAGGACATGTATGTATACTGTCACAGCACACATGTGTATGGGCATATACCATTGATGTCATACGTAATGTGCCCGGCACGTATGCCTTGCAGTAGGGGATACTATGTCAACTATGTGTAATGTAAAGCTGTCATGGTGGATATGACAGACATTATACACAGTATCACAGGCATATCATGCATAATGGAGGTATTGCCTATTGGTATGTACAATAACAGGATACATATGGCCTGTAGGTATGGGACAGAGTAGTAGCATCATAGCCATCCAAAATGGAAGGTACACCAAGTAACCATGCCCAAACGATCTGTAGCAGGTGCATCGTGGGCAACAATAAAGTCTGGCAGGTCCATGTGTAAACACATGTGCAGTGTACACAGTAGTGTCACCTCCCCATGGTAGTGTCCTGTGAACAGCAGAGGCGGGTGTCAACTGCATGTCTACACAGTACTGCTGCTGTGGTGGTACCATGACTACGTGTCACTCAAACAGCAAGGGAGCTATCACATGAACAGTGCCACTGTGTGTCCCTGTGGGATGTGCACAGGACCTATGTTCCACAGCATGGTGTGTGTTGTGTCTGCGGAAGTAACACAGAAGCCCATCCCATGCAGTGTGGCATGTGTGCACATATCCATGAGCAGTCCGTTCACACTGCCCACCGCAATTGTCATCTATGAGGAGTATATGCATCAGTAATGCGGAGGACATGGTCCGTGTCAGAGCAGAAGACACCCCTGTGTATGTGGTATGCAGATGTGTACAGATGTGTTTTCCGTCTGTCAGCCGCATATGTAAACCGTCCGAGCCTGGTACACATTGTGGCATGACAATGCTGTGACATGTAAAGTCGTAGCCGTTGTGGAAGGTACACCATAAATGTGTTATTGTACCCTTGACAGTGTGTAGATGTGTGTATGCCACAGGTACAGTGGCTACCTATGTACCAGCATCACACACAGTACAGATAGGTGTGACCCTGCAGAAGTGTATCCATGCCACAGTGGAATACGGTAACCACAGGACCATGTGGGGCATATGTGCGTACAGCAACCATGTACAATGTGATATGTATGTACGGGGCCAGTATCCATGTGATAGTCAGTGGGTGAATGTTGCTATGCAAAGGTGATGTGCATGCACCATGTGTCATGCATCCTGATGCCATGACACCCACATGATGTATCTGCCACACTGACACCCATATGGTCGTTATCGGTATGAGCTGGTGGAGCTATAATGGTGCCAGGTATGTAGGTGTGGGATATCTAGGCATGGACAGTACTCTGTGACAGCATGTTGTGTATGTAAGCAAATAGTGAACATGAGGGGCCCCATGACTGAGGACTGTGTAATGCCATATGTACCTGACATGTAGTAGGTACTATGATATGCTTGCACCACTGTGTGTCCTGTCCAGGAGTCATATAGCCTAACATCCTGAGACACAGGGTATGATGTGCAGGTGGATGTGTACGTTGCCAATACCAGAACGTGGAATGGTGCTGAAGGGCAATGTGAGGACAACGTCTGATGTGTTGGCCTCTGTACCACCCCATCCGCCCATGCAATGGTATGACAGGTGGCCAGCATGTGTATGTGGCGTGCTGTGGCACACACAAGCCCAACAAGGGTGCCAGGAAAGGCATGGAGGCCATCAACATGTGCGTGAAGCATGTTCGTGAGGATGTGTCCCAGTGCCATTCAGAACGGTCCAGTCATGGGTGTATGAATGCAGTCCCACACGTGCAGTGCAGTGCCACCCATGGGTAGTGTGAGAGATGCGGCTGTGTGGTGGTCAAGGTACACAATGTCCAACAACAGGCTAGCAGTGAATATAGTGGGCTGGTGCGGAGACACATACCAAACAGGTTGGTGGGACATAACAGCTAGGGACATTGGAAGGTGACATCAGGCCAGTGTCCCAGGCCATAACGTGTGCATGTCAGTACCATGTATGTGTCCACAGGGACACTACGATGTCCATGTATGGATTGCGACCCTGTAGTGAGTGAGAGTGTGTATTGTTGGTAAGTACACCATCGCCTGGCATGTTGCCAACATTATCTCGGTCTGCAATGCCTGGGTGACTATTGTATGTGACATTGAATGTGGATGTAGCCAAACAACACAGACATACCACCACACTGCCTGAGGCCCCACACTGCAATGTGCGGCAGTCATGTGTAGGTAGCTAGCCTTGGAGCATGTGATGGACCTCGAGGACCCACCATGGCTGACAAGTGATGCATCCCACACATGTGAATATACACCATCGTGCAACAGCCTGCACATGTGCCCATACATCAGATGTGCATGGAACATGACCACCACCGTGGCGTCTGTGAAAAGGTCAGTACCGCCATGTCTCTGTGTGGAATAGCATGGTCCCTACCATTGTGTACATGCTACGGAAGTGCACTGTGGTATGTGTCAGCATATGTATGTACACTGTCCATCTGCTGGGGTGTCATGCCATTAACAACTGCTGTCAGCAGACATCAGTAGTACTGGCTGTAGTACACATGTTCCGTGTATGCTGCGATGGGTGTGTTTCCAGGGTGTGGCTAGCAGGGCCGTGAAGCATATGTGTTCATCCACCAAAGGGGGGATAACCCCAGGTGCAACACACCAGACACATGGAGGTATTGTGCATGCTGAGGGTAGTGTAGGTATGGTATGTGTTGTGTAATGTGTCAGCCAGCTGGGTGGAGTGCATGCCTCAAGCATGTGTAGGTACATGGGTGTCCATTCTAGGGAAGTGTGGGTTGCTGTCAGCACATGGCAGTATCAGCTGTCTGAGGCCCAAAATACAATATAACAACACAGACAGCATGTAACCTGTGGTGTACAATGTCAACTCTGTTGCGTGTTACAATGTGTCTAGCGGTCACAAACATGGGTATCTGCACATTGAGCACCTATGATGCATTGTGTTCAGCAACTATCCAGGATGTGTGCAAAACACTGTGTGATGTGGGATCCCCTCACCTGTGGGTGTTGCAGTCCAGGTATGTGCCTGGGAGGTACGATCTGTGTACAATCTGTACTCGCAGGCGTGCTGCGCAGAGCATGGAGGCAGGTCCCAGTCACTGCAGATAAATGTGAGTGGTGCACTAGTGTGTGTGCCTTGCTTGTGTGCAGCACAATGGAAGATGCAAGCATTGTCCCACATGACCCCATGCCGTGCCTGCCTATTACAGCCCTGCTGGAGACAGTTATGTGACACCGCCACAGAGGCAGTATAGCATGTGAAGATGTACATGTGTGCTCCACACCCCAGGCAGATGGCCGCAGGTCATGTGTGCCACAGCAGTGTGGTCGACCAGGACTGTCATAGCGGTCAGATACCACATGCCTGTATAAGTACAGTATGAGCATAGGCAACAGTTGCAGTGACACAGTAGGTCAATGTACAGTGTCCCTGTGTTCAGACCACTGCCTACTGTACACTTGGCTAGACACACACCCAGAGGGTGAATACACTATGAGCCATCACATGTCCCAGTACACGTAGCCTGTGTAATGCCATCACAGGGCGGTCACAATAACACGTTGTATGAGAGATATGTTGTACCAGGTGATGTGTCGTGTGCATATGTTGAGTTGCACAGCTGTTCACATGCCCGCAACATATCAGTGCATGATGCCTAGTGTAACATGATGTGTGGAACTGCACTGTGATCCACAACAGGGTCATCCGAGACAGGTGTGTTGTGAATGGTGTAACCCATGGTTCCGCGGGATATAGACCGGTGCTGTTGGCTGCCATGCTGGGGGCCATCAGTGGTGCCTACAGTAGTCATACAGACATACTGCACACATTGTTCTGGCAGGAATGTCCATTGTTGTAGATGATGTGTTACTACGTGAAGGCAGGTGTGTGTTGTGAATGTTACCCATCCAGATGTGACCATCAGGTGCAGTCATGGTTGTCGACAGCATCACACCCATCCACAGCTGTCAGCACCCTTTCCCCAGAATGGGTGTCAGCTGCCCTTGTACTGTGTGACTTATGTGCAGATGGTGGAACACCTACTACTGGCTGGCTAACAGTGTCATCTAGGAAGGCAATGTGATGGCTGGAATATGCTGTTCTAATGTATAATGATGGTATCCCAATGAAGTACATGGAATCACATATAGTAAGCCATGGCTGGCATGTAAACCATGTACAACAATGACTGTGTGACAGACACAAACAATGTGGAGCCATGTTGAACATGCACCCATGAGAACACCAAATGAGGTATGTTGCATGTATCGATGTACAACTGTCAGCTATGGGCACAGCATGGATGCAGACGCACATCCCCCACAGGCAGTACCACTCCATGTAGGTAGGGGGGCATTGCACGAGTACATGTGACAGTTGCTGTACCGCCACATGTACTGCATATCCGTCATATAGGGGTAGCAGTGGTACGTGACTGTTGGACATGCCTGTACATATGACCATGTCCCACAGGATATGTGTTACGTGTGTACAACACCTGTTGTACCGTCATCAAGCTGTGAAGTGTATGGCTGCCAGTGTACCTGTGTGACATGTTGTGCAATGGGTGCAAAGGTACGCAGTAGTGCATTGCATGCCCACATGTCCCACACAGGTGCATAGC
>NC_056740.1:381640993-381665415 GCF_019279795.1 Protopterus annectens
CTGTATACTGTTTTTGTTCTTCTTTCCTGTATACTGTTTTTGTTCTCTTCCTGTATACTGTTTTTTGTTATCTTTCCTGTATAACGCTTTTTGTTATCTTTCCTGGGTATACTGTTTTTGTTCTCTTTTCTGGAATTCAACAGGCATCCACATATATGCAGCCACAGACAGGATATGGTTACTTAGCTATATGTAGAGCTTTAGTGCTGTCCAGCCTTAGAGATGCTGTAACACACTCCTATCTGGGCCAAGCTAAAGCCAAGCAGATTCTATAAGAAATTTTATCATTTTTGCAGCTTCTCTAGAGAAGTGGGCTGGCATCTTCCTTTTCATCTCGCTAAGCAAAAAAACAGGAAGCAGTATCTTTACAGTTCATACTTTCTGTACTTACAAGATAGAGTTATGTGGTGCAGGCAGCCAACCTATTTATAAATGGGATTCTCTGTGCTTTTGAGTGCTAAACATTTCACTGCTCGTTCGCTTTCTCTCCTAGTAGACTTTTGCAACCCTGCTACCAACATTATTTCTGAATGTTACCTTAAATACTACCTCTTTTTCTAAACACTGCTCTATGTTAGCACTTGTATTGCTAAGCTTCGAACTCCATCTCAGTGGCTCTGTTGACGTAAATTTATAACTCCTTTTCTCTCTAGATTTAAAAAACGGTGGAAACAATATCTACCTAGTAGATTCTTGGTTCTGCTCTTTGTTCAGCTCCAGTTTAACTGATAAACTCTAAAGCTACTTCTTTCACATGTAAACAAACCTGACATCACTTTTCCACTGTTTGATCATAAAGCGCTTTCCTTTACTCACATCCCCTGCACTAAAACCTCAACTCTTTATCACCCTAGTCCTTTCCCCATATCTCTTTTCTTCTAATTTTCCTAACGTATTTAACCATTAACTCCATACCTGTTATCCACTCACTCCTTGCCTATGGTTCTATCATTCTATTTCTGAATTTAGGGATTGTTACCCCTATTTTACTATTAGCTCCTATCCTATTTTCCTTTGTTTCCTCACCTTTCTAATGCTTAGTATAGTCCAAGTTTTCGTGGTTAGTGCTGAATTCAGGGCTGTAAGTTAAAGCTTTCCTGAGCTGGGCCCGTGACCTTTACTTGGATAGAGGGGGGTTTCTCTGTTCACCTGTGAGAGAGGGAGCTTTGAGCAGCCATCTGTCCCTGGAGGACTGGTTCCAGCCCAGAAGTTAGTAATTTATAGGCCATTTTGGGCAAATTTCTCCCTTTTTCTTTTCCCTTCTGTAAAAAACACTTTTGCATGGTTTTGCAAGTCCGGGCAGCGCTGGTTAGCTAGGGCTAAATTTATCCCGGCTCCACCAAGTCTCCTTTTCAGTTTTTTCCTTGAAAGTAGTCTAACTCTTAACCTAAGCACTTAAAAAGCATCCTACAGTCCAGCACTTGCTCAGACCTAATAGCAAGCACTAATATACCCTGACACTTGACTGCCCAGCAGGGCAAGGCTCATTATTCACTCCTCACCAACCAAGCGAATAAGCAGCTCACTCTACTATTCAGGCATGACCAAAGGGCAATTTCAGCCATACTTTCCTCCAGTCCAGCTGGTGAACCTGGGTATCCTGAGGCAATGTTACAACTGCCTCATGTGTACATAGACAGCCCTCCTCCTACCACAAAAACACTAACATATGCTGCAAGAGATGCAATTATACAGCCAAAACTGGAGGCTAAGGTCTCTCCACCCTAGACTTGGAAACAGGCAGTCATGAGGGAGAAGGTTAACACTTGTACACCACACCTCCAGCCTCACACACAGACATACTTTGGAACTGTGCACTGGCAAAAATACACATAAATACACAAAAATCATACTCTAGAGGCTCTTAAATAAAAAATAAAACTCTGCAAAGTAGCAATACAGCAGACCTCTAAAGCAGACACTCAAAAAACCTGCAACTCCCATCACAAACCAGACAACATATAAACACAAAATCAGTGTAAAAAGCTGCACAATCCCACAGCCCTTAAGGCAACTACTAACATACTCTAACTTACACTAGTAATAGAAGCTTAACTCTATAGTTAGGCACACTGATGTCCCACTCACTAGGCTGGACAAGGAGAAGGTTTCTGATAGCTGCCTGTTAGGAGCCAGAATCCACCACATAACACAAGCAGTCAGGTCACTCCAGAACACATACAAATATGACTCTGTCATTGTTCATGTTGGTGTGAATGATCTGAGATGTACCTCCCTAGACTACATGAAAAGAGACATGGAAGAGGTCTCTGATCATGTAGCCCAGGCAGGTATGACCCTGACCCTGAGTAGCATCCTGCCCTCACCAAGAATGGTACCACAGTATAAAGAAAAAATTATCAATTTCAACAACTGGCTAAGCTTCTGGTGTCATTCAAAGAAGATCCAGTGTCTGCCAGCCTGGGATGACATGCTCAACAAGCCTTGTTGCTTCGCAAGAGATGGCATGCATCTGTCACACTTAGGTTTTGAATACTGGCCAAGGCTCTTGCTGCCCCCATAGTGCCTTTTTTAGGCAAGGCTCAAAAGTCAAACCCACCTCCATAAACAGCACAAATAAAAAAATGAGGGTTATGCTACTCAATGTCAGGTGTTTAAATCTCAAAATGCACATGCTCGAAGCACTCCTCAGTAAAGAGAACATTGACATCTGTGCAGTAACTGAAACCTGGTTCAAGGCTTCACAGAGCACCTCAGCACTACTGGACTACAACTCATACCACACATTTTGGCCACAGAACATGGACCGAAACACAAAAGGAGGGGGTGTATCCATATTCATCAAGGATACCTACATCTCCAGGTAAGTGGCGCAGCATGATACCTCCGAGATCATCCATGTGCAACTAACATCAGGCAAATCTGCAATGCAAACTGTGGCCTGCTACATATCACCCTCCATGACCCAGGACCACCACTCCTCCTTTCTGGAGACACTGGAAAACATGAAGGTCCTACCGAACACCCTGATATTGGGTGATTTCAATTACCCTACTGTTAACTGGGAAAACTATTCAAGTACAAACTCCCAGGTCCAGTGCTTCCTGGAATTTATCAACTCAAATGGCCTGTATCACATGGTAAACTCCCCTACCAGAGGTGAAAACATATTGGACCTGGTCATCACCAACATGGGCGACAGGTGTTCCACACCAGAGGTCAACCTGTCACTGGTTAGATCAGACCATAAACTAATCACTCTGGATGTCCAAACCACACACCAACTCCAACCAAGGAAACCACAGTGAAAAACTTTTCTATAGCAAACTTCACCTTACTTAAGACAGAGGTGATAAGTTTCACAGCCCCCATGCTACAGGATAACAGTGTCCAAGATGCAGGAACCTTTACAAATGCACTCTATGAACACCTACAAGGATGCATGGATCATGCCATCCCTAGCAAAACCAAGACTCACTCCCCTAAGAGAAGGAAACCAGTCTGGTGGACCCCTGCCATAAACAGGCTATACAATAGAAGGAGGAAACTAGTTCAGAAAAAAGCAAATCCCAAGAAGGAAAGACATCCCTGATCAGTATCAGTAAGAAACTAAGGTCCTACATAAAATCCTCCAAGGCTAACTTCGAAAGAAAAAATAGCCAAGGATTCGAAAGATAACCACAAAGCCTTCTTTAGTTATGTCAAGAATCTAAGTGGCAACTCGCAGATATGCTCTGAGCTAGTGCAAAATAGCACAAAATATACTGAACCCACTGATATTGCCAACATACTGGCAGATAGATTCAGTGCAAACTTCACCCCCCTCTCACCCCCAAAAGCGCCCACAACAATAACAGAAAAGTGTAGTGTCCCGGAAATCACAGATGCACAGGTGAAAACAGCCCTTTCAAAAGCCAAAAGCACAGCGTCAATGGGGCCAGATGGTGCCCCAGACTGTGTCTTGCACGAACTACAGAACAAACTAACCCCCCACCTAAACACACTGTTCAACCTCAGCCTCTCCATAGGCTACGGGCACATAGAATGGTGCACAGCAATGGTTATTCTGCTCCAGAAAGGAGGGGCCACAGCTGACCTTGGTAACTATTGCCCCATAAGCCTGACTAGCCTGGTCTGCAAGGTTATGGAGCGCATAATCATGGAACTCATTAACAAAGACATTGGGAACCTCCATACACTTGACCCGACCCAGTTTGGCTTTGTTAAGGGCAAATCATGCCTACTAAACCTGGTTGACTTCTTCGAGACAGTCACCAAGGCCATAGATGAGGGGAAGGTAGTTCACACAGCCTACCTTGACCTCACCAAGGCTTTTGACACCATTCCCCACTTGGGAATTATAGAAAAACTCACCAGCCTGAACATAAACCCCTACGTCACAAGATGGGTTGCCAAATGGCTTACAGACAGAACTCACACAGTAAAAATAGTGGGCTCCAGGTCTGACTCTAAACTAGTCACAAGTGTTGTCCCACAAGGCTCGGTCCTGGGACCCCTACTGTTTGGCATATACTTCTCAGAAGTACAGGCAGATAAAGAAGGACTATGGCTAATCAAGTTCGCCGATGACTGCAAACTGGGAGCCATAATTGACTCTCCGGCTGACACGAACATTCTCCAAAAGGGCCTTACTGTGACAGACACCTGGTGTCAAAGTCATGGTCTCAAGCTAAATGCCAAAAAGTGCATAGTCATCCCATTTGGGAAAAACAAAACACCCATGAATTACTACATAGGTGACAGCCCCCTTAATACAGAAGAGGTAATAAGAGATCTGGGGACTCAGGTAGATAGTAATCTCTCCTTTGACAATCATATTGCTAAAGTAGTTAGGAAATCCTTCTATGTAGCCCATCTAATTATTAAAGGGTTCGCATCTAGAAATAAAGAGGTTATAGTGCCCCTCTACTCGTCACTCATCAGACCCATCACAGAGTACAATGCCCCATTTGGGCTGTACCTCACAAGACACTTCCAACAGCTGGAAAGACCACAAAAGTACCTCACCAAGAGGATTACTGGCCTCAAACATATGTCCTATGCAGCCCGACTGAAAAACTCCAGCTGTACTCAGTCGCAGATATCGCTACACAGAGGTGATCGCTGCGTGACTTACAAAGCCATGTCCAACTCAGAATTGATGGACATGCTCTACCTAAAGAAATCCAAGTCACTGCGAGCCACTCGCTTCTAGTGAGCTGTAAACCTCACCGCAGCAATAAAATAGAACATGCTGAGGGATATATTCCTGTCACAGAGACTCTTTGCTTTTGGGAACAAAATTCTAACTACATTAGGCAGAGCTCTCACTAACACTCTTCAAGAGAAACCTGACGAAAAGTGGATGGGTAACAGAAAATACACCCCTGGTATCACTTCATTGGCTCTTCTTGACAGAGGCTCAGTTAATTAATCAATGGGGTGGCGAAAGCTGACACACTCTGGCTAGGCTTATAAATATCCTCAGGCAGGTAGCCTAGTACCTACCTATGAACCTATCTCTTTCTTCCTCTCATTTCCTTTCTATTCCAACTGTTTAATAAAATTTCCTCCTCTTCTCTCCTCATCACTTTCTTTAAATACCTGACTTAAACACACACACACACACACACACACACACACAAAAAGATTTTATTCTAATGATATGCTTTTCGTAACACATATGTAAGTCTTAACACACCTGATTGTACTAGTTTCATTATTGTGTAATTTTTCTTTTTCCTATAGTATTCATATTTGTGTGCACTTTCAATGTATTCTGTATTCGACTGGAAAGAGGAAAATTGGTAGCCTTGTGTGACATTCCTGATAGACAAAACAAAACCAACCAACCAAACAACAAACAAACAAATAAATCATGTTCTGCATATTGTTCAGAACTGCAAATACATATAATCCAATTACTATTACTAACAATGAATACAAAGTAAGTAACATTGCAAAGAAGTAGTTCATAGGAAGAGATGCGCTTTTTGTTTTACAATGTTATACCTATTTGTGTTACTCTTTCTACAATATTTAGATATTATGGTTATTTCACTCTATATGTTACTTTGCACTTTACAGCGTAACAATCTTCTTCTACATATTCTATTTATAACACCCTACACTACACAAATTACACACAAAGGACTCTGACTTCTCATAATAACTTAATATTAGTAAACTACTTTATTCCTTTATTAATAGGTACTTCCTACTATTTTTCTGAATTTGGCATTTGTTTCATCCCTTTTGGACCCCAATACAATTTAATGTACATTTATTTCATTTTATTTTATTTATTAATCAGTAATCTTTATACTATTTGTATATCTTAACAAAGTTTTATCATATTGTATCTTTTTAATCTACCTGCATATTCATGTAAAGTTTTACTTTAACAAAACAAAGTATTCTGTATTTGTTAATCTAGTTTTATTTTTGCAATGAGTTCATTTGTCTGTATTTTGTTTATACTTTGTCACTGCCTGTTTGGCCCTGGTAGTGACTGGAAAGAGTTCTTGGATTTCACTTATCTGTTTAAGAAAACATCAAATAAATAAATAAATGCGGTTTATTTATTTGTTTGTTTATTTAATTATTATTTCAGTTCTTTTAATTGGGTAGATGGACTTGTCCAAGGACCCTTTTCAGCCATGATTCGGTCCAGAAGAGGAAACAGAATATCTAAAACCAATTGTCATAATGGCTAAGATATTTGTCTCCCATTCACAATGTACAAAGTTTGATCCTGAACTCCAGCCAACGCCTGTATGGGGTTTGCATGTTCTCCCTGTGTGTCTGTATTTTTTTTCCTACAATCCATAAACATGCTGAGTGTTTCCACTACAAACTCAGCCAAGATTCGAGTTGTGGGCAGCAGCACAAACTCTAAATGGTGCCTATAGGGGGGAGACTTGTATAGACCAACAGCTTTGGGCATTAACTGTCATGCACAATACCCTTAAGATAGGGGAACATGGATCACAGACTGCATTGTGTCAGGGCTACCCACTCGTCAGTGTAAAAATTGCTCAAGGTGATTCAGTCATGTGGACTAATGTTGCCAAAAATTATTATGCATATTTGCCAGTGATAAGTGGGTTGAGTACCTGGCCTACTCTGACCTATGCCAGAGACCCATACTAATGGTAGGAGGGGTGTGTATGCCCTTACTGGCCAGTCTGAGCCCACCATAAAGCCCAGCAGCCCTGGCTGGGTGGTGTCCAGTTGCCCATCTTGGATGACCTGGGATAACTCTGTTGAGAGAAAGCTGGATGTAAAACAAATCAACCTGCCAAACATGAGCTAAGAATTGCTACACTCAGTGCAGGTTCACTGACAGGGCACAGCTTGGAAGTGGATTACATGATGGTAAGGAAGAAGCTGGACATACTATGTATCCAGAAGACAAGATGGAAGGGCAGTACAGCAAGCCACTTGGTTTGGGATCATACCTCTCATCTTCTTAGCACAAGAAATATTTACAAAGCCTAAAATAATGGGGGGGGGGGGGCAAAGGCTCAAAAATAGAAACAGATTTTAAATATTGTTATAAACTAAGAAAGTTGTTAGAGCAACAAGTTTATTAGCATGCATTTTCTGAAGGAAGGGAAGTCTGATTCTCAAATGTATGTCATTATTTAGTGACTTCAGCCCTCAGTGATTTGCCAGAAAACCATACATTTTAAGACAGACAAACTCAAAATATCAGGCAAAAATCTAGACAGTTGAGAGGTATGATTGAAATACAGAGTCTACTAATCAGGAGGAGGACAGACTTGAAATGGTGCGGGAATTGTGGTAAGGGGGAGGTTTCAGAAGATGGTGAGGGATGTCATCAGAATTAGTGACAGACTCGTGGCAGACTCCAGTGTAAGGAAAGGGTACCACAGGAGGGTTGTGATAGTGAGAAAAAGTACATTTAGACAGCAGTTGCAAGACTTTATAGATAAAACAGGACAACAGGAACTGGAGTTGATAATGGGTGACCTGAATGCACATATCGAGACAGACAGAACAGGTTATGAGGACTGCCTGGCTTCACATGGGTGGGGTAACAGGAATAAAGAAGATGAGACCATTCTATACTTCTGCCTGGCAAATGGCTTGAAGGTGGCTTACACATGGTTCATCAAGACAGTCAGTCATAAAATCACATACAAAAGTGGCCAGATTGCAACTCAGGTAGATATCCTCCTAGTAAGAAAGGACACCGAGGTAGAATCAGAGACTGCAAAGTTATCCCCAGTGAAGCAATTGTTCCACAGTGTAAACCACTGGTTGCCACAATCAGCTGCAAGCAGTAGTCAAAGAATGCTCTAAGGTCAACAGAAACGAGGCTGAAGACCTGGATGTTTATTTATTTTTATACACATACGTGTGTATGTTTGTATAAATATATATATATATATATATATATATATATATATATATATATATATATATATATATATATATATTATATATGTCTACCTTTTACTGGGGTGTTACACTGATTGCTATTGACCAATTTCAGGCTCAGCTCGGGTGAAACACAAAACATTTCAACAGCGCATCAATGTACAGTCAAGCAGAGTGTAATGTGCAACATGTACATTTAGTTTCTAACGTGGGTCAATATTCAGTGAATCCTGAGAGAAGAGACTCAGAAAGGAGACAGGTTAGGTGATGTGACCTGTGTTGATGAAGGAGCATTTGGCTTGGATGAAGAACTTCTTTTTGAGCTGCATTCTGAATTTGGATACGTTTTGAATTTCCTTAACGTCAATGGGGACAGCTTGCCAAAGAGTAGGTGTCTGAGAGGAGAAAGCATGTGCTGTGGGATTTGGTTCTATGGGTAATAAGAACTGGTGTGGCTTGTGAGTGGTGTGTCAGATTGTATGAGGAGATTTTTTTTGTGAAGCCTAGCTGCAAGGGAACTAAATGTGTGAAGTTGACAGGAGAGAGAGAGCGCAGGAGTTCAAGGAACTACGCAGGGACCTAGCACCTTAGGAAGAAGAGGAAATAGCTGGAGTTGATGAAAAATGGCAGGGCCTCAAAACAGCATATGAGAGGACTTTAGAATAGATATGCAGCCAAGACAAGTATGGAAATAAGGTACATAATGAAAGCTGGTGGTGGAATGCAGAAATCCAGGAAGTCACAGCACTAAGGAAAATGAAGTCAGGGAAAGCAGCAGGCTCAGATGAGGTCACAGTAGATATGATCAAGATGCTCTGTGAGATACGGGAGAAACAGCTCCTGAGAGAGATCCGGAAAGAGAGGTGTATTTTCAAATGACCGGAGAATAAGCACATTAGTGTCAGTGAACAAGGGCAAAGGGAACATTCACAGTTGTGGCCAGTACTGAGGTATCAAACTCCTGTCACACTGCATGAAATTTCTGGAAGAGGATGATAGGTAATCAAATCTGCAGAGTACTAGAAAGTGGCAGAAAGAAAGATGGAAGATGAGCAGTTCGGATTCAGATCAGGATGCAGCACAACCAACCTGATATTTGCTGTGAGACAGATAGTTCACAAGAAACTAGAGATGAGGAAAGAGCCAAATGGGCATTACTAGACTTGGATAAAGCATATGATAAGGTTCCAAAAAAGCTGATTTGGGCAGTCTTGTGGTTGTTCATAGTCCCAGAAACATTGGCTATGTAAAAGGACCCAATAACTCAAGTATGAACAGCGTTTGGTTTCACAGAGGGGTTCCCACTTCCCAGTGAGAGTGAGGGTGCATTACTGTTCAGCTCTGACCCCACTGCTGTTCATACTGGTGATGGACAACTTTAACAAACAGGTCAGAAGGGACAGATAAACAAAGTTGCTGTATACAGAAGACATGGCATTACAGGCAGATTCTGAGAACTACAGCAAAGGATATGGGAATGGAATGCAAAACTGATGGCACATGGGATGAAGCTGAGTACAGATAATACAGATGTAATGGCAGCAAATGGAAGAAATCAAATGAATCTGAGAACTGAGTTAGAAGGGGAAATAGTGGAACAGGTTAACAGCTTCAAGTATCTGGGAGGGGTGGTTGAGGAGAATGGATGTCTGAATGAGGAGGTGAAAGCTAGAATCAGTGGGGCTGCAGTCAACTGACACAAAGTGTCAGGGGTAGTATATGACAGAAGAATGTCAAAGTAGCTGAACAGTAAGGTATACAAAACAGTGGTGCAACCAAAACTGTTGTGTGGAACAGAAATCTGATCAGTAATGGCAGAGCAGTTCAAGATGCTAGAGGTGATGGAGATGAAGTGTCTGAGATGGGTGGTAGGCTGCCCACTGTGGGCCAGATGAAGAAATGAGGACAACAGAGCAGAAGCCAATGAGCTGCAGCTGCAGAGAAAAGTCAAACTGAATAGATTACAGTGGTTCAGATGTACGTGCAGAAAACCAGAAGATTTGAAAAAGACAGGAAGAAAGAAAGAGGAGATGAGGACATCCAGGAAAGAAATGGATTGTATGAGTGAAGACCTGTGACAATCAGGCATGACTGCTGAAGAAAGATGGAGAGTAGTATTGAGGCAGAAGACATGGACACAGTTGACATGACACCCAGGCCCCATGTAGAAAGAGTAGCACTGAAGCAGGAGACATGGACACAGTTGACATGACACCCAGGCCCCATGTAGAAAGAGTAGCTTTGAAGCAGGAGACATGGACACAGTTGACATGACACCCAGGCCCCATGTAGAAAGAGTAGCATTGAAGCAGGAGACATGGACACAGTTGACATGACACCCAGGCCCCATGTAGAAAGAGTAGCATTGAAGCAGGAGACATGGACACAGTTGACATGACACCCAGGCCCCATGTAGAAAGAGTAGCATTGAAGCAGGAGACATGGACACAGCTGACATGACACCCAGGCCCCATGTAGAAAGAGTAGCATTGAAGCAGGAGACATGGACACAGTTGACATGACACCCAGGCCCCATGTAGAAAGCGTGGAAAAGAAGGTTGATGATGATGTGGAATACATTTTCACATTTTTAAATATGTCTAAAAATGGCAACAAAAAATATTGTGAAAAATCACAATTTTTACAAATACGTGTTAAAGTTAGTAATGTTTATTATTTTATTTATTTTATTTTACATTTGTTGACCAGGCTGGTCCAACTGGATATATGTCCATTTTCAGTGGAGGCCCAGGAAGAAAAGCTCCACAAACAGAGTAATATTTAGAAAAACACAGGTACAATACAAAGTTTTGTCAATCATTAAATTTCATTGCATATAATATATTAATCAGGAAAAAATAGAAATAATCCTAGTACATAATAGCTATGGATGTTCATACAAAACATGTTCAATTACACTATTAAACTCTAAAGTCACACGCACACATTATTGTTAGTAGATAAGTAAACAAGCTTAAACAGGTAGGAAGATTAGTGTCTAGGGGCAAGGTAGGAAGTTAGACTGGGTTAGCACAGGGGCATAGCCAATGTGATTTAAGGTAAAGTTTCAGTTTGCTTTTAAATAGGATAACTGAGGATAGGGAGGTTAGGTGATTAGGGAGGGTGTTCCAGGTTTTACCCACTGTATTGGAGAACAATGAGTCACCAGCCGAATTGTTGGATTTAGCTATTTGTACCAATAGTTTGTTTGATGAGTGTAGGGTCTTGAGATTATTATAGGGGGTGATTAGGTTAGTGAGTATTGGTGTATTTGTTAGCTGATATAGGATCTTATGGGCAACTATTAGTTGGTTCAATAGTATTAGATTTGACAACTCTAACCATCCTAGTTGCTTAAGATTGTTACAATGATGGGTTCTATAGGTTGAACCAGTTGCAAATCTGGCAATATTGTTGTAGGAAATAACCAGTTTGTTCAGATTGCTTTTACATAGTTTAGTGTAGATAGGGGAGGCGTATAGTAGGGTTGAGATTAAATGGGTACGGGCAATAGTGGTCCTGGCTAGTGGAGTCAGAAAGGGTTTGATCCTGTAGAGGGAACCTAATTTTTTTATTAACTGTTTTTATAGTGTCGTTGATATGATGCTCAAAGGTGAGGTTATTATCAATTAGTACCCCAAGAAGTTTTGTGGTAGGATCAGGAGATATGATAGTTCCATTGCTAGATGTAACAGTAAAGTTCAGTGGGGTGGCCCTACAGGTGGGAGTGAATAGTAGCATTTTTGTTTTTTTGGGGGTTCAAAATGAGGCATCGGTGTAGAAGCCAATTCTCTACTGTGCTAAAGACATTTTGGGTTAGGGAATGAAGTTTGGATGGGGAAGTGGCTGAATATATTAGTGTGGAATCGTCTGCGTATTGGATACAGGTAGCTTGAGGTATTACAGAATATAAGTCATTTGTAAAGATAGAGAAGAGGAGAGGACCCAGTATGGAGCCTTGAGGGACACCAAGGGCAACTGGGAGGTGGGAAGACAGGTTATTCTCCCATAGTACTGCCTGTTGCCTGTTATTTAAGTAGGACTGGAACCACTGTATAGCAATTGCATTCAATGACAAGTTTTTGAGAATGTTTATCAGGAGGTGGTGGTTAACCATGTCAAAGGCTTTTGACAGATCAATAAAGAGGGCTGAGGATAGAATGTCGCTATTTCGATTTCTGTTAATGCAGTTGGCAAAGATAAGAGAGCGGAGGTGGTGCTATGAAATAGTCTGAAGCCATGTTGGCAGGTGGCTAGTAAGTTGTTTTCTAGTAGGTAGCTTAAAAGTTGCTTATGAATGCACTTTTCCATTATTTTTGTCAATGGGGATAATATGGCTATAGGCCTGTAGTTAGATAAATCTTTGGAATTACCACCTTTGTGCAGGGTGATAATATGTGAAATTTTCCAGATTGATGGGATGGTTCCTTCAGAAATAGTTCTGTTAATGAGGATGGAAATGGGGTAGGCTATAGCTTTTGCAGCTTTTTGCAGGTATACTGCAGGTAGTAGATCTGCAGAGAGGGTGGTGGGTTTAAGTTTCTGAATAAGGGTACAGACAAGGGATGTAGGAACAGGTTGAAAATGAAATAGTGGTGAGCTGTTGGAGATGTCTGATGAAGAAGATATGGTGTCAGGGGATAGCTGATTAGCAAGAGCTTGTATGAACTCTGTGAAAAAAAGTGTTAAAAGAGTTGGCTGTTTGGTAGGGATTGTTGTGATCAGAGCCTGAGGGAGTGGGAGTAACTGAACAACCTGGGTGTAAGAGTTTATTGATGCCTGACCAGAATTTTTGCGGTTTATTTTGGTGGGTTTGTTGAAGCTGGCAGTTTCTTTTATCTGACGGTATGGCTTTTTTTGTTTTAATTTTTAGCTGTCTGAACTATAATTGTTCTGAAGGGCTTTCCATTGTACACCAGCTAGCCCAGAGTTTATTTCTTTGGAGGATTTTTGTTTGGTAGTTTTGGAAAGTCTTGGGGCTGGTTTAGTCCTAGTTCTGATTGTGCGTGGTGGAGTATGGCAATCTAGAGTGGCTAAGAATTTAGAATTACAGTATTTGAGTGCATCATCTAATGGTAGGTGTTTCAGGGGTGACCAGTCACAAGCTATAAGTTCTTTTTGAAAGCTGTTGGGGTTAAAATTTTTATTAGTCCTTATCGTCTTATAAATGGTTGGGTTTGGAATATCAATCTTATACCTGATTAAGAAGGTGAGTGAGTGGTCGCTTATATCTTCAGGGAGGGTACCTACTTTGTAAGTTTGGTGATTAGTATTAGTGAGAATCCAGTCAAAGGTGCTTTCGATGTTACTAAGTTTATTGGTTCTGGTAGGGGATGTGATGGTTTGAGTAAAACCATATAGGTTTATATGAGTAGAAGGCTGATCAGATGTACAGCACTTCCAGTTAATATTAAAGTCACCGAGTACTATGGTTTCTTGTGGGTAGTTGGTTGAAAGCCAACTTAGGATATCCTCTAAGGTACTAGTATTATTGCCTGGGGGGAGGTAGATACAGATGATATATATGGATTTACATTTGTTAAGCTGAATTTTGGAAATAAGAATTTCTGCATTACTAGCTAGTGGAGGTATGGAGTCTATAGAGTCTATATATAATATTCTATACAGATTTACACTATTCCCAGTTTAGCTATTTTAAAAGTGAAGTAAGAAGCTGTGAGCTGTTAGGTCATGTATGAGTTTTACCATTTCCTAAACTTTTAGGATGTCTCTGTGGTACAGAGGGATAAAGCCCTGACTGTACCTCAGTTGACTGAGGTTAAAGTAAGGACCCAAGAACAGGCGGAATCAGCCTTGGAAGTCTGGAGAATGAGAAAATGATGCTGGCTGACCCATCAAAGTGGAGGGAATTGGCCCAAATCCTGCTATCTGAGCACCATGTAACAGACAGACAAGTGGGTGATCTCAAGTTACAATGATTAGGCAAGTGTGGCCTGCTATGCAGTGCATAAACTCTGCATGATTGAGGCTGTGGGAATGCTTACTCTTGTACTCAGGGCCTAATGCTGTACCAACCAGCTAAACTATGGAGGAAATTGGGCTACTGATACAGAAAAGGCAAAGCCTATCACAGACAACCATACACCAGATTCCTAATTCTTGCCCTCCACTACATGCTGCACAAATTAATGCTCTAAATACAACAAATGTTATTTCATTAATTTCTTAACCAGATAAATCAATTAGGTGCAAATTTGCTTTCAGAGATGACCCAGAAGTACTGACTCAGAGTCATGCAGTAGCTAAAAGAGACTAAACATTCAGTCCAGAGACTACAGCATGAAGCTTGTTATTAATTCATAGTCTGTGACAGACCATAATCCTCCTTGGAAAATGAAGCCACCATGGGGTGATCTAAGGTGTTAAAACAGCCAAAGTAGAACAGGGTGTATGATTAGGTCATGTAAGACACTTGGGGAACTGGATGGTTATGACCAGGTAGGATTACACTGGGTCAACAAACACATGCAGAAGTACTTGGCCGGTACTGAAAAGGCTGATGGTTAAAGTTGTCAGTCAACATTTTAGGGTACATTTTGTGCAAAAAGTAGTTGTGTACACTTACCATAAATGTAGATGTTCGAGTGTGTTCACTGTTGCAGTCATCACATTTGGGTTATCTGCCTGCAGGTAGCCCTCAGCTGGCCTGAATACCAGAGTCTTCAGATTTCTGCATCGGATGCTGTCGCTTCTTCCTTGACGTCAGGTCGTCAGGGGTATAAAACATGCAGCCGATGCCATTACATCAGTTTTTCTTGCCCCAGATGTCAGGTGCCCCCATAATAGGAAGCAATTAAATGGTATGGTAAAACCCCCATCAAAAAGCAAATACAGAAGAAAAAATAGACATACCAACCTTAAGGAGAGGTAAAGCCAAGAGAAGTCAGGGGGCTGGAGGGAGGGTAACCAGGACTGCAACAGTGAATACACTCGAACATCTACATTTATGGTAAGTGTACACAACTGTACTATGTTCTTCGTGTTTCACTGTTTCAGTCATCACATTTGGGTTGATTCCCAAAGCTAAGAAAGGGAAGAGGAAGTCAAAGAGCATTAGGGCCAGCTATTAATCCCTGCAATACTGCAGTGGCAAATCCAGCTCTGGATTTAGAAAAGATAGGCAAGTGGTAATGCTTGGTGGAGGTTTGTACAGAGCTCCAGGTAGCAGCTTCTAGGATGTCCCTAGTAGGGACCCCTCTGAGAAATGCAGCAGATGTAGATGTAGCCCTGGTGGAATGTGATCTTATCCCCTGTTGGGTAGGTTTTCCATGGTGCTTGTAGCAGAAATTAATGCAATGGGCTATCCATTTGGAATGGTTTGCTTTGAAATGGCCTTCCCCTCTGCCCCTGAAGCAAAGCTTACTAGCAGCTGCTCAGATTTTCTGGTAAGCTTAGTCCTGTCCAAACAGAATCTAAGTTGTCTGTGCATGTCCAGAGATTGCAGTATTCGTTCCCCTTTGTTTTGTGGATTAGGGAAAAAAGTAGGCAAATGAATGGACTGATTTAGGGCCACAGAAGACACCACCTTGGGCATAAAGGAAGGGTTAGTCCTGAGGGAAACCCTGTCCACATGGAAGATAATGAAGGGTTCCACTGCCATGATGGCCTGAATTCAGACACTCTTCTTGCTGAAGTGATGGCTAGAAGGAAGGCTGTTTTTCAAGAAAGGAAATTCAACTCTGCTGTTGCCACTGGTTCAATGGGGGGAGGGGGTTGAGTGAGCTTTTCCAATACAAAGTTAAGGTCCCAGGTTGGAGTGGGAGCTCTTCGGGGGGGGGGGGCTTAAATTTTTGGCCCCTCTAAGGAACTGCTTTAGCAAGGGGTGATAGAAAAGGGGTGGCTCTGTAGTATAATGTGCTGAAATGGCAGAGGCATGAATTTTAATTGACGAGAAGGATAGGCCCCTGTGGAGCATTTCTGTTAAGTACTGTAGAATTTGAGGTAAGCTGGGCAATGCTGTGCCCATCCCCTGAGTCAGGCTCCAGGAACAGTATCTTTTCCACTTTTCAGCATAGGATTTTCTAGTACTAGGCCGAATTGCCCCCAGAATGACATCCAGTACCTGCTTACTGAGGGATGCTAAGGGAGGGCTCAAGGAATAAGCCAGGCTGCAAGGTTCAGGGTTTGAAGCTGAGGGTGCAGAATCTGGCCCGCCTACTGAGACAGCGGGGAAGGGGTCTGAGGCAGGTGCCATGGTTGTAACAGTGCCATACTGCACAAGAGGGGGTACCAGTGCTGGTGTGGCCAGTCTGGTGCAATCAGTATTGTCTTTGGCTTGTCCTGTTTGATCTTTAGTAGAACCTTCGAGAGGAGAGGCAGAGGGGGAAAGGCATAAACTGAGAAGCTTTCCCAGGTAAAGGACAGGGCATCCACTTTCCAAGCTTGGCAGTGGGGAGTTCTTGTGCAGAATTTGTTCAATTGGTAGTTCTGAGGGGAGGCAAACAGGTCTATCTCTAGAGTCCCCCATTTGTTCCTCAAGAGGTTGAATATTTTGGCATCTAGTTTCCATTCGTGTGGGTCCATGAGATTTCTGCTTAAGTCGTCTGCCAGTGAATTTAGTATACCTGGCAGGAATTGGGCTTGCAGGTGTACTTGGTAGCTCAAGGCTGTGTTCCACAGAGCCATGGCTAGTCTGCAGAGAGGGTACGAGTGGGTTCCCCCCTGCTTGTTTATGTACCACATAACTGTGGTGTTGTCTGTCTTTACCAATAGTTGTCCTGGAAGAATACGGTCTTTGAAGGCTGTCAGATCATTCTGTACAGCTAACATTTCTTTTTGATTGACATGCAGGTGCATCTGTCTCGGGTTCCATTTGCCCTGAATGCACTGCCCTGCCATGTGAGCCCCCCATGCATAGTCTGATGTGTGTGTTGTGAGGGTTTTGGGTGGCAGGGGGTAGAGTGAAAGGGAGTCCCTTGTTGTGGTAGCAGGCCACTGCCCACCAAAGGAACTCTGTCTTGATACAAGGAATGATAGAAATCATCATTTCCAGGGCCTGAGAATGTTGACACCATAGGCTTTTTAGATACCACTGGAGTTTCCTCATATGCAGTCTTGCATATGGAATTAGTAAAATGCAAGAGGCCATGAACCCCAGGGCTTGCAGTATTTTACTTGCAGATAGCTGAGGTTTTGTGGCCAATAGTTTGAAGTAGGTTGTCAAGTAAACTTGTTTCTCTGGAGTGAGGAATGCCATCTGGGAAGTTGTGTTCAAGCTTGCTCCCAGGAATACAATCTGTTGGCAGGGTACTAGGTGAGATTTATTTTCGTTGATGGTGTACCCCAGTGAGGTTAGAGGTTTCTTTACGAATGCCAGGTGTTGTAATAGCAAGTCCTGGCTTTCTGCCTGAATCAGACAATCATCCAAATATGGGTAAATCTGAATATTTCTCCGCCTGCAAAATGCAATGGCTGAAGCTAGGCACTTTGTGAATACCCTGGGCACAGTAATTAAGCCAAAGGGAAGTGCAGAGAACTGATAGTGCATGCAGCCTGCCCAGAAGCATAGTTATTTCTTGCAAGATTCCCTTATTGGGATGTGCAGGTAAACTTCCTTTAAGTTTAGGGTTGCCAGCCAGGCATCCTTGGCTAGCATGGGAAGAAGCTGGTGCAGAGTTAGCATTTTGAATTTTGGAACTACCAGAAAGGTGTTGAGAATAGAGAGGTCCAGGATAGGATACCAGGAGATGCCTTTTCTGGGTACCAGAAATAGTCTTAAATAAAAGCCTTGTCCCCTTTGTCCTGCTGGGACAAGCTGAATAGCCCTGATACTGAGTAGAGAGAGAACCTGCTGTTGGGCTTCCGCCCATTGATTTGGGGGTAGGTCTGGCCAACCATTTGGTGTTGGTAGGGAGTGGAAGTAGAATCTGTATCCTTGGGAAACTATGTTCAAAACCCAAATGTCCTGGGTAATGAGTTGCCAGTTTTTTGCATGCAGGCCAAGCTTTCCTCCTAAGGGAGCAGGTAGTAGAGCAGGGCTTGGAAGGGTTAAGGTTAAGTCCTTGTGCTATTTTTCCATAGGGGGGGTGGCTTACTACTCCCTGCTTTGGAAGGGGGAGCCCCCCACTGCTTAGGTTTGTGCAAAGCCTGAGACTGTAGCCTAGGTGGTCTGCTGTTCCTGGGTTTGGACTGAAAAGGCCTAGAAGAGACTGGAAAGGACCAGTTCTTAGAAGGCCAATGCCTACTGAATCTGGGAGGCTGTACTTGTAGGAAATCTTTAACAGTTTGCATAGATTTAGCTTTTTCCTCCATCCTTTTGAGGACTTCTTCTGCTTTGTTGCCAAAAAGGCGGTCTTGGTTTAAGGGAGCATCCAGTAATTTAGCTTTTACATGATCTGGCATGTTTTGTTCCTTAAGCCAAGCATGCCTCCTAAGTACAGACCCAGTGACAGCAGCCCTGCAAGATGTTTCTAAAGCGTCAAAACCACATTGCAAAGTATATTTACCAACTTGTTCTGCAGAATGCATTAAATCCTGTAATTCTTTGTGTTCAGTACATTCAGGAATCAACATCATTTTCTGTTTAAGTAGCCCCATAACATGCAGCTGATACTTTAACATATGAAACTGGCAATTTAAATCCCTGATGGCCAAAGTAGCAGAAGTGAAACCTTCTTACCCCATCTGTCAGCATCTCTATCAGAAGGGGTAGGATTTCTGGCAGCAATAGCCTTAATGCCTTTTGGTCCTTGGCAAATGGTCTCTGGATCTGCAGAAGGATTCTTGAAGAGGAACTTGTGAGAGTCAGGTACTCTGTAATACCTGTCAGGTTTTCTGGAAGCTGGAGGTAAAGTGTCTGGGGAAAGGCTAGATTCCAATAAAGCATCATCTACAATGTCAAAAACAGGAGGGATGGCTAAAGCCCTGTGTTGAGGGAGGAGTAAGAATTCCCTAAGCCTCTTTTTGGAGTCAGAGTAATTCTGGCTTTCCAAGTAGAAATGCTCCCTAAGAGTGTGCAAGGTTTCACCGAAAGAAAAATCTTCTGAAGGGGAAGCGGAGGGAATGTAATCCTCTGCATCAGAATCCTCATAAGTAGATAAGGGCAAATCCTGGTAATCAGAAGGAGCAGAAAAATCAGATTCCTGATCAGAAGAATCAGAAAGAAAATCAGTTCTAGGTCTCTTAGAGGTCGACGGCTGGCTTCCCCTAATCAATGTAATGAGGTATTCAGCCATTCTAAGCATTTGTTTTTTTTTTTAGGCATATGGGCCTGGGCCTGCAGTTTGGTCATTGGTTTTCTAGGCATGGTGTGAGTTTTAGGCACAGATGAAAATGATAGCGTTGGTTTAATATGAATGTTTGTAAGCCTGAATACACCCTCAGAAGCCGGTGCCTGCATAGCGGCTCCTGACCCATCCAAGCTGGAGACATCCAAAGATTCCATAGTCAAAGAAGCATCTCATGGCATACCGGACTCTGACTGTGTCTCAGTACAGGCCTGCAAATCAGAAGTAGTGTGTATCAGGGGCTGCGAAAGTGCCTCACTGAGTACCGGCAGACTGGTGACTAGCTTGACGGAAGCATCTTCGGCAGGTTTGGACCTATGCAGTCTGTCTCTGTCTTTATCCTTACGTTTTTCGGACGATCGGTAGTCGGATGGCTTGATAAAGCCATTTTGGAGTACACAGGGTGAGTACGAAAATAATTAGCTGCAAAAATAGCCCAACGACGGATAGTTTGGGCGTTGAATAAGGCACAAAACCGACAATGAGGGACGTCGTGGTCTGGGCCTAAGCAGGGGATGCAGAAAGAATGAAAATCTCTATGAGGTATTTGCTTTCCAAAGGTAAGACAATTGTTAACGTTTACTGACATTGGTTAGAGCAAGAAAAAGGATCCCCGATGGGGTACTTAGCTTTTTTGAAGACTTCGGGTCTGAAACTCGAAAATGAAAATTTCAGGAGTCGGACGACCGGCACTTGCAAACCGCTTCTGCTTCAGGCACCGCACAGCAAGAAAGAGTGATGTAATGGTGTCAGCTGTATGTTTTATACCCCTGACGACCTGACGTCAAGGAAGACGCGACAGCATCCGATGCAGAAATCCGAAGACTCTGGTATTCAGGCCGGCTGAGGGCTACCTGCAGGCAGATAACCCAAATGTGATGACTGCAACAGTGAAACACGAAGAACATCTGCAGTAGCAATAATACAAGTGGTAGCAGAATCACAGTGAAACTACCTCATAATGATAATGTCCTTCATATGTGCACTATACGGTTCTTAGGCCTGTCCTTCATATGTGCACTATACAGTTCTTAGGCCTCTCCTTTGTATGTGCACTATACTGTTCTTAGGTCCGCCCTTCATATGTGCACTACACAGTTCTTAGGCCTGTCCTTCATATGTGCACTATAGAGTTCTTAGGTCTGCCCTTCATATGTGCACTATGCAGTTCTTAGGCCTGTCCTTCGTATGTGCACTATACTGTTTTTAAGACTGTCCTTCATATGTGTACTATACAATTCTTAGGCCTGTCCTTCATATGTGTAATATACAGTTCTTAGGTCTGCCCTTCATATGTGCACTATACAGTTCTTAGGCCTGTCCTTCATATGTGTAATATACAGTTCTTAGGTCTGCCCTTCATATGTGCACTATACAGTTCTTAGGCCTGTCCTTCGTATGTGCACAATACTGTTCTTAAGACTGTCCTTCGTATGTGTACTATACAGTTCTTAGGCCTGTCCTTCATATGTGTACTATACTGTTCTTAGGCGTGTACTTCATATGTGCACTATACGATTCTTAGACCCACTCACCCTGCTTACAGCAATGTCAATGTGTCTGATGCATTTCAAACATTTATACTTTGCCAAAAAAGGCCTGACTGATGCAGTCTAAAATAGATGTGAACTAGTATTTCCCTTTCCTTTTTTATCAAGCTGTGAATCATTCTAAGGAAGTTCGGTCATGTTGTATTTATAGCTATAATCGCAACAGTTTTTGGAAAATATGAATCAACAGTCAGTTAACAGTATGAGCCTAAAGAGAATAAAATTCACATTTCATATTAAGTTCTGTGACAATGATATCCAGATAGCATTTGCTTACTCAGAAACTTGAATTAAATTCTGTGACAATAATATCCAGACAGCATTTGTTTACCCAGAAACTTGATAATATGTCTACCAGTTCTGCATGTTGCTTTAGCAGTAGTGTAACTTACATGCGCACATTATACAGGTAAGGTGTATTATATCATTCCTTGACTCTACCTGTGCAGTCTGCCTCAGTGCATCTGAACAACAGGGACACATTAGCCATCCAATCAGCTGCTTTTGTGGTTTGTAATAAACGTTAATTAGCTACTCTGCAGAAATGTATTCTTGTGTTCATTGTGATGCATCTACTCTGTTCAAAGGTGATGCTATTATGATCATTGAGCTATACAACACCTACTGTACACTGGGCACCTCAGCTACACACCTGCTGCAGCCTGCCAAGAGCTTGTTGCCCAGACACGTCCAAAACTGCCTAATACTTCTTCTTGATTTGAAGACTTAGCAAAGGCCATGATCAAAAAGCCATTTGTCTTGAATCTTATTCTGAATTTTGTCTCTGAACCATTCTAATAAGATTTCAGACTGCACACCAGTACAAATATATTCTCCAATGTGCTTAATGGTCAAATAAATGGCACATCTCTCCCCCACATATCTGAGAAGCAAATTACTTGCTTTCTACTTTATGGTACACTGATGAGGCTCCAGAAGGTGAAGTGTGTCATCTGCTTCTCATTATGTCTGCATCTTTTTTGTAGAGTCTATTTTCTTCAATATATCACATATTGGTATAAGGTTGCTGGATTATTTATGGAATCTCACGCTTTGGTTCTGTGCACCTACAATAATTTATGGAAACTCATGCTTTGTGTGCGCCTAGAATAATCTATGGAATCTCATGTTTTGGTTCTGTGCACTTACAATAATCTATGGAATCTCATGTTTTGGTTCTGTGCACCTAATATAATTTATGGAATCTCATGCTTTGGTTCTGTGCACCTACAATAATTTATGGAATCTCATGCTTTGGTTCTGTGTGCCTAGAATAATCTATGGAATCTCATGTTTTGGTTCTGTGCACCTACAATAATCTATGGAATCTCATGTTTTGGTTCTGTGCACCTTATATAATTTATGGAATCTCATGCTTTGGTTCTGTGCACCTACAATAATTTATGGAATCTCATGCTTTGGTTCTGTGTGCCTAGAATAATCTATGGAATCTCATGTTTTGGTTCTGTGCACCTACAATAATTTATGGAATCTCATGCTTTGGTTCTGTGCACCTACAATAATCTATGGAATCTCATATTTTGGTTCTGTGCGCCTACAATAATCTATGGAATCTCATGTTTTGGTTCTGTGCACCTACAATAATTTATGGAATCGCATGTTTGGTTCTGTGCACCTACAATAATCTATGGAATCTCATGTTTTGGTTCTGTGCACCTACAATAGTCTATGGAATCTCATGTTTTGGTTCTGTGCACCTAGGATAATTTATGCAGTCTCATGTATTGGTTCTGTACACCTAGAATTTGAAGTTCGTATTATCTCGAGTTTTCAGTAAATAGAGATACACTTACTAACTTTTGCCACAATCAGCATGCTCCCCACAACAGATACAGACTGTGTCCCTACTTATCTAATTAATTAATCATGAGTAGAAAACTTCACTCAGTCACCCACACAGAAGCATTATCTGCTGATTTTTCATAGGATTTTACCACAACAGCCTGCAAACTGCTTTTCGATATGTTGTACTGCTTAGCATTCATGATGATCCAGTAAAAATGGTTCAGTAGTTTACTGTCTCACTGTATTTTTTTAAAAACATTAAGAAAGTCTATGATAAAAAGGGCCATTGTATTGTAGACTTTGATTTTGGCACACTAAAATCAGCAATGCAAACTCATTGCACTCTTTATAACTAAAAACACCAAATGCCAGACTATCCTTTCTAAAGTAACATCCATTTATCAGGTTAAGATACTCCTTCTACCTTAAATTCTCAATCTTCTGCAAACACTTTGGAGAAGTTTGTGCTTAACCTTCTTTTCCCCAGGTCCTATACACAATTTGAGTACCGATAATCTGATCCAGTTAAGAAATATGTTTCCCCAATTCAGATATCTAGTCTATCATTAATAATTAAAATCTAATCAATCCAAGAAAAAAGTCATAGTATACTATGCAAGGTCAAGACCTGAGGCAGACTGTCCCTGTTTTGGAGGAATTTAGGTATTTTAAGGCCTGATTTACCCTGGTACATGTTGTACCTATTTTTGGAGGTATAGCTGTATTTTCAGGCTTGATTTTCCCCTTTGCACAATTTTCTGAATCCCCCCTTATTACATGTAATTTCTGAAGATGTCTCATACCCAGAAAACCACATTACACGACTAACATAATAGTGGCATCAACAACTTACAAAAGGACACACATCTTGCATCTCCCTTTTTCAGAAGCAAACATAAATTACCTGGTGTGGTAGACTTTTACAATACAATTCACTAAAATCTACAGATTTTACACTATCTAGCATCTAAAGATTTTGCACTATCTAACATCTACAGATTTTGCACTATCTAACATCTAAAGATTTTGCATTATCTAACATCTACAGATTTTGCACTAACATCTAAAGATTTTGCACTATCTAACATCTAAAGATTTTGCACTATCTCAGTGATAGTGTGCTTATATTTTCCCATCATTTTTGTCACTGTTTTTTAATGTGCTGCTGAGTAGCTTCCCGCATTCCTATTGGAAGTGGGAAGCGTAATGTGCTATTTGGTATTCAAATTTTATGGTAATTAAATGTCCAGATTTTTTGGTGGGATATTCCCACTTTTCAAGGGTGTTTGTTCCTATTTTCAATGCCTACAGGTTGAGAGGTACGACCTGAGGGTCTGTATACTTGACACAGTGAAAAGGAATCCTGACTGTAGCTCCTGTGACCTGAGTTCATTAATCAAGCTGGTAGCTCAAAGTGTATGCCACTAGCCACAGCGTTTCATTGGTAACTCAA
>NC_056740.1:381665915-381668415 GCF_019279795.1 Protopterus annectens
GGGTTCTTTGTATGTTACATTTGATGATCTCTGATAAATAGTTTGCATTTCTTTTTTACATACAGATTTTGCTATTGAAATAAACTCAGTAAACATAAGATCTTGCTTATTTTTCCAGTTCAACGTAATTATTTTCGAGCAATAGCTAGAATTAACCAAAGAAGAGGTAACTGATGCCTTGGAATTATACTTGGGGTAGGGACATTGAATAATATCAAAGAGCTAGTAATCTGACAGTTATCAGACCACAGGGCTTTTGCAAAATGTCTAAAATCACTCCAGTATTGTGTGAGAGTTCTACATTCGATGAAGATATGACCCCAGTTGGCTTCAAGAATATCACCACACCACCAGCATTTGCTTTCATTACTCTTGGTTATAAGGTCAATTCTGTGTGGAGTGTAAAAGCTGAATAAATCTCCAGGTATATAGTCTCCGATAAAAAGATGATGAAGTGTTTTTTATTGAATTTAATAACTGTTTCTTATTATCGTTAGATAAAGGTTCACCATTAATCTTTATGGAGTAATTCCCAAAAGCTTGGTCAAAAGTAATCAAATCTTCTCGTAGGATTTTATATACAGGTGATATGCTTAATTTATGTTCAATGTTCATCGAACTACACCATATGAATAGTTGTATCAATCTTGGTATAATATCAGTTTCCAGATTTATTGACACTTTATTTTCAACAAACTGTCTTAAAGATTGAATACAGAGCCAATTATCTTGACAGACATTATATCTGGCTAAGAGAAAGTTCATTGGTTGGATGTTCTTATTGTCTATAAACTGGTGCCAAAACTTTATATTATTCTCTTTAAGATTCCACATCTTATTGATATTGAAGGTATCTAGGCAATCTGGTGTATAAGCTATGGGAAATGTAATGAAAAACGTGTTCTTTAGACTATAATTGTTGTCGATTATATTTTTGAAAATATAAAATATTTGGTTTATACCATGTGAGAAGTGGCTAAATTTCTTATTATATAAGCAATATTCATGGAGTATACAAAATATTTTATTAATTCCAAAGGTTTCCTTAAATTGGGTTTCTGAGTTCTCAGAGGAAGTTATATGTATTTCATGCAGTTATTTCCAGCTAGAGGTGTATATGGATGAAATCCAGTGTAGTAGTATGTTAATAACAGATTTGGAATATAATTCTATGTTGGGAAAGCCAATCCCATTACTGTCCGGGGCTCTAACATGCCATTTATAGGCTATTCTTGGTTTCTTTTGGAACCTTAGAAAAGTTAGTAATAGGGACTATTTGTTTAAAGAATTTCTTAGAGGAGGTAAAATCAATGATTGTATGTAAAATAAAATATTGGGCAAAATAATCATTTTTATTAATGTAAGTCTGTCTTCCATGGTGAAAAACATTTTGTTCCACTTTTTAGTCAAGTCACTGATCATAGCTACCAGTTTAGTGAAGTTAAATTTAATAGTCTCATTCCATTTATTCTTAATACTTATTCCTAGATAATCTATCTTATCGTTTTCCCAGATGAATGTATTGTATTTTTGCAAATTGCTATTTATTTTCTTATTGATTAAAAGTGTTTTGGTTTTATTTTGATTAAGTTTGAGCCTTGAGATTTTTCCAAATAGAGTTATGGCATTCATGATATGTTGTAAAGAGCCTTCTATGTCACTGGATGTTAGTAGAATATCGTCAGCAAAAAGCTGACCTTTTGGACAGTATCCCTCATTAACTTGAAATCCTTTGATATTTGGGTTATTTCTAATAAATGTAGCAAAAGGTTCCACTGATAAAGCGAAAAATAATGGGGATAGAGGGCATCCTTGTCTAGTTCCCTTATGAATTTTTACTGGGGATGGTAGACATGCACCAATCTTAAAAAATGCTTTAGAATCACTATAAATATTTAATATCAGTTTAGTGAAATCTGAAGTAAAGTTAAATTCTTTTAAAGATTTTTTGTAAGTATAACCAACTAAGGGAATCGAATGCCTTATCAATATCCAGACTAATAATAGTTAATCGTTTCTTGGTTTTCTTTGCAATGTCTATTAGAGATAGCAGCTTAATAATATTGTTGTGTACTTTTCTATGTAAGATAAAGCCAATTTGATCAAAGTGTATTAGATTGGGTAATATATTCTTTAGTCTTTTGGCCAGGATAGACATGAAAATTTTATAATCAATATTTAACAATGATATGGGTTTATAGGATGCACATAGTTGGTAGTCCTTACCTTGTTTCAGAATGGGGGAAATTACTGAGTACTTCCACGAGGGAGGGAAAATTAAGTCTTGTTTAACCATGGAGAATGTGTTTAATAATAACTTTATTGTGTGCTCTGGAAGAATTGTATATATTTCTGGGATTATCCCATCTAACCCTGGGGCTTTATTATCTTTCAGATTTTTAACTTGTTCTTTCACTTCTGCTAAGGTTATTTGTTTATTTAGGGTACTATTTTGTTGTTTTGATAGTTTAGTCTTGATATTTTCTTGTAGAAATGTATC
>NC_056740.1:381673415-381681688 GCF_019279795.1 Protopterus annectens
ACACTGATGAGAGTTCTTCAAGTTACTCATACTTGGATTTCTTGAGGCAAACTTATTGACAGGAAAAAAATAATAAAAACTCATGTTTTAGCACTAATTTTTGAAAAATAATAAAGGACCTATATTCACAAATCCTCTGATATACTTTTGGATTAGTATTTCCAAAGATTAGATTAAATTTCCTGTCAGAATAACAATGTTATAAGCAGAGCTAATGTTCAGTGCTGCTAGCAGTCTGGCATATTGGCCATGCCCCCCATATGGGCCTGTTTTGATGAAAACAATAAAATGCATAACTGCTTCTGGTTCTGCTACACTTATTCTATAAGATCATACAATATGACACTTGATATCGGCAGTCCTTGTTACACTTAAAAATTGTAAATTTGTTGGCATACTGGCAATTTCAGAGATCAGAAACACCATTTTGATATGCTGTATATTCCATATATTATGGTAAAAAGATTTTTTTTTACTAGAAAGGGTCACCCAGACTCTGCTACACTTTGCTGTGAAAGAAAGGTTAGTTTGCTTTTTATTTTGTTGTATTTTGTATTACTCTATTGCCTTTTTATATTTTGAATACTGTGATTTGTATTATTTCCCTTGTGTTTGACTTGTATTCTGCTTTTAACTGTATATTAAAACTTCAAAAGAGATGACAGCTCTGTCTCATGTGAGTCAGGCAGAAATTAGAACTGATCAATTAAGGACTCATACATAAGATAGAAGAGGTCACTTAAGGTTAATCATTTGTGAATGGAGGGGGTGGAGCTAGGAACTAAACCTTCTATTTAAGGGGTAAAATAAAACATTTCAGAGCTTTACTAGAAAGACTCACCCAGACTCTTCTACACTTTGCTGTGAAGGAAAGGGTAATTTGCTTTTTATTTGTTGTATTTTGTATTACTTTATTGCCTTTTTATATTTTGAATACTGTGATTTGTTTTCTTTAACTTGTGTTTTACTTGTATTCTGCTTTTAAGTGCATATTAAAACATCAAAAGAGACCACAGTTCTGTCTCTTATGAGTCAGGCAGAATATTTTCCCCACCCTCCCAACTGCTTACTGTTGTGTTCTTAAATGCCACTGTCTGTCTAGTTGCCTGCCACTTATGTTAATTTGATCATATATCACATTTCCTCTCTGCTTTCACTGGCTTGTGTGAGTAAGCACAAAATTATAATTTTGTGAAATCACTCCCCTTCAACTATATAAATGTATTAGTCATCCTACTGTATTCCACAGTACCAGAATACAAAAGTGACCACCCACTTCCAATCTATCTTGCTGTTTTAAAAATAGTGAGTCTCCACTAAAACTTAACTTTTTAGACAGGTAAAACGTAAGTTACCTACTTTCACATCTAACTTATCTAGTGCACACTGCAGTGTTTAGGATAAACCATTTTTTTCATCTTACCTTTAAGCATCCCTGTGACTAGCACTTGCTCTAATACCCACTTGAAAGCACTAGGAAGCCTTAAACTGATACAAGCACTCAACTCTCCTTGTTAATAAGGAGAAATTAATCATAGGCACTAAACAGCCTAAGGGAAAACAGCTCCTGTACTTTACAAAAAAAGCACCAAACCAGGCATGTCCAAGGGTTAACTTCCTGTGATTTCTCCTGTCCACCTGGTGAATCTGGGCATACTGGGGCAATGCAGCAATTGCCTCATGTACACAAACAACCCTCTCCTACTACCACCCAACACTACAACTGTGAGAGATGCACTTACATAGCCAAACTGGAAGCAAAGCTCTCTCCACCCAAGATTGTGCTAGACGGTCAAGAGGAGAAGGTTAACACCCACACTACACCTCAAGCAACACATAGCCCATCTAAACCCACACCACCAACACCCACACATAGCAACATTAAATCCACATATGACGAGGTCCTTAACTGTAACCTGCCCAAACAACAAGGACCTCCAAAGCTGAAACGCAAACAAACATCAATCACAACCAAAGTGTCACATAGCTCACAACACCAGTGTGCCACCCAGCAACAGCTCTTAAGGCAAGACAATGTACCTAACGCTTTAGTCATATGTGACTCTATAGTCAGGCACTCTGATGTCTCACTCACCAGGGTGAAAAGGAGAAAATTACAGTCAGCTGTCTGTCGGGTGCCAGGATCCACTACATAATGCATGCACTCAAGTCACTCCACAACAAGTACAAATATGACTCTGTCATTGTCCATGTTGGAGTGAATGACTTGAGACGTACCTCCCTGGACTACATGAAAAGAGACATGGAAGAAATCTCGGATCATGTGGCCCAGGCAGTTATGACCCTAGCCCTGAGTAGCATCCTGCCTTCACCCAGAATGATACCACAATCTTCTTCTTCTTTTGGCTGCTCCCATCAGGGGTCGCCACAGCAGATCAACTGTTTCCATTTCTTCCTGTCCTCTGCATTTGCTCTGTCACACCAACCACCTGCATGTCCTCTCTCACCACATCCATAAACTTTATCTTAGGCCTTCCTCTTTTCCTGTTACCTGGCAGCTTCATCCTTAGCATCTTTTTCCCAATATACTCTGCATCCCTCCTCAGCACATGTCCAAACCAATGTAATCTTGTCTCTCTGGCTTTGTCTCCAAAGCTTCGAACCTGGGCTGACCCTCTAATATACTTATTCCTAATCCTGTCCATCCTCATCACACCCAGTGCAAATCTTAACATCTTCAACTCTGCCGCATCAAGCACTGACTCCTGCCTTTTTGTCAATGTCACTGTCTCCAACCCATATAACATAGCTGGTCTCACTACCCTCTTGTAGACCTTCCCTTTCACTCTTACTGGTACTCGTCTGTCACAAATCACTCCTGACACTCTTCCCCACCCACTCCATCCTGCCTGTACTCTCTTCTTCACCTCTCTTCCACACTCATCATTACTCTGAACTGTTGATCCCAAGTATTTAAACTCATCCACCTTCGCCACCTCTACTCCTTGCATCCTCACCATTCCTCTATCCTCCCTGTCATTCACACACATATATTCTGTCTTAGTCCTGCTGACCTTCATTCCTCTTCTCTCTAGAGCATATCTCCACCTCTCCAGGGTCTACTCCACCTGTTCCCTACTCTCACTACAGATCACAATGTCATCTGCAAACATCATAGTCCACGGGGACTCCTGTCTGATCTCGTCTGTCAACCTGTCCATCACCATTACAAATAAGAAAGGGCTCAGAGCTGAACCTTGATGTAATCCCACCTCCACTTTAAATGCATCCGTCACTCCCACTGCAGACCGCACTGCTGTCACACTACCCTCGTACATATCCTGTACCACTGTTACATACTTCTTTGACACTCCCGACTTCCTCATACAGTACCACAACTCCTCTCTAGGCACCCTGTCATATGCTTTCTCTAAATCCACAAAGACACATTGCAACTCCTTCTGACATTCTCTGTACTTCTCCATCAACACTCTCAAAGCAAACATCGCATCTGTAGTGCTCTTTCCTGGCATGAAACCATACTGCTGATCACTAATCATCACCTCCCTTCTTAACCTAGCTTCCACTACTCTTTCCCATAACTTCATGCTGTGACTGATCAATTTAATCCCTCTGTAGTTACTACAGCTCTGCACATCACCCTTATTCTTAAAAATCGGTACCAAAACACTTTTTCTCCATTCCTCAGACATCCTCTCACTTTCCAAGATTTTATTAAACAATCTAGTTAAAAACTCCACTGTCATTTCAACTAAACACCTCCATGCTTCCACAGGTATGTCATCTGGACCAACAGCCTTTCCATTCTTCATCCTCTTCATAGCTATCCTTAGTTCCTCCTTGCTAATCCACTGCACTTTATGATTCACTATCTGCACATCATCCAACCTTCTCTCCCTCTCATTCTCTTCATTCATCAGCCACTCAAAGTACTCTTTCCATCTGCTCAATACACTCTCCTCACTTGTGAGTACGTTTCCCTCATTATCCTTTATTCCCCTTACCTGCTACACATCTTTACTAGCTCTGTCCCTCTGTCTAGCCAATTGGTACAGGTCCTTTTCTCCCTCCTTAGTATCCAACCTTTTATACAACTCGTCATACACCTTATCCTTCACCACCTCTCTCTTTGCCATGCACCTCATCTCCTTATACTCTTGTCCACTTTCTTCATCTCTCTGACAAACCCATTTCTTCTTCACCAACCTCTTTCTCTGTATACTCTCCTGTACTTCTTCATTCCACCACCAGGTCTCCTTGTCCTCCTTCCTCTTTCTAGATGTCACACCACGCACCTTTCTAGCCATCTCTCTTACTAGCTCTGCTGTAGTTACCCAACTATTTGGTAACTCTTCACTGCCACCCAGTGCCTGTCTTAACTCTTCCCTGAACATCACCTCACAATTATCATTTTCCACCATTTGATCCTTGGTGCTGCCCTCACACTCATCTTCCTCTTCTTGATCACCAATGTCATCCTACAAACCACCATCCTGTGCTGCCATACTACACTTTCCCCTGCCATATAAGGGCAAAATTATTGACTTCAACAATTGGCTAAGCTTCTGGTGTCATTCAAAGGGGATCCAGTATCTGTCTGCCTGGGATGACATGATAAACAGACCACGATGCTTTGCCAGAGATGGTCTGCACCTGTCGCCCCTGGGATTCAGGTTACTGGCTAAGGCTCTTGCCACCCCTATAGTGCCTTTTTATGCAAAGTTCAAAGGACAAAACCACCACCGTAACAGGTACAAGCATGCAAATTCTAAAGGTAATTCAACTCAATGCTAGAAGTCTAAACCTCAAAATGCACTCTCTCAAGGCACTCCTAAAAATGGAGAACATTGATATCTGTGCAGTAACTGAGACCAGGTTCAGGGCTCCAGAGAGCACCCCTGCAATACCAGGCTACAACTCTTACCACACTTTTCAGCCACCAACCCAGGACCGAAACACTAAAGGTGGAGGAGTGTCCATATTCACAAAGGATATTCAGACCACCAGGCTAGTTGCCTAACACAATGTGTCTGAACTTTTCCAGGTGCAACTAACACTAGGTAAGACTGTAATCCAAACTGTAGCTTGCTACAGATCCCCCAACATGCCCCAAGATTCTCACTACACCTTTCTAAACATACTGGAAAATATTAAGATACAACCAAACACCCTAATACTGGGTGATTTCAACTACCCTGCCATTAACTGGGAAAACTACTTGTGTACCAACACCTTTCCCCAACGGTTCTTGGAATTCATAAATTCCAATACCCTGGATCAACTAATCCATAGTTGCACAAGGGGCTCCAATATCCTAGACCTGGTCATTACCAACATGGGAAATCGATGCTCCACACCTATGGTCACCCCCTCGTTGGTCAGGTCTGACCATAAGCTAATCACCCTTACCATTCACATCCCACCCCCACCCTTCAGTAAGGAAACCTCCATAAAGAACTTCTCCAAAGCCAACTTGATGCTACTCAAGTCAGAAGTGACAAACTTCATGACGCCGATGCAGACGTGAACTGAAAGTTCAACTGCTGAATCCTACACTAAGGCACTGTATGAGCACATCCACTCATGCATGAATCGTGCCATCCCAAATAGAACCAAGATGTTCTCCTCCAAATAAAGGAAGCCAATCTGGTGGTCCCCTGCCATAAACAAATTGTACAACAAAAGGAAGAAACTGTTGCAGAAAAGAGGAAAATCCCAGGATGCAAAAAACTCTCTTACCAACCTCAATAAGAAGCTGAGATCCCTCATAAAGTCCTCCAAACTAAGTTACGAAAATAAAATTGCCAAAGATTCCAAAGACAACCACAAGGCATTCTAGGCATTCTATAACTATGTCAAGAATCTAAATGGTAATGCTCAGATCTGCTCTGAGCTACAACAGAATAACATTAAATATACTGGTCCCATGAATATTGCCAGTATCCTGGCTGATCAATTCAGTGCCAACTTCACCCCCCTCTCACCCCCTAAATGACCCATCTCAATACCAGAAGATTGACAAATTCCGGTAATAACGGCCACTCAGGTAAAAAATGCACTCTCCAAACCTAAGAATACAGCATCCATGGGACCAGATGACATTCTGGGCTGTGTACTACATGAACTACAAAATTAACTGGCACCTCACCTAAGTGTCATGTTTAATCATAGCCTCACTTCAGGCTTCGTGCCCACTGACTGGCGAACAGCTACAGTTATCCCACTCCACAAGGCAGGATCCACCTTGGATCCCAGGAACTACCACCCCATCAGTCTGACAAGGCTGATCTGCAAGGCCATGGAACGTATTATCATGGAACTTATAAACAAAGACAGTGGCAACCTTCAAACACTGGATCCCACCCAGTTTGGGTTCATGAATGGCCAATCCCATCTCCTGAACCTGATTGACTTATTCAAATCAGTCTCCAGAGCCATGGATGAGCGTAAGGCAGTCCACATAGCCTATCTGGACCTCACCAAAGCCTTTGACACCATCCCCCACTCTGGAATCATAGATAGACACTAAGCTGGTCATTAATCCCTACATCACTCAATGGTTTGCCAACTGGCTTACTGACAGAACCCACACTGTAAAAGTAGCCGTCTCCAAATCCAGCTCCAGACAAGTGACAAGTGGAGTACCTAAGAGTTCAGTCCTGGGACCGCTCTTGTTTGGCCTCTACTTCTCTGAAGTACAGGCCAACACTAAGGGACTCTGGCTAACAAAGGTCGCACATGACTGCAAACTGGGAGCCATTATTGAATCCCCAAATGATGTGGATACTCTACAAAAGGGCCTTACAAAAACAGATGCTTGGTGCCAGAGCCATGGACTCAAGCTCAATGCCAATAAATGTATAGTTATCCCCTTTGGGAAAAAACATGTACCTGTGTATTACCACATAGGTGGCAGTACACTAAACACTGAAAGTGTGATAAGAGACTTAGGGACACAGGTGGACTGTGGTCTCACCTTCGATAACCACATCGCCACAACAGTCAGGAAATCCTTCTATGTGGTACAACTCATCAGTAGAGGCTTTTCATCCAGAAAAAAGGAGGTCATTGTCCCACTGTACTCATCCCTCATTAGACCCATTATAGAATATAATGCCCTGTTTGGTATGTACCTCTCAAGACATCTGCAACAACCGGAAAGGCCGCAGAAATACCTCACTAAAAGAATCACAGGCCTAAAGCAGATGCCCTACGCTGACCACCTTAAAAAACTCCAGGTATACTCCGTCGTATATTGTCTACTCAAAGGCGATCTCCGCTTAACATACAAGGCCATGTCAAACCCAGAGCTGTTGGACATGCTACACTTAAAGAAATCCCAGTCCCTCAGAGCCACACACTCCAGGGATCTAAATCTTGTCATTATAATAAACAAAACATGCTGGAGGGATAGGTTCCTGACCTAGAGACTCCCCAGACTCTGGAATAGACTGCCCATACATGTCAAGCGAGTGCCTCTTTGGCCCTCTTCAAAAGGAACCTTGACGATTGGATGGGAGAAAGGAAATTCACCCCGGGGATCACGTCAGTCGCCCTGCTAGACAGGGGTCCAGGGGAGTAAATAGTGTGGGAAGAAATAGCCAGGGAATTGTTATGGCTAGGCTTGTACAGGCCCTAGGGCCGATAGCCTAGTACCAACCTATGAACCTAAATAGATGTGCGTATAATCAGTAAAATACAGTAGAAAAAACAGATATGGTTAAAAGAAGGGCAAATCCCATAACATTAGAGACATTTGCCTCTTTTAGTGATGGATTTGTAAGAAACAGAGGAGACTCCAAGGGAAAACTTGATCAAGAGAAGCTGTGTTATACCAAGAACCACCGTGTTCAATCAAAGGAATACCAGGAACCAATTCAACTCGGACTTTATAGTCAGTGTCCTTATTCATTAACAACCAATCATGTGCTTGCCTCTTCCTCTCCCTACCCTCACAAAACTCTGTACTCTGTCTTAACTCGGTCCACACTCCAACATCAACAAGCTTCTCTTAAACCTAAAATCCACTGCATTTGCAGCAGATAACCTACTATCCGAATATGTTGACAAGGCTGGTAATACCCTGGCCTACCCTGTCTCCATACAAGAAAATGATGTGCCCATTATCTGGCAAAAATCTGTAATCATTTCCTACACAAGCGAGGAAATTACACTGAATTTACTGATTGCCACCCCACAGCCATTCTCTCACCATTATCAAAAATACTCAAAATACATATGTAATCACAAGTTATTAAGCACTAAACAGACAATAATCTCCTCTCTTCAGC
>NC_056740.1:381682188-381697613 GCF_019279795.1 Protopterus annectens
CACTAACCAATGGACCATAGTGAAGAACTTCTCTAAAAGAAAATTCACACCACTCAAGACTGGGGTGGTATCCTTCAAGGCCCCTGGAGCCAGAGGAAACCACAACCCAAGTTGCGGAAGCCCTTACAAATGCCTTCTATGAACACCTCCAGGACTGTATGGATCAGGCAATCCCAAATAAAACCAAGACTCTTTCCACAAAGGGCAAACGTCCAGTCTGGTGGACCCCAGCCATTAACAAACTTTACAATAAGAGGAGAAAGCTATTACATGATAGAACAAACTCCATAAAAGGGAAGTCACCCCTGATCATTATTAGTAAAAAATACGAGCACTCATAAAATCAACTAAGGCCAATTTTGAGAGAAAAATTGCCATGGATTCAAAGGACAACTATAAGGCCTTTTTCAGCTATGTTAGGAACCTGGGTGGAAACTCCCAGATATGCTCAGAATTAGTCCAAAATGATACAAAAATCACTGAACCCACAGACATTGCCAACATACTGGCAGACAGGTTCAGTGCAAACTTCACCCCCCAAAGGAGAGATAACTATCCCAGCCGAGTGTAGCCTCCCGGACATCTCAAATGCTGGTGAGCTGCTCTCTAAAGCTAAAACACAGCATCAATGGGGACCGGATGGTGTCCCGGCTGTGTGCTATGAGCTAAATGAGGAATTAAACCCGCACATAAGGCAGCTGTTTAATCTCAGCCTTACCACAGGATACATGCCCAAGGAGTGGCGACGGCAACTGTGGTCCCACTCCCACAAAGGCGGCGCCCCACGGACCCTGGTAATTACCGCCCATAAGCTTTAACAAGTCTACTCTGCAAAGCTATGGAGAGGATCATATTGGAGCTCATAAACAAAGATATAGGGGACTTGCAGACATTGGACCTGACCCAGTTTGGCTTTGTCAAGGGAAGATCATGCCTTTTTGAACTTGGTCGACTTCTTCAAACAGTCACCAAGGCTATTGATGAGGGAAAGGCAGTCCATACAGCCTACCTTGACCTTGCAAAGGCTTTGACACAATACCCCACTCGGGTATTGTAGAAAAACTTACCAGCTTAAATGTAAACCCATATGTCACAAGATGGGTTGCAACTGACTTAAGGACAGAACCCACAGGGTTAGAGTTGCTGGCGCTGTGTCAGACCCAAGCCGGTCACAAGTGGTGTCCCACAGGGGCTCGTCCTTGGCCCCTATTGTTTGGCATCTACTTCTCAGAAGTACAGGCCAACATGGGAGGACTTTGGCTGACAAAGTTTGCAGACGACTGCAAACTGGGCCATAGTGGAAAGTGCATCGGACACGGATATCCTTCAGAAGGACTCACGGAAACAGATAGCTGGTGCAGAGCCATGGCCTGAAGTTAAACGCCAAAAAATGTATAGTCATACCCTTCGGGAAAAACAAGGTAACCCCAAGCTACCATATAGGTGGCAGTCCACTAAGCACAGAAGAGGTTATCAGGGACCTGGGGACCCAGGTTGACAGTGGCCTTTCTTTTGACACTCACATTGCTAAAGTGGTTAGAAAGACCTTCTACATTGCCCACCTGATCATGAAGGGATTCACATCCAGATCTAGTGAGGTCATTGTTCCCCTGTACTCTTCACTTATCAGACCAATGATTGAGTACAATGCCCCATTCGGGATGTATCTCACCCACTCACTAATGCCATAGTGGAAAGTGCATCGGACACGGATATCCTTCAGAAGGGACTCACGGAAACAGATAGCTGGTGCCAGAGCCATGGCCTGAAGTTAAACGCCAAAAAATGTATAGTCATACCCTTCGGGAAAAACAAGGTAACCCCAAGCTACCATATAGGTGGCAGTCCACTAAGCACAGAAGAGGTTATCAGGGACCTGGGGACCCAGGTTGACAGTGGCCTTCTTTGACACTCACATTGCTAAAGTGGTTAGAAAGACCTTCTACATTGCCCACCTGATCATGAAGGGATTCACATCCAGATCTAGTGAGGTCATTGTTCCCCTGTACTCTTCACTTATCAGACCAATGATTGAGTACAATGCCCCATTCGGGATGTATCTCACCGACATCTGCAGCAATTGGAGAGACCCCAAAGTTCCTCACCAAAAGGATGGGGACTCCAAAATCTGTCATATGCTGCCAGATTGAAGAAACCCAGCTCTATTCAGTCGTGATACCGCCTGCTCAGAGGTGACATGTGCCTGACATACAAGGCCATGTCCAACCCGGAATTAATGGACATGCTCCACCTCAAAAATCCAAATCCACCAAAACCACTAGAGCAAGCGACTTAAACCTGGCACGGATATAAATAGGACGTGCTGGAGGGATAGATTTATCACTCAGAGACTCCCTATGCTGTGGAATAAAATCCCGGTCCATGTGAGGCAGAGCACCTCGCTGACTCTGTTCAAGAGAAATCTAGACCTGTGGATGGGGGATCGTAGGTTTACCCCGGGAATCATCTCTGTGTCACTGCTGGACAGAGGCACAACAAACTAATGGGCACAGTATTTTTTCATATAAGGGGTGGCGTAAGCCACAAAAATTTGGAGCCTTAGGGCAGATAGCCTAGTATAAACCTATGAACCTATGAAAATATGAATAATAAATGGCAAACAAAGATTTATTTCTCTAGTGAAGGAGATCCTAGACTAACAATCTTAGCGTCATTAGACTCATTACTGTTTCTAATATTGCCTATTATTAGCTTCTAAGTCACTTAATTAATGAAGTCAGACTGAAAAAAGGTCTGGACACCATAAGAACATATAGGTGTGAACTGGAAGTATACAAAAAAAGGTGTTATAGGCTTGAATGAGTTAAGTAAGCTCTGTTCTCTCAATAGTCAATCTTTTCTTAGGTTACTCTGTTATAGTGTATTATACTTCTCTAAAGTACAACCTTTACAAGTCTGTTATTTCATATTGCACTTGTATAAAAAACAATCCATATCAAATGTTTATATTTGCTATAGTCTATTGCTTTTTACTTTCACATGATACATTGGAGCTTTTCTCTTCAGACCTCATTGTCCAGTTGGACTTTTCCAGTGCACAAATGTCAATAAAAACAAATAAGTAATGGATAATGTTACCAATGTCCCTCTGGAGACTGACAAGGCTACTAAAGCTAAGGAAAGCAGTACTGCTGTTGGGATGTGGTCTGACGCCATGCTGAGCTGAAGAGAGGAGATTATTGTCTGTTTAGTGCTTAATAACTTGTGATTACATATGTATTTTGAGTATTTTTGATAATGGTGAGAGAATGGCTGTGGGGTGGCAATCAGTGAATTCAGTGTAATTTCCTCGCTTGTGTAGGAAATGATTACAGATTTTTGCCAGATAATGGGCACATCATTTTCTTGTATGGAGACAGGGTAGGCCAGGGTGTTACCAGCCCTGTCAACGTATTCGGATGGTAGGTTATCTGCTGCAAATGCAGTGGATTTTAGGTTTAAGAGAAGCTTTTTGATGTTGGAGTGTGGACTGAGTTAAGACAGAGTACAGAGTTTTGTGAGGGTAGGGAGAGGAAGAGGCAAGCACATGATTGGTTCTTAATGAATAAGGACACTGACTATAAAGTCTGAGTTAAATTGGTTCCTGGTATTCCTTTGATTGCACACGGTGGTTCTTGGTATAACACAGCTTCTCTTGATCAAGTTTTCCCTTGGAGTCTCCTCTGTTTCTTACAAATCCATCACTAAAAGAGGCAAATGTCTCTAATGTTATGGAATTTGCCCTTCTTTTAACCATATCTGTTTTTTCTACTGTATTTTACTGATTATACGCACATCTGTTTAGGTTCATAGGTTGGTACTAGGCTATCGGCCCTAGGGCCTGTACAAGCCTAGCCATAACAATTCCCTGGCTATTTCTTCCCACACTATTTACTCCCCTGGACCCCTGTCTAGCAGGGCGACTGACGTGATCCCCGGGGTGAATTTCCTTTCTCCCATCCAATCGTCAAGGTTCCTTTTGAAAAGGGCCAAAGAGGCACTCGCTTGACATGTATGGGCAGTCTATTCCAGAGTCTGGGGAGTCTGTAGGTCAGGAACCTATCCCTCCAGCATGTTTTGTTTATTATAATGACAAGATTTAGATCCCTGGAGTGTGTGGCTCTGAGGGACTGGGATTTCTTTAAGTGTAGCATGTCCAATAGCTCTGGGTTTGACATGGCCTTGTATGTTAAGCAGAGATCGCCTTTGAGTAGACAATATACGACGGAGTATACCTGGAGTTTTTTAAGGTGGTCAGTGTAGGGCATCTGCTTTAGGCCTGTGATTCTTTTAGTGAGGTATTTCTGTGGCCTTTCCAGTTGTTGCAGATGTCGTGAGAGGTACATACCAAACAGGGCATTGTATTCTATAATGGGTCTAATGAGGGATGAGTACAGTGGGACAATGACCTCCTTTTTTCTGGATGAAAAGCCTCTAGTGATGAGTTGTACCACATAGAAGGATTTCCTGACTGTTGTGGCGATGTGGTTATCGAAGGTGAGACCACAGTCCACCTGTGTCCCTAAGTCTCTTATCAATCATCAAGGTTCCTTTTGAAGAGGGCCAAAGAGGCACTCGCTTGACATGTATGGGCAGTCTATTCCAGAGTCTGGGGAGTCTCTAGGTCAGGAACCTATCCCTCCAGCATGTTTTGTTTATTATAATGACAAGATTTAGATCCCTGGAGTGTGTGGCTCTGAGGGACTGGGATTTCTTTAAGTGTAGCATAACTCTCATTTTTTTATTTGTGCTGTTTATGGAGGTGGGTTTGACTTTTGAGCCTTGCCTAAAAAAGGCACTATGGGGGCAGCAAGAGCCTTGGCCAGTATTCGAAACCTAAGTGTGACAGGTGCATGCCATCTCTTGTGAAGCAACAAGGCTTGTCGAGCATGTCGTCCCAGGCTGGCAGACACTGGATCTTCTTTGAATGACACCAGAAGCTTAGCCAGTTGTTGAAATTGATAATTTTTTTCTTTATACTGTGGTATCATTCTTGGTGAGGGCAGGATGCTACTCAGGGTCAGGGTCATACCTGCCTGGGCTACATGATCAGAGAGCTCTTCCATGTCTCTTTTCATGTAGTCTAGGGAGGTACATCTCAGATCATTCACACCAACATGAACAATGACAGAGTCATATTTGTACGTGTTCTGGAGTGACCTGACTGCTTGTGTTATGTGGTGGATTCTGGCTCCTAACAGGCAGCTATCAGAAACCTTCTCCTTGTCCAGCCTAGTGAGTGGGACGTCAGTGTGCCTGACTATAGAGTCGCCTGTTACTAGTGTGTTAGGTATGTTAGTTCACCTTAAGGGCTGTGATTGTGCAGCACACTGATTTTGTGTTTTATGTGTTGTCTGGTTTGTGACGGGAGTTGCAGGTTTTTTGGGTGTCTGCTTTAGAGGTCTGTGATGCTTTTGCAGGTTTTTATTTAGAGCCACTGAGTATGATTTTGTGTATTTATGTGTATTTTTTGCCAGTGCTGGTTTAGTATGTCTGTGTGAGGCTGGAGGTGTGGTGCAAGTGTTAACCTTCTCCTCATGACTGCCTGTTCCAGTCTTGGGTGGAGAGACCTTAGCCTCCAGTTTGGCTGTATAATTGCATCTCTCGCATATGTTAGTGTTTTGTGGTAGGAGGAGAGGGCTGCCTGTGTACATGAGGCAGTTGTAACATTGCCTCAGGATACCCAGGTTCACCAGCTGGACTGGAGAGTATACCTGAAATTGCCCTTTGGTCATGCCTGAATAGTAGGGTGAGCTGTTTATTCGCATGGTTGGTGAGGGGTGAATAATGAGCCTTGCCCTGCTGGGCAGTCAAGTGTCAGGGTATATTTGTGCTTGCTATTAGGTCTGAGCAAGTGCTGGACTGTAAGATGCTTTTTAAGTGCTTAGGTTGAGAGCTAGACTACTTTCAAGGGAAAAACTGAAAAGGAGACTTGGTGGAGCCGGGATAAATTTAGCCCTAGCTAACCAGCGCTGCCCGGACTTGCAAAACCATGCAAACGTGTTTTTTACAGAAGGGAAAAGAAAAAGAGAGAAATTTGCCCAAAATGGCCTATAAATTACTAACTTCTGGGCTGGAAACACTCCTCCAGGGACAGATGGCTGCTCAAAGCTTCCTCTCTCACAGGTGGACAGAGAACCCCCCCTCTATCCAAGTAAGGTATGGGCAACTCAGAAACTTGTAACACAGCCCTGAATTCAGCACTAACCTGAAAACTGGACTATACTAGCGTAGAAAGGTGAGAAACAAGGAAAATATAGGACCAAGGCTAATAGTAAATAGGGTGACAATCTAAATTCAGAAATAGAATGAAAGAACCATAGGAAAGGAGTGAGTGGATAACAGGTATGGAGTTAATTAAATACGTTAGGAAAATTAGAGAAGAAAAGAGATATGGGGAAAGGACTAGGTGATAAAGAGTTGAGGTTAGTGCAGGGGATGTGAGTAAAGGAAAACGCTATGATCAAACAGTGGAAAAAGTGATGTGGGTTTGTTTACATGTGAAATAGCTTTAGGTTATCAGTTAAACTGGAGCTCAACAAGAGCAGAACCAAGAATCTACTAGATATTGTTTCACCGTTTTAAATCTGAAGGTTATAAATTTGTCAACAGGCCACTGAGATGGAGTTTCGAAGCTTAGCAATACAGTTAACACTTAGGCAGTGTTAGAAAAGAGGTAGTATTTAGGTAACATTCAAATAATATTGGTAGCAGGGTAAAAGTGCAAGGAGAGAAAGCCGAGCAGTGAAATGTTTGCTCAAAAGCACAGGAATCCATTTATAGAGCGGTTGGCTGCCTGCACACCACGTAACTCTATCTTGTAAGTACAGAAAGTATGAACTGTAAAGATACTGCTTCTGTTTTTTTTAACGCAAGATGAAAAGGAAGATGCCAGCCCACTTCTCTCAGAAGCTGCAAAAATGATAAGAATTTCTTATAGAATCTGCTTGGCTTGTAGCGGCCCAGATGAGTGTGTTACAGCATCTCTAGGCTGGACAGCACTAAGCTCTACATAGAGCTAAGTAACCATATCCTGTCTGTGGCTGCATATATGTGGATGCCTGTTGAATTCAGAAAAGAGAACAAAAACAGTATACAGGAAAGATAACAAAAACAGTATACAGGAAAGAGAACAAAAACAGTATACAGGAAAGAAGAACAAAAACAGTATACAGGAAAGAGAACAAAAACAGTATACAGGAAAGATAACAAAAACAGTATACAGGAAAGAAGAACAAAAACAGTATACAGGAAAGAGAACAAAAACAGTATACAGGAAAGAGAACAAAAACAGTATACAGGAAAGAAGAACAAAAACAGTATACAGGAAAGAAGAAAAGGAGGAAGAGCAGCTAGATGGGTACATAGAAAGCCAGCAGGTAGGACTGTGCAGCATGAGAAAAGAAGGAAAACATTTCTGAGGATTTAACCAGGATGAGAGAAGAAGGAAAACATTTCTGGGGATTTAACCAGGATGAGAGAAGAAGGAAAACATTTCTGGGGATTTAACCAGGATGAGAGAAGAAGGAAAACATTTCTGGGGATTTAACCAGGATGAGAGAAGAAGGAAAACGTTTCTGGAGATTTAACTCCTGTTTGTTTTTTAGAGGGAAGACAGGAGGTGGAGCGTAAATGGGAATGTGGTGCCTAAAGAGGGACAGGATAATGCACAGGGCCAGACAAACAGAAAACAACAGAAAAAAATGGGAGTAAAAATGCACACAATAGGATAGTGAGACATTTGAGTGACACAGAAAAACATAGGGCAGATAAATGCTGATGGAAAGTGTTGGACAATTCATAGGATATAGGGTGTGACAAAAGACAAAGGGAACATGCATGGGTCAAGACAGCTGTACTGTCATTCATATCCTGGACTGCAAGGGTGTTACAGGGACTTACTACCATATTATGGATCATGGTAGCCAGTGGTTTTCTCAACACTCTTCCTTGCTTGCTTGATGGGATGGTCAGCTGATTGAGAGAATCCACTATTTTCTCTAGGAATCTCTTCAAGTGGGCCATTATATACCCAATATTCACTCCACTGCAGCCTCCAATAACTACTTCAACTGTGGCTGGACCACTTTTGGCAGTGCCAGTGGGCTTCATGCTGCTACCAACCTAAATTCTTTTACAAACCTCAGTCATAACCTAAGCGGGGATGGACCAAGATGCCTGCATGGCAAATCTATCACCCAAACCAGTTGTGAGAAGTGAAAATGGGATGGTAGTCATTAGTGAATGTATCTTGACTTTGGGATGAAAGAGTTAATATCCAATGTAGCCCTTGTGGGGGGAATTAACTATGGATAACTGCAAGCACACATTTCTCCTGCAGAAGGCATCGTGTTCTGCTCATGTGAAAGAGAAAAGGTAGATAAGGATGGTACTAACTGTGAAGAGTCCGAGCACATAGGTATTAGGTATGTGACAGGCGCAGGCAAGTATCAAGAGAAACAGCAACATGTTTTGTATCTAGTTCAGTCTGAAGTGTTACACAGTACTCTGAAAGTATGTGGTAAGCAGTGTTTGCTCTACCTTCCTTAAGGATGTGCACCCTTGTACTGGAATTCATATTACAAATGGCTAGCAATGTGACTGTGTGTGCTGGCATGTGTCTCATGTTTGTACAGGTACTGGCACCAAGGTGTCCCACCATATCAGGACAGTCTTTGCCTGTACATGCTAGTCACTGTTATACCACTGTTACAGCCTGCCCAAGGGATGTGTCGGTCTGTGATAGTACAGCAGTCATATGCATTCACACATGCCCCCTCACTTTACAACAGTAGGGCCATACCAGTGATGGGTAAAAAGGTGACACTGACTCCATCTCTTGGCAGCAGTGATACCTGTCTACCACTATGCGTACCTCTTGACACGGACACCTGCTGTGCATGTTCTCATATCTCTACATACCAATTGCCATATGGAATATTCCACAGCTGTTGTTTTCATTAATGTATGATCAGTATATAGGATACCCCTTTGTCTGTAGCTATCTTTCTACCTATCCAATAGTATACATTCTATACCTCTGTGCCATGTGTTCATAGGTTTGCATGCCTGGAGTTCAAGGTGGTTGGTAGAAGCTGTACAATTTCAACCCTGCTAAAAATTATGTCATTCTACAAGTACCAAAAACACATGGGCAGGGGGTTCTGACCAGCCTTTACAGGATCAGGTGCAGCAGACTGCAGTCAGTAACATAAATGTTATGGGAGGATGTGATCACACATTGCAGCAATGTTATAAGTATGTTACCAACATGCCATGCCAAGTCAAAGGCACTTTTCATAGTGACTGAGAGGATGACTACAAAAGTGACTTCCTGGGAATAACAGGATCAAACATGCAAAGGAGTTTTTGTGTACTTGCTGGGAGAGGATGGGGTAGCCAGTGTTGATCACAGACCCACTCTGTTCATAAATTCATTCTGCGAGCTACCCAAAAAAGAACAAATGGGGATATTTGAGATTAACATGGCTAGGCTTGTAAAGGCTCGAGGACTGCTAGCCTCATAACTTCCTATGAACCTATGAGCCTATGAGACATTGGCTCTGAGTTTATCCATGGAGGAGAGGGCAGGTATATCACATTGGACTCAACCTCACATGTCTTGGTGGATAATGCCACTAGGATAATACCTCACCAGATTTGTGTACATTTGCACTATACTTCAACACTGTAGGCTGAGCACAGCAAGTGCTGTCTATGTATTGTTTTAAATACATCAGGTATATACAGTCATGGGTTTGCATGGCACATCTTGCATAGACACCATTGGTGTGCATACCACAAGAACATGGTTGTGGCACACATACACATACTCATACTGGTGTGTCTTTTATTGTGTACTCACAGGGCAGAACTCTACTAGAGGCTGGTTCATGACAACAGGCTGAAGTTGATACCTGTGCTTGGACCTGATGATGATGACAAGACATAGGTACCATGCCTGAATCTGTCTGCTGGAACAGTGATACTGTATTTCTCCAGCCTGGGTGTGGCTGCACCTTCAGTATAGTACAAATGAGTGCCCCCCCCACACTTAAACATGTGACTGTACAATCTGAATGCTCACCATCAGAAATGGGTGAGGGTCTCCCATGGCTCTTACCACCAGCAAAGCTGCATCTGTAAATGTGGCAGTGGATTCACATATTGCATCTGAAATGGATATACCCACCATTTCACAGCCTTGCAGAAGTGTCAGTTACCATTACTTGTAATAGATCACCACTGACATATAAATAGCACTCAGGAGCATTCATCAGATGTGCTGAAGTATCATTCAGATACAATCCAATGTAACCCAGTCCAATGTGGATTTACTGCTGTGTTGCATGACATCTATAAGGACGTGGAGGCTACATATACAGTAATGATTGGTCTCTGTGGTCCCTGGTGGTACATATCACTTCCAAGTCCACATACATGCAGGGGATTGCTGATGCCATCCTCACCACACTCACTAGCAGTCCTGTCTGTGGTTGGTGAAATGCACATAACAGTGATATTATGTAGGAAGAGAGATACACTCTCCTTTCCTGCATCTGGATATGTCCTACACTCAATCACCCTGTACTGTTTGAGGTTAAACTTCTCAATCTGCAGTGGCAGAACATCAGATATCTGGCCTTTCTTCAGGTCATGATCATGAAGTTGCAAACCATCCTTATCAGGAGGTCCACTATACTCTTCATGTCAGATACATAACTCTCGAGGTATAGAGGGATGCTGCAAACTGGCTCAAGGACAGAACCCACATGGTTAGAATTACAGCCATGTCAGCAAGGAAACCAGTTACAAGTGGCGCCCCACAAGCGAATCACTGTGGGACCTCTCATATGTTCGGTATATACCCACTCTGTCCCACAGGCCAACACGTGAAGGACTGTGGCTGACTTTCAAGTTCACAGATGGTACACGCCAAGCTGTGGCATCAACCTCTGAATGACACAAGCATCCTCCAAACAATCCTCCTAGAAACAGAACTGGTGCCAGAGCCATGCCCTCAAAAAGAAACAGAAAAGTGTATAGTCATCCCTTTGAGCCCAAGCTAGTGCTAAACGTATCTCACTTACATAGGTGGTAAAAAATTAAACACAGAAGAGTGAATTAGGGACCTGGTACCCAAGTAAGAAGCAATCTCTCATTTGACAACTGGGGGCCAAAGTGGTTAGAAAAATGATTTACTTGTGCCCAAAGTGGAATGAAGGGAAAATTTTCTAGATCAGGAGAGGTCATCGTGCCTCTTACCATCCCTCATCAGCTCCATAATTGATTGCCTTGCCTCATCCCATCGTACCTACCAGACACTAGTAATGCAACTGGAAAGACCCCCACTTACACCTTCCTGCAGCAGCTGGAAAGACCCAAACTCACCGGGGTTAAAAGGGCAAAGGGCTCCCACTAGCAGTACCGCCTGCTCAGAGGCTATCTGTGCCTACGCAACCTGCTCAGATGTCCAACCCGGAATGGCGGACATGCTGCACCTCAGAAAATCCAAATCCCATCGATGCCTCGCGGCTCAAATCCCATCGAGCTCCGTGCTCGAGAAATAAATAGGACATGCTGAGGGACAGATTCATAACCCAGAGGAGGACAGATTCATGAATAAAAATCCCAGTCCAGGTTAGGCAGAGTCCCATCAGGTTAGGCAGGAGTTCAAGAGGAATCTTGATGAGTGGATGGGAGGACCCAGGTTTATCCCGATGGGTCACTCTGTAAATACTTCTGTGTCACTGTTGTATTACCAACCCCTCAAAAAAGGCAAAGCAAAATTAAAAATTAATTTACAATGGTGGCAAAAACACACTCTGGCTAGGCTTATAAATGCCCTAGGGCAGATAGCCTAGTATGAACCTATGAACCTATAATGCTCACATTCACATCAGGCCGTGGCCACTTAGGTATGCTTCACTCTTTCACAGGAGAAAATAGTTAATAGCACAAAATGATAACCTGAAGAGCTGCATCTCACACTCATATAATATGCCAGCATCGGGTGTATGTACACAGAAATATGTCACTGTGTCCTAGCCACCTGTGCACATGGTGATGATTGTAGCCTTCTCCACTCTCCCTCCTATGTGGTATATGTGGGTTTGTCTAATGCAAAGTGTAGTTCATCCACACTATGGCTAGCATAGCCTTGTATTTACACTGCATGCATCTTGTTTGATCTGTGTGACCCTGCACTGTTACTCTGTGTTTGTCCATATATAGGGACTAGACATTGCCACTCCTCATACACAGCTGTGACCTGCACCCATCACGTTTTAGAAAGTGATAATGTAGTTGATGGATGTTGTTGTTCCATCATACTCTCATCAGATTGTAGTGTTGCTGTACCTTCCCTGCTTGTCATGTTTGTGTGTGTGGGTGTGTTATGTGTGTGGTCTGCACATACCATTATCCTGGGCCTGGCCTGCCTGTCTGCTATTGTACGTAGCATATAACATGCTAGGAATATCCTGTAGGTTGTGGTTGGTCATACTGAATACCCCCTCATATATGCTGAAATAGTGGTGAATACCCCCTCATATATGCTGAAATAGTGGAAACAGTTTTGATCAGTCCAAACAGACACTCTTTGGTGTTGCATGTGTAGTTTTATACTGTACAACAGCTGTACAGTTGCACTCTTTGGAATCTGTATGAGTGGCATATGCCAGTGTTCCAGAGGGCATACAGAATTACCTGTAACAGACAATAAACATATCGGAGAAAGAGCTGTGTATAAACACACTAGAAATGTAAGGTTGTTTTAGATCACAAAACTGAAGTCAGAAGGAGCCAGATCTGCTTTCTTGGGTGGATTCATATAGATTACCACTATGCGTACCTGTTGACATGGACACCTGCTGTGCATATTCCCATATCTCTACATACAATTGCCATATGGGGTACTCCACAGCTGTTGTTTTCATTAATGTATGATGAGTATGTAGATTACCCCTTTGTCTGTAGCTGTCATTCTACCTATCCAGTAGTATATATTGTATGCCTCTGTGCCATGTGTTCACAGGCTTGCACGTCTGGAGTTCAGGGTGGTTGGTAGAAGTTGGGCAATTTTTCTAAAAATTATATCCTTCTACAAGTGCTAAAAACACATGCACAGTACCTACTAGACAAAACCAAGGAATTGTCTGACTTCTAGTTTGTAATCTGGGCACATGGTATACCTCATCCAGATACCCAGCTGTTGTGGCCTATGCCATAAAATCTGGTAACAAAAGCAGGCACCTATGCATCTCTGCAGAAAGGAAAATTTGAGCCACTGCAATGTAGTCTGCTCATTTAAACTCAAGTAATATGAAGGTAGATACAAGCTCAGTATTTCTTCTGCAACCATGTTTGTTATTGCACAGAATGGTGATGCATGAGAATGGAAATTTTTATACCCCATGAGCATAAAGAAAGAAGTGAGTAAATGAACTAGTACCTGTGGCCCCTACCATGCCATGCAGTGTTTATACATCATAACAGATCAGTTCAGAGCTGGGGAAAATGCCATCCATCTATCAACAGTCATTGCTGTCCAGGTCAGGCAAACTCTGTTGTGTACTGATGATAAGCACTGGGTTTTGTTCCATCTGCTTTCTGTCAATGTGCAGCTTAGGGTTTAAAGTCTTAAACCTCCTCCGGTCTACTGTCACAAACCTTAATGCTGCATATTCCTTGGATGCAGATCCTGTCACTATCATCCACACTCTTCAAACAGTTTGGTTTAGAAACTCTTTGATGACAGATGCTACTTGACCTCTAAACAGACCAATGCAGCATGACACTGTACAATTGTAACTAGGTTGTTTTGGCTGCATGTCACCTCCTCCTTTAGTCTGCAAACAGATTTGTTAGCATCTGTCTCAATGGCACGGCAGGCATGGTGGTGGAGATTTGTTGTCATCAATGTCAGTTCTTTACACTTAGTCCTTGGGATGTAACTGCTCTGCATTGGCCCACTTCCTTCTACACGCAACACTTCTGTGTTCTGCTGTTTCACATTCTCTCGGTGTTGTATACATAGCCCTCTGTGATCTTTTGCAGCTTTCCCTTTCGGGGCTTGGATGTGCTATATGCATTACAGAGTTCCTTGAGCACATATGCTGTATGCTTTTTCCTGTGCATCCTGGGTGCTGTTTTATGTCTCCAGCTGCGTAATATTTTTGACTGTGTAGCCAGTTGATTTCCACATGTGGATCTGTTAGACGGGCACTAATTGCAGTAGTAATGTGTTCCTGTGGTGCATTGTGGCTTATTCCTTCAAACTTCTGCAAGTGCTTCCATACTGAGTCTTATTAATATGCACCATACTGCTCAAGTCCCTTGTGTTAGTGAGAAATCTTAGTAATATGAGCTAAGTTTCATCCTTAAAGGGTGTTTTCCCTTTTTCCTGATATATATGTATGTATAATCAGTAAGGGAGTGAGGATGGTGAAGTGCCTCATATGGGACATAGAAGGACTTGCCCCTGCAAAAAAAAAATGTTTTAATGATTTTCCTCAAATATCCAGTACTTGAACATTCAGGGTCTATACATCAGGCAAACTACTTGCAGGAAGTCAGACTGGTGTGCTTGTAATGGATCCCTGTTTGCTGCAGTGTAACTGTGTCTTCAGGTATTATGATTTATGAGGGAGAACTTGAAATGATGATTCGTTGACAATCATGGATAAACTTATTGATGTTCTTCGTGTTTCACTGTTGCAGTCATCACATTTGGGTTATCTGCCTGTAGGTAGCCCTCAGCCGGTCTGAATACCAGAGTCTTCAGATTCCTGTGTCGGATGCTGTCTCTTCTTCCATGATGTCAGGTCGTCTAGGGGTATAAAAACATGCAGCCGATGCCATTACATCAAACTTTCTTGCTGTGCGGTGCCCGAAGCAGAAGCAGTTCGCAAGTGCTGGTCGGCCGACTCCTGAAATTTTCATTTTCGAGTTTCAGAACCGAAGTCTTCAAAAAAAGGTAAGTACCCCATTGTGGATCTTTTTTCTTGCTCCAACTGATGTCAGTAAAAGTTAACAATTGTCTTACCTGTGGAAAGCAAATACCTCACAAAGATTTTCATTCGTACTGCATTCTCTGCTTAGGCCCAGACCACGACGTCTCACGCTGTCGGTTTTGTGCCTTGTTCAACCCCTGAGCTATTCATCGTTGGTCTATCTTTGCAGCAAATTATTTTGGTACTTGGTACCAGTAGTCCGAAATGACTTCGTTAAGCCATCCAACTACCGATATTCCGAAAAAACGTAAGGATAAAGACAGAGACAGACCGCATAGGTCCAAAACTGCCGACGATGCTTCCGTTAAGTTAGTCGCCAGTCTGCCGGTACTCAGTGAGGTGCTTTCGTAGCCCCTGATACCCGCTACTTCAGATTCGCAGGCCTCTACTGAGACCCATTCGGAGTCTGGT
>NC_056740.1:381698113-381725613 GCF_019279795.1 Protopterus annectens
CAGATTTATTTTTTCAATTGAATTGTGCAGGTTACAGGTTACATTAAAGGTGGGAAAAGTTTTGAAATTATTTATTGTGGTCTCATTTTTTATATCACAAACAACTGGCATTTTAACGGGTGTGTACACTTTTTATATCCACTATATAACTATTGGTGATACTGTGGCCACTCCTGAATGCCTAGCTGTTTGGTAAACATTATAATTTGTATTAATATTAACTTCACTCAGTATAACTGGGTACCCTTGGAAGATCCATAGAGTAGCTGGTTGTGTAATGTCTGGTGGCAGTAACTACCCTATATTTTAGGCTGAAGGTGCATAGCTAGCAACCCTGTTGCAGCCTTTCCCAGGTGTGTGTATGCATGTGTGTCAGTGTGAAAATCAAATTTCAAAGGGTGTGTGTGTGTGTGTGTGTGTGTGTGTGTGTGTGTGTGTGTGTGTGTGTGTGTGTGTGTGTGTGTGTGTGTGTGTGTGTGTGTGTGTCAGCTGCTTGAAGCAGGGACACAAGCCACTGGTTTCACAGAGAGTGTGAAGGAGGACTTGGCTTGGACACTCGGCTGAGGACTCAACTCTATAGCTGTGGCAGTGGGGAGTCTTACAGTGGACCTGGAGGGAGACAGAGAGAGAAATCCAGACCCTGGACTGAGAGTGTTCCCTGTGTGCTCTTAAGGGAAAATGTGCTTAATGCAGACAGCTGCATCTGGGAATACTGGGTGTATCCATTTTTGTTCCAAGTGAATGTCCCTCTTCAATGTCACTGGTGAGGATTCAGACTCCTTGATTACTGTCCCAGAGTGGGGACGTCACAATTGGTTTTATAAAGCCTCATTTTAGGTGAGTGATTTCTAACACCTAGAAATAAAGGTGTTACATACATTTATGGAATTAGTGTTATGTAACAACTATGTGTATTTCAAGGGGTAATACCACAAAGAGATTAAGGATGTTGCAAAGGGGGCTGCAGTACCACCATTTCTTTGTGAGTTTACTTTTGTGATGGTGGGAAACTAAATTTGTTATCCCTCTGTATATAACCAATACATTTTTAAATAATTTAGGTTTTTGGATGACATATTTATGTTATGAAAAAGAGTATTGATGAATTTTCTGAACTTTTGAAGTTATTAAATAAATTACCTCCTTTTTGAGCTTCACCTCAGAACTTTGTGATGACAGTTTAACCTATCTGGATGTGACTATTAGGAAAAATGTGGCAGAAGAAAAATTTGAATCTAATATTTTTTTTTTAGAAAATCCACTTTTTCTAACAGCTATTCACATTATTCCAGTAATCACCCTATGCGTCAGAAAAAGAGTTTAATAAAGGGACATATGGCAAAGATCTCTAGACCTATATCTGAGGATGAGACCTTTAAAATTGAAATAGATAAATTAAAGGTTAAGTTTAAGGAGAGAAATGATCCTAGTGCATTGATGCGAAATGTGTGTGTGTGTGTGGGGGGGGGGGGGGGGTGAAGTGACTTCAAAAAAGATCCACCTCTTTTTAACCAATTTTAAGAGATCTCACTAGTGTATTGTTTAAGGTTAAAGACAACGATAAAGAGAGTGGTGATTTTCATAAAGCCATGGTTATAACTTTTGGAAGGGCTACAAAAGAAGATAGGTCCATTTTAAACAAAAACTGGACGGGATAGTTCCAACTTTTGAGCTGAAGGAGAGGTTGGGTAATAACCCACCTTAGTATATAAAAAGGTAAAAATATTAAATCTTCCCTGGGATTCATTACCACCTGCACTAATAAAGAACTAACGACAGTGAAACTCAACCAAAAAAGCCAAATGACCACAGAACGTGTAACACTGCACTGTGTACTGGATCTCAAGTCCAAAAATATAGTCTCGGGCTAATATAACAAACATTAAAAATAAAAATAAGGTTAAGTGCTTTCATCTACTCTAATTGTAGACTTCATCAGAACACTAATTCAATAAATACAATGATTTAAATAGCAAGCAAGCACCAATGGGAGTTCAGATTGAATGAGCATAATAAATATTAATAAGTCGTACTTAAACAGTCTAACTAGTACACAAATTTATCATAAAACATGTTGCCATAAATATATATATATATATATATATATATATATATATATATATATATATATATATATATATATATATATATATACATAATGTTAAAAAACATACATGGTATAAAAACATACATAATATAAAAACTCACTTTTAAAAGATTTCACATTTTATATATATATATATATATATATATATTAATGTTAAAACCAACTCATAATGACTATAATGTAAACCTAATGACCTATACATGTCCTGTAATCTAGCTTCCAATACTGGTTTGATGGGTATACTATCATTTAGTCCTGGGGGAGTTGTAGCATTTAGTAATAATTGCCACTTGACATCTTTCTCCCCTGGAACTGCCTTAATATTTCCACCCCTTGGGTTGGACAATACTTGCTCAAGTATCCCAAACTTGAATGCATAACACTCCGTGTTCACCTCCAGATGTCTATATAGTGCACTATTCCTATCCTTTTTCCTTATATTGTATAGATGGTCATAAATTCTATTCTTAAAGCACCTGTCCTTTTTGCCTTCATAAAATCCCGGACAGCTGGTGCACTTCGCTAAATATATAACATGTTTAGTATTACAATTACCTTTCCTAAATCTAATCACTGTTCTATTTATATTCCCCAATGTTAAGAACTCTTCTTTCAGGATGGCGTGGCACTGATTACAATTTACACATTTTTTGTGGACCCTTCTTTACCATTGTACCCAAAACAATGAATGCCTTTTTCAAATCTATTCTTTAAGTTGTATCCTATTTTGTAGACAAACACTGGTGTGTCACCCAGTTTATTGTAAACTTCATCATCGCATCTAAGAATGTTCCAGTTCCTGACTATAATATCCTTTACTCTTTGTGCAAAAGGATTGAATTCTAATATACAGGCTCTCATATAATGATTGTCACCTACATCTAGTAAAGGGTTTGTACTTATTGCCCCATTCTTTCTTAACATATCTGGTAACATCAGCAATAAGGGCTTTAGGGTAACCTCTGTCCCTGAATAATGTACCTGTATAATCGATCTCAAGCAACATCTCCTCATATTCGGATGTCATCCTGGCAGCCCTAATACACTGCCCCTTCAATAGACTTCTCTTTTGACATGCAGGATGACAATGAGTATACTCCAAATATGAGTTACTGAACATCTCTTTTCTGTAAATCTTGGATTTAAATCCATTTCTTGCATGGGAAATATATGTATCAAGATAAGGGGTTCCATCTTTACTACAATTATAGGTAAATTTGAAATAGGTACTGGCATCATTCAAATATTTCACAAAAGTCTACCTCCTCAAATGTACTATCCCATAAAATGAATATGTCATCCAAAAACCTGGCATAACAGTTGATATTATTGTAGTAGATGTCCTTAAATATATGTTCATCCTCCCAATCTAAGAGCACTAGGTTGGCATATATAGGGTCGCATGCCACTCCCATTGCTACTCCCGTGTTTTGCCTGTAATATTCACCTGCAAAAAAAATAAAATTATAGTCACGAACAATAGACATAAATTCAACTAACAAACTAACTTTGTCCCATTCAAATCCAGTGTACTTTTGGATACTGTTACTAAATCTATCCAAACCATCCTCTTTGGGGATACAAGAAAAAAGATCCACAACATCTATGGTTAAAAATATAAGTCCCGCCTTCCACACATCAGGTTTCAAAGGGCTTAAAAAAATCCCATGAATCTTTAATTATATATGGGACCATTCCATATATTGATTTAAGCCATCTGTCAATTACTGTACCAAAAGGGAATGTTTTAGACTTTCTCCCTGAAATGATTCACGAAAGGGAGGCTCCAATAGGTTTTTGTGGATTTTCAGAATACCCACAATTGTGGTCATAACATGAAATTTAACATGTAAAAACGTATATAGGTCTGAATCAATCCTATTATCCAATAAAAACTCCTCCAAAAATAAATCTATTCATCGGTAAGCTATATTAACTTCATTGACTGATAATGCCTCATAGTTTCCAGAATTGTGCAAAATGTTATATATTTTATTAATATAGTCTAAGGTGTCAAACAACACCACACCTCCTCCCTTATCTGGTTTCATTACATGTATATTACTATCAGTACACAATTCTCTTAATATTTTACTTTCTTTAACATCTATATTATTTTTCACCCTTGAAGTTTTAAAACCTTCCTGTAATGTGTTTAACTCATTGGTTACCATCTTCTCATAAGCTAATAATGTGGGATGTAATGGGGGTGCAAATTTACTTTTCTTCCTGAATCCACATACCTGCAAGTTTTCCTTGTCTTCCTGGAAGTGGAGTGCTAAATTTAATTTTCTTCAATAAACTTAAATTCTATCAAGTTGTCAACAATATCAAATTTAACATTCAGGACATATTTCATCCCCTTGGAAAGCAGATGAAAATGCTCCTTTTGTAACTTAATCTGCATATAATTATAAATATTAAAATCCCATAAACTATATTTAACCTTATTACATTTAATTATCTCTTGTCTCACCTCTGAACATCCTTTGTCCAATTCCTTCTCTTCTTTGTCGAATACTGATAATCCCAATTGCTGTTCTCTGGACCTATATTCCATTCTTTGCTTTCCCCCATATGTCGCTGATCTCTCCCCCCTAAAAAATTCCTATTATTATATGCTTGCTCATTTACATAGAACCATTGTCAGAGTATGTGCCTGATGCATAAGGTGCTCCATTTCTCCTATTGTAACTCAAATTTTTCCTATCCCCTTTCTTCCATAGGTATACCTTATTTTTCTCATATTGTTCCAAGTCATGTTTTAATTTATTACATTTTATTTTAATGATTTTTTTCATTCTTTGCCTCAACATTACCAAACTGTTTAGTATACAATTTCTCCCATTGATTAAACAAGTCTTTCGTTATAATCTCATTCAACTTCTCTACCTCATTCAACAAGCTACACAATTTGTGGTCATCTCATTTAATTATACATTTCAGGAATTGGAAACCAAAACTGTCAAATAACAGACTGTATTCCCTCACATACTCGTCAGTTATTTCTATCCCCATTGGTGCTTTAAAAAAAAGTAATCCCATGGGCACAATTTTCAATTCAATGCATCTATTTAAATACAAATTGCCCAATTGCAGTCCTTTAATAATGCCCAACTTTTTACCACATTCATATATTAAATCTTTAAGAGTCCAATTAACCGGCTGGTCATCCTGCCAGTTACATAATCTGCTTGCAAAGTATCACTTGAATTAAATGAATACTTTGTATTAATAAAAGTGTCTAGCCCTTTGCGACCATTACTACCATTATTCACAGTTCTGTTTGCTGTAACATATGTATTACCATGAATGTGATGCTTAAGAACAGTACCTTTATCGTTTTGGCTTGAAATGACTGAATAAGTCTTTTTGGGTACAGACAGTTTCGGTGTAGTGCCAATTCGCGTGTACTCATCCTCCGAATTGTTGCCTCTGGGTGTATTGTCACTATCCTCTCCCTTGTTGCTGTTAAAAGCCTCTTGACTGGCAGCAATCCCATAAGAGTCAACGATACCACTGACAGACACGAAGTACACCATTCCCTTGACCGTTAGGAATAATATCTGATGCTCTGCTTTCAACCATAGACTGTGATGAAGTCTTCGAACTCTATGTTCCACCACCTACACTAACTGTATATTGTTCTCAGTAAACAGACAGTACAAGCATAGTTTATACCTTCTTCCTCCAAAATTTAGTTTTCCTGATTTTCTTGCAGTCTTAAATGTCAAGGGGCATTCATAAAGGTTACCTCAAAGTGTGACTAGAAAGCACAAAAAATATGATAGCAGTGTTCCTGAATACAGATTGTATATACTTAGTGTATACATAGTGTAGGCATTAATTTAATGTTTTTTCAAACAATAAATTTAGTAATAAAATGGGAATGGTCAAATGTGGATCTTGTTCTTTTTGCCCATACATTAATGATAGTATTAATATTACTCTTGATGATTTCCTGAAAGTAAATAATAATAACAGGAAGTTTAATTATAATACAGCTGGTGCGGTTTATTTAGCTACCCGTACAACAAGCCCCACTTTTTATGTGAGCAATCCACATTAAGTGCTTTTGTGCCTATGTACTTGCTCTGATTTTTTCATTCCGGTGAAGTCCCTTTGCAGGATGAAAGTGCTTAATGTGGATTAAATAAACATGAATTTATTTAAGATAATATTTTTGCAGTCCACTTCCTGTGCTTTGGGTTTGGATTGCCCAGGTGAATTTTACACTTTTTATGTGGGTAAAATGAAGTTTCCTCTTAAAAAATGGGATTTACCAACATTTATATGCAATTAGGAGAAAGATAAGAAAAATGCACTTTACATGCATTCTACAGAGTGTGAAGGTTTTAAAAGGTGCATTTTTATGTCTTTGAAAATGTATTAAAAATACAAGGGGTGGGAACTGGGAGAATTTCCTGGAGGTTTGTAAGTTGTATTAGTAGAACTGGCTGGATACCACTCATATTCCTTGTATTAATGAAAGTTTATCTATACATAGTGTTTTAACTTTAAAAGCAGATAACATTAAAATTATTTCACTATTTTATTGTGTTTTACTGTGAATATAAACAAACTTTTAAATTCTTTTAATAATTTAATATTTTTACATAAATAGATTGTAGGTGAATTGATCACTTGAGTATATAAATAACAGGAAGTTACGTGTTGTTGTTCTGACGAAGTTCCAGGTTTTTGAGGCATGAACATACTAAACGTATGTGTTATGAATAAACCATAGAGTACTGAGTGGTGGGTTATTTATTACAGTTTTTCAACAAAATTGAAAGAAAAAAGTTAAAAGGTGTAATTAAAGTCCCCTGTAATAAGGGTATTTGCTGTAATAGTTAGCTTTTCAAGCTGACTTTAGTAATCACTATGCTCTGAAGAGGACATGGAAAGGGACATGTAGTTGGCAATGATATGATAAGAAGTTTTGTTAAACTGCATTACGGCATCTAAAATTACTAGGTTTGTATTTTGAAAGTTTTGATGTAAGACAATATGGTTCCTGATATATATGGATAGAAGTAGGAACTTGTAGTTCCTAGTGGTCCTAAATGCATGTTAAGTGCAGTACTCTAGTAAGGAGGGAGTTATATTATTGTTGTAAAATTACTTCTCAGTAACTGCTCAAATGCAGATATCTTTGAAGGTGAGGAAGGCCAGAATATCAATATGCCCACTTACAGTGTCAGTGGTACAACAAGTACCACAGTCTCATTTGGTGCAGAAGGCTGTGGGTTCTATTACCACACCAGGTAGACTGATTGTTTGCAGTGCAGCTTAAGGGGGTGCTACACTCCTGAGTTTGCCATCCCATCCTTCAGATGAGATGTTTGTCTGAGTTGGTGTTAGCTCAAAGAGATGTAAAAAATCCCAGGGCACCTATTGAAAAGAGTAGAGAAGTTCCCTGATGCCCTGGCCAAATTTTCCCTGGTAGTATAAATACCATTGGTGTCTCCCCTGAAAAGAGGCTACTTAGGTTCATAGGTGTTTACTAAGCTAATGACCACAAGGGCCTTTTTAAGTCTAGTCATGCATAATACTAACCTGGTCAACAAAGGATAAACAAATCAGGACATGCTGTTGTTTAAGTTACTAGCAATGAACAATCCTGATATTATTTGGTATGTAATTTTACAGATGGAAATGCTCATGAGTTGAAGACTGCCTAGAAAAAGATACTGTGGGGGAAGCGTAAGCTCTAAATGGCATGGAAAATTCATCTGAAGAGACATGCAGGCTGTCCTTGGCAAAGTAGGAGAGACTGTTGAAGATCTGGGACTAGGCAAACATACAAACACACACACACACAAACAGGGTTTACCAGAATGATGCAAGTTAAAAAGCCAGTCATTGTTCCAATTATTTTGTCTTTGACTTCATGCTTCATTCACACAGAGGGAAGAGTGTTGCTTAACACTAGTAGTTTACCTTCCTCAGAGGCATAGGTAGTGAGTTCAGTTGTGTCTCATTACATCTTCCTTACAGTAGAGCACCTATCAACATTTACACTCACATAGGTGACAATAAGGTCATACTCATATTTAGGATCCTGAAGGGTCCTTGGTTCCCTTGTAACATCCCTGATCCCTGCACCAGAGAGGCAAATGACCATAATCCTCTCATCATCCACGACTGGGACTTATGGTAGAAGTGAAGCTATGTGACCTTAGGGGTTCAGACTTGCAGCTTTGTCATTCTTTACAGAAGTATGTGAAGGTATAGGTATAAGTGTATTCCTGGATGGCAGAGGTCTTCTAAGTGAGTGACTGGGAAGCTGAGGCAGGTATTTCCTGACTACTTCAGTGTAGGTATGCAGTGGTGCGTGACTGTTTATTGACAGTGTTAAAAGAAACAGACATGCCTCCAGCCCATGTAAGTAAATGTGTGATTCTTTCACATGTAGAATTGGAAGCTTGTAGAAGTAAGGGGCTATTTGTAAAAAAACAGGATGCCCCTATACTGCCTTAATATGCCAAATGTCAACAAATTTGTCAGGTGACAGGTAAGATCAACTTGTAGCTCCATAATGACCAGTATTTAATAGTCCTAGTTATAATACGGTACTGACAAAAGTTAAAATAAGTGCTGAAACTGGTACCGATAGGTTAGGGTTTATTATGATATTGATAAGAGTCAAAGTAGGTGCTAAGGCTACTACTGGTAGATGTTAAACTGTGTATTGAATATGGAAGTAATGACAACTGCAGAGAGTTATGGCAGTAGAGTTGTATTACACATCTAACATGGAAGACTTGCACTGTAAAAAGAGCTATTACTTGTTTCAGGAATTGCCACATGAGTTTCTGTGGCTCAGGAGATGAAAACTGAACAGAAAAATAACAGTCTTACAAGGATTTTTTTACTTTGATTATTATTATCTAAAAGTAATTAACCTGCAAACAAACAAACAAACAATTCCAACTTGAATCAATACAAATGGTTATTTCCTACTGAATTTCAGGGACAAAATGAAGAAGAGAAAAAAAATTTTGTGATAAACAGGTTGTCATCAAATTCTGGCTGCAAAAGCAAAACTAAAGCTAACAGAATAAGAGAACAACTAAGATGGAGTTAATTCAGAACTGACTCATACAGTAAGAGTGCATCTCTTTGAAGGGTGAATGAGCAATATGTCAAATGCGGCTGACTGCAGATGAGTACAGAGATAAAAAAACACAAAGATTCTCAGCATTTAGCAGTGCGAAGCACACATGACATGTCACAGTGTTACAGTCTATTTTCTTGTATTTGCTTTCTTTTGAGGGGGGTTATGCATTGACTTCAACTGATTATGATGCTTGGGCTAGAATGACACAAACCACACATTTCTAACACTCCATTTGCAGCAAAGGGCTGAATAGTCCAATGACCTTTAAGTACTTCTGTGACTTTTTCACTAACAGAAAATTAAATGTTCTTGTATTATCTGTTGTTTGCCTCTGAAGTCAATGCCATTTTAATCTTTGGAGATTATAGGTGTTTCAAAAGGCAGGCATCATAAAATACTGAAGAAAATAAAAAAATAAGGAGGGATGGCATTAAAGGGCTGAAGTCATAAGTGGTCCCAGCTGTGAAAAGATCATCCTACTCTGTGTAGCTGCGGTGAAGCAGAAAATCACCTTTTGGTTATTACAGGACTTATTTCTGCTAAATTGGGAAACCACAGGATCACAGCACAAAAGTTGAGAGGCAGGGTGCTAGCAAGCTAAGATAATACTAGTGGACAGGAAGGCATTTGCTGGTACTTGAAAAGAGGTGTGGCAGACTACTTCCAAAATATAGTTTGAGTATCCTGTCTATTGGTGCTTCACACACTTGTCATGTGACTTAACATTTCACTCATTTGTCCATAGGTGAAGCAGTCATGCATCCCAAATGCATCTGACAACTTTTGATAACACTTATTTTATAGGAGGTACAGCTTGGGTATGAGTGGTTTGTTGAGCATTTACAAGTAAACTGTTGCTGCTCAGAGTTTGGCAACTTTAGCTAGAGATCTAGAGTGCATCTGAACAGAAATCCATGGTATCCACTGAATTCAACTGAAAAAATAAATATATTTTAAGCCTGTATCGCACTTTGTGAACTGTATTTATCTAAATAGCTGCTTCATTTCTGCTGTTTTTTGCTGCTGACACTGTTTTATTCTGCAGTTTCAATTTTTAAAAACTTCTGCTCTATAAAGCATAGGCTTGATTCAGACTTGCTGATCTGGACTGTTTGGTATCACTTGAGCACTAAAACCAGCCATCTTACATTAAGAGGGGCTCCCTGCAAACTTGTGGGAGAAGTGTGTAGCCAGGACCCATCTGAGTTGGGGATTGCTGGAAAAAGGCTCAATTTTGGGCTTTTCTATTGGTTAGTGTGTGTTAAAACTGTTTAACTTCACTTGTATTAAAGCCTTGCATTTGCACGTAGCTGCACACCGCTTCTGAGAAGTAGATGCCAAAGAGGAGAGGGCCCAGCACAGAGCCTTGAGGAATTCCACTGGTGACTAGCCTCTTTGAGGAGCTGGTTTCACCAATCCTAACGTTCTGGGTCCTATCTGTGAGTCAGCTGGCTATCAGCATGTTATATAGGGGTTTATGCCTAATTTCATACGTTAGTTAACAATTCCAGAGTGGGATATTGTATCAAATGCTTTAGCCAGGTCTAGGTAGGCAGTGTGCACTGTTTTGCCCTCATCTATTGCATTGGTGACCTTATCATAGATGTTCACCAGGTTCAGTAGGCTTGACCTTCCTTTGATAAAGGCAAATTGGGATGGATCCAGTGTCTGAAGTTCTGCTATGTCTTTGTTAACCATTTCCGTGATAATTCTTTCCATGACTTTGCATATAAGACTAGTTAGACTAACAAGTCTGTAGTTTCCAGGATCTGTTGTTGGTCCACCCTTATGAGGAGGGCTAACCATTGGAGTTCTCCATTCTCATGGCATGAAACCTGTTTTAAGACTATAGTTAAATAGGAACTCCAGTGGTCCTGATTAATCATATTTTAGACTATTCAGAAGGCTGTCTTGACCTCAAGATTGGCTTTAGTGGACTTAATAAACCCTCTTAGCTTCCTGTTTGTTTTGATGTAAGAGTCTTACATTTATGGCAGTTACACTTCTGATTTCAGCCATGATTTTTTCCCTTTTGTTGTATACCTTGTTTAATCTAGGATGCCAATGGGTGGTTTGTTTTTGGGTTTACTCCTGGTAGGTTCAGCAGCCTCTATGAAGCCACTGACACAGGCTGCTGTGTTCTCTGGATATGGGGGAGCACTGAATTTTGACAAACTATTGAACTAACTAAAGAAATATAATTTCATTGGAATAGTTCATACTTTTACTGGGTTTACTGAGTTGATTTTGATTTTGAAGGAGACAGCCTTATGGTTAGATCTTACCAGGGAGGACATGATATTGAGGGTGGTACAGCATGCTTCCATATTTGTGAGTATGAGGTCCAGTATGTTGGAACTCTAGTGGGCACATGCACTGACTGGTTAATGGTGTTTGCATTTTCAAAGTCCAGGAATCTCTGTACCTGTAGATTTGGCAACATGTAGGATTCCCAGTCTATAGAAGGGTAATTAAAGCCCCCCATAAGTAAGGTGTTAGTTTGGATGGTGAGCGTCTCCAATAGGTTTAAGTACGCACTATGCATTTCATGGGACATAGAGGGTAACATATAGCTTGCTAGGATATGGTATGGGAATTTATCTATGGTGACCTGCACATGGAGAAACTCCAGTGCATCACCTTGTTTAAGTAACCTAGAGGTATGCTGGATATTAACACATATCGAGACATATCCACCTTTAGTCCCTGTCTGTGCAGCTACTGGCCTAAAGGTGTGGAAGGCACTGAAACCTTACACTGCTGTGGTATTTTCTACAGCTTTAAACCATATCTCAGCAATTGCATAGATATCTATATTATCCACAGTAAGGAGAGTTTGGAGGGAGTTTAGGTTCCTGGCATTGAAAGGAACCACCTTGAGGTTCAGTACAGTTGATTTTGCTATGTTGGTAGTTTGTCAAGTTAGCATTGCCTAAATAAGTCTCTATGGAGGAGGATAAAGTTTTAGCTGCTATTCAAAAGCCTAGACGGGACAGGTGTAGACCATCCTTAGCAAAGCAACATAGTTTGTTAACAATGTCTTCCCATGCTGGCAAATATTGGATCTCCTTAGAGTGACACCAAAAACTTAGCCAATTGTTAAAAATCAATCATCTTTTGTTGGTATTGTTGCTTCATCCTTGGTGAAGGTAATATACTGCTCATTGCTAGGCTCATACAAGTCTGAGACACATGGTTAGAGAGATCTATAATGTCTGTGTTCATATAATTTAGGGAGGTATATCTCAGGTCATTTACATGTACATCGACTATAATGGAACCATACTGGTGTCTGTGGTGTAGAGACTTGAGTCTGTGTGTAATTTGGCTGATCTTGGCTCCAGATAGCCAACTAACCATTATCGTCTCCTTGCTCAGCCTGGTTAGAGGGGTATCAGTAGGTCTCACCATGGAGTCCCCTGTGACTAGAGTCATAGAAAGTGTGTTTCCTTGCCCTATGGGCTTTGTATTTGTGGGTCCACTGGTTGAGGCTGTATGCATGTTAAGTGTTGGTTTTGTTGAGCACTTTTGGCTTGGCTGAGGATAATCTTTGCTGACAGGTGCTCTAGGAGGTATTTTTTGTTTAGGAAGATTGCATTTAAGTCCCTCAGCATACATTGGTTATGTGTTTGCAGTGTGCTATGTGTGGGCAGTGCTGTGTGCATGATTTTGACACTGATGTGTGCTTCTACTGATGAGTTTAGCCTCCAATGACATTGTGTATGTACATCTCTTGCATACTATAACCATTACTTTAAGGATAAAGTGGTTGTCAGTAAACATGAGAAAATTGCTACATTGTCTCAAGATACACATATCCATCAGGATGGTTGCAGATAAATTTAGGAAATGACATATCCATGGCATCCTGTCCCCTAATTGGTGAACTACAAGGGTGTGGAATACAGGAGTTAACAAAAGGCTGTTAAGGGTGCTTTGTTTTGGGACTGGGTTGGAAATAGACTAGGCTAAAAAAATAAATTTAACAGTATTGCCACTTGATGCACAACTAGGTGTTTTAAGCTTGTCAGTGTGTGCAAGGTATTTTTATTTCTATACTTACTGCTTGAAAGGGTACCACTTTATGGGCAGTTCTAAAGGGAAAATTTGTTTCTAGATATTTGTATCTTTACAGGACGTTGGCACAGTGAGCAGCTCTGTGCAATAGGGCTGAATTTATACCAGCAGTGGAAATACAGAAAATTAACTACTGAGTCCTCTGACCAATAAAATGACAACACTTAGATCCCTTTTGTGTGTGTGTCACAACTCAGATAGACCAGGCAAACACCTACTCCACTATATGAATAACCCAAATTCTCTGAATGTAAAAGCACAGTAAAAGAATACCAGAAGTGCAATGCTACCTAAAACAAACTTAAACTTAAGGAAAGGCAGGAGGGCAATAATTAATTCAAGATATCAACATCAGTGTCCTTTAAACAGTTTATAAAAGTGCAATTGTTCAATAAAAGTACTCTGCTTTGTGGAAATGAGCCAAGAGCCATTCAATTGTACAGAATTTATTAAGACACTAAAACAAGATAAGCTGATTAATAAGCCCTTTGGCCAATAAAACAACTACATGCAGGACTCTCTAGTGTGTTTCCCCAACCTATACAGACCAGGCTACCACACACTGCAACTAGATGGAGAATCCAATGGCCTTTTGATGTAAAAGAAAACACAGAAAAGAACTTGCTAGAGTGTAAAAATATACTACTTAATCCAACAGCTAGCTAGATAATGAATTCAGGGCCAGTAAGTCAGCAGGACAGACAATGAGAAGCAAAATGCACATACTTTTTTTTCAAAATAAGCACTAGGAAAGGCAAATAATTCAAGATATCAACATCAGTGTAGAAAGGGAGTAGCTTACAAAGCTCAATTTAGAGTAAGTGTTGGCAGATTAAACATCACCAAGTTAAAAAAACAGTTCAAGGAATGGGAAGGTGGGTGAGAAAAATCACCAGCAGGGAGTCACCAACAGTGCTTGTATTTTTTGCAGGCATTGAGTTTTATCAGAAAAGGCAAGGTCACAGATATAATGTTAGCTAACCCTTCCTGTAGTACTACCCATATCTATCAACATGGATTTTACTACTAATGTTGCAGTAATATGCACATTTAATATTCCATAATTATTCTTCTAACCTGAAACATGAAGAAACAAAATCACAAAAAGTAATGAACACTATACAAAGCCCTGTAAAGCACCAGTAGTCCCAGAGCAGGGTCTGATAGAAGACTTTCTGGTTCCCCTATGAAACCTCAAAGTGCAATACATTGAGGAAACAGAACACCACATGCAAATTCCCCAAATATTAAAATGGTAAAATTTCCAACTGTAAGTATATTTCAGGGGACAAACTTCCTTGCTTTTCACATGCGGGGCCAAACCCTAAACTTACAGTATATATATATATATATATATATATATATATATATATATATATATGTAAATGTATATATATATATATATATATATATATATATATATATATATATATATATATATATATGTAAATGTATATATATATATATATATATATATATATATATAAAATCTAGCTATCTATACACAGACACATGCATGCACGCATGCACACACACACACACACACACACACACACACACACACACACACACACACACACATATATATATATATATATATATATATATATATATATATATATATATATATATATATATATATATATATATATATATATCAACTCTGTGGTCACAAAAGTCACAAATGAATGAACAAGGGAGAAATTTCCCAAAGGAATCATTGCTGTTGTACACTTAAAAATCGCACTGGCATGTGTTCTTGTGATTTGGGCACTTGAAACACAAGGAAAACTTGTCTCAACCACCTGTAGATATAACAACTCCAGCACCTTTGTTGGAATTGCTATGTAATTTCCCAGTTACATTTAGCATAGTATTACTGTCCTGCAAACCTTTGTGTGACACAGAGTCAAAGTCAAAGGTCTTAGACAAGTCAAAGTAGTTTATGCATGCAGTAAGGTCATCCAGTCCAATTGTAACCTCCTTAAAGTTAGAAAATTCAGACTAAGCATCTGAACTCTGTCTTTGTTAATTGTATTTACTTCTAGTTTATAGTTTAATAACATTTTGTAATCCTATGTGAACTACCAACATATTTGATCATGTGTACATTTATGTATTAATGCTGTGCTCTGTATTTGTCTGATTTGCCTAGGTTGTGGCAGAAAAGGGTCATCAGACCAGCCTGCCTACTTAGTTAAATGCTAAATAAATAAATAAGTACACTGGTACCAGTATCACTTGTCTTTCATGTGTGATTGTGATATTTTTTTTTTTTTGCTGAAAACAGTCACATCTAATAAACTTCAACCTATTCTTCCCTCCATTTGAGTAATACCAAAAATAAGGTATTGGGCAATTATAGAAGCCTCATGTAACCCCCCCCCCCAAAAAAAAAAAAAACTTGGAAAAAATCCTTAGGGTGTTCAGAATGCTGAATGTGGTCTGATATCCTTATATGAAGGAATTTGAAGGAAATTTAGGTCGTAACAAATAAAGATAAAAATCAATGAGGATTTTATTTCTGGTCCGAGCTGTCTAGGATGTCATTCACTGTAGAAATGGGATAACTGTCACATCATGCTACTTTATTTAACTCTCTGAATCTAGGCACAACATAATGATAGTATTACTTTGCTTCACTATCACCAAGGAAAATGACCACACACCTTCAGAATTTTCAGCAATACCTGATTCTCTCATTTTCTTTACTTAACAGTATCCAGGTTGGTTCCTAATATCTGAGAAGTGTCATTGTTTATGCACAGTGTCTGAGTTTAACATCATCATATGTTTGACTAGTGCTGTCTTTCCTTGAGTAAGATATTCTTATATGACTACAAGAGGTCAGCACCTTCCCTAAACAACTGATTTGTAAAGTCTGGTGCTTGGATGGCGCAGTGGTACAGTGGTTAGTGTTGGCACCTCCCAGCAAGAGGCTCTCTGGTTTGATTCTTGGCTGGGGTGCCTTCTGTGCAGAGTCTGAGTGTCCTCCCTGCATTTGTGTGGGTTTCCTCCCAGGCTACAAAGACATGTTTCTGGAGCATTTCTCCCTGGGCCTCCCCTGAACATTGTCTGATTCCAAGTTGGACTTTCCTGATTAACAAATGTTAAGCAAATAAATAAAAATGGTAAAACTCATCATATTTTCTGATATGACCTTATGTCACTGTTTAGTACAAGGATCTGAAACTCAGAGGCTTTGGACCACAAGCAGCCCTAAAACCAATAAAATTATAAATGAAGGAAGTGACTACAATACTTTGCTAGCTACACTGCCTGTATTTCTACACTGCCTGTATTTCTTTCCATCTGGAGATTGTGGTCCTTGCCTGAGTTTGGTAGTCATCATACAGCACCAGTAGTTATTTAAGTTTGAGATCCCTGCTTTAACAGTCTTAAATGATGCATATATTTGCATCAAGTATAACTTCTGTACCTTACCTTTGTACCATACTGCATATTGACTGTATATACCTTTGTCTCAACCTTTTTGTTATGTATAGCCTTTTTAGCATAATCTTGATTGTATATGTCACTGTGCCTGTATGTATGTTAAAACTGCATTTTTTATCACCTGGAGCTTTTCTCCCCGGGCCTCTACTGAAAATGGACATATTTATTTATTTATTTTATTTATTTATTTTACATTTATTTACCGGGATAGTCCGACTGGATACATGTCCATTTTTAGTGGAGGCCCGGGGAGAAAAGCTCCACAAAGACAAACTTACATAGATTACACAGAAGTTAGCAAACAATTATAAAAACAAAGTGATTGTATACAATGGGTTAGTAGTGATTCCCTAGTACGGACTCACAATTGTCATGGACAGAGAATTAAAAGTAAGAGACATCAGATTGGAAGCACAGCTTGGTGATGTAGTTACAAGTTATGATAATTGCAGAATATGCTTTTAGTTTATAACTTAATCAGGGTTGGTACATGGGCATAGCCAATTCACTTTGAGATACTGTTTGAGGGTTTTTTTGAAGAGACTTTTGGAGGATTGTAGGGTTATATAGTTTGGCAACGAATTCCAAGTTTTGCCAATAAAGTTGGCAAACAGGGATTCGCCAGCAAAGTTATTAGCTTTGAGGGTTTGGACCAGTAGTTTATCAGCTGACCGTAGGGATCTTAGATTGCTATATGGCTTAATAATATTTTTAAGTGAGGGGGTATCCTCAGGGTGGTACAAAATTTTGTGCGCTATTAAGAGTTGATTGAATTGAATTAAGCCGGGCAGTTCTAGCCACTCTAGTTGTTTAAGGTTCTGGCAGTGGTGGGTTCTATAGGTGGAGCCAGTGGCGAATCTGGCAATATGACTGTAGCTATGGGCAGCTTACCTAGTTCAGATTTGTTGAGGTTTGAGAGTACAGGCGAGGCATATAAGAAAGTAGGTGTGAATGAGCGATTGCAGTCCTAGCCAGTGAGGTTAAAAATGTCTTGTTTCTATACAGTGATCCAAGCTTCTTATTGATGGTCTGTATGGTTTTGTTGACCAGTAGGTCAAATTTGAGATTATTGTCTATGATAACCCCTAGCAGTTTGGTGTGATTATCTGGGGAAATAGTGGTACCATTGTTAGATGTGACAGAGAATGAAAGTGTGGTGGATCTACTAGTGGGAGAGAAGAGTAGAAGTTTAGTTTTATTGGGGTTCAGAAGTAGTCATTGATTGGTGAGTCAGTTCTCGATAGTGTTAAATGTATTTTGGGTTAAGATTTGCAAGTCGGATGGGGAGGTGGCTGAGCAGATGAGAGTGGAATCATCTACGTATTGAATGCAAGTGGCTTTAGGGATAGCAGTGTGGAGATTGTTGATAAAAATAGAGAAAAGTAGTGGACCTAGTATGGACCCTTGAGGGACACCAAGTGTGAGAAGTAACTGGCTGGAGAGTTTGCCCTGCCATAGTACTGCCTGCTGTCTACCAGTCAGGTAGGACTGGAACCACTGGATAGCAGGCTTGTTGAGGGAAATAGACTTTAGTGAAAGAATGAGAAGTTCATGGTTGACCATGTCAAAGGCTTTTGATGGGTCAAGAAAGAGGGCAGAGGTTAGCCTATTGTCATTCCTGTTTTGGTTTATGGCAGTAGTAAAGGAAAGGAGGGCTGAGGTGGTGCTGTGGTATGGCCTGAAACCATGCTGGGAGTCAGATAGTAAGTTATTCTGTGAAAGGTATTGCATTAGTTGCTGGTGTACACATTTCTCCATTATTTTGGCTAGTGGGGAAAGAATGGCAATGGGTCTATAGTTGGATATGTCTGACGAGCTACCACCTTTGTGGAGTGGGATGACATGAGATATTTTCCAGTGGGAGGGGATAGCATTTTTGGATACGGTTCTGTTGATGAGGATAGATATGGGATATGCAATGGCATCTGCAGCTATTTGCAGGTACTCTGCAAGGAGGAGGTCAGCAGCGAGGGTGGTAGGTTTTAGATTTTTTTAGAAGTGTTTTGATAAAACTAGTGGATATTGGTTGGAAGCCAAATTCTGAGTGATTCTAGGTAGATTAGGCATGTGGTTTAAGTTAGAGGGGGTTAGTTGATTTGCTAGGGATTGGATTGTTTCAGTGAAAAAGCTATTAAAGGCGCTAGTTATTGTCTCTGGGGAACTATGGGTGTAGTTAGCCGGCGTTGGGGTGGTGGAGTGACCTAGACAAAGTAGTTGATTTAAGCCTGCCCAGAACTTTTGAGGGTTGTTGTGGTGTTTTTGTAGGAGATTTTGGTAGAAGCTTTTTTTATCCAGTAAAATAGATTTTTTGTATCATTCCTGAGTTGACGATATTTTAGATGATATATCCAGCTAGACTAGCCCGGTCAACAAATGTAAAATAAAAAATAAATAAAATAAATATATTTGAGGGCTGGGTTTTTTCACATGTACCTGCAAAGACTCTGTAGCTTAAAAGGCCTCTTTGTTTCATTATATCATGGCACTCCTGCCAGTTAGTTAATAATTTCTGCCGAGAGGTGGGTAGCAGCAAGAAGACATGGTCCCCTGTCTTCAGTTGCATACTTTGACTTGCTCATAATAGTAAATTTTGAGATAGGCCTGTGCCTCCCTAGTAGCATCAGTGGCTGTTTGCTAGTATTTTGGGGATATAATGGAGCATATTTTCCATGTGAATCCTTGCTGAACACATACCACTCTCTTACATTATTCAAATGATATAGTGCATCCCTCTAGAGTTTGTTTGCTATATATATATATATATATATATATATATATATATATATATATATATATACATATATATACATCCTGAAAAGAACTAAATCCTATTCTGGCTTGAAGGCTGTCTGTACAAAAACAGCACACATGGTAACAATTTGTACCAGTCATAGAGACTAGTAAAACTTAATAGTGCATTTTTTATTGTTTGATGACATTTTTGGTAAACCGATCTATCTCCAGATGGTAAGGTAAAGTTAAAAAAATAGTCCATAACTAATATTGTTTAAGAATATTTTCAGTGAAGATGTGACTACTGTTACCTAATAATATGGTTGGGTATTCCTATCCAGATAAGCATGCTATACAATTCAGGTGCAACGTGTTCAGCATGCACTAGTTCTGCAGAAGGATAAAGCCTTGTTGACAGCCCAGGTAGCCTGAGTTTGACTAGCAACTTGGACACTTGACAATATAGGCAAGAAGGACAGGTATGTCTGTCCTTGGAAGAAGGGCCAGTGGTTCCCAATGCCATTACCCTAATGGTAGGCTTTGGCTGGAGAGTGGAGACCCACCCTGACATGAGGAGCCTGCACCAGGGAGATATGGTCATGCCAGTGATTTTAGCCCTTGTCAGCCCATGTGAAACAGCATATATAAAGTCTTTGCTGAGCTGTCCTTTCTGACCTGTTTGCCAATGTACTTTATCACCAGTATAAGCAGCAATGAAGTCAGAGCTGAACACGGTTGAGTGCTTCATCTAATGAGACTTTAGGGTAATGGCATGAACCAAAGTAGGAACCACTGTTCCTTCCTCCCAGGATAGACATTACTGGACTATAGAAACCATCCTTTGCTCAAACTAGGACTATCAGCTAAATGCCTTATATCTAAAATACTTACCTTGTATATGCTGCTGTAACGGTAAAATGACACAAACATTCTTGAGATTTTGACAGGAAGATAATTAAATAAAGAGTTATACAATTAAAGAAGTGCAAAAACTTTTGCAGCTCTAAAAAATGAAAAATAGTTATAGTGAGAATGCTAACCGGTGTTACAACTTAAGTGAAAGCTCACATATTCACGCATGCCTGAAGGTAAAGCTAAATCTGGAAAAAAAACTCAGTTATGTCTGGTACACAGTGATGATTCTTAAATATAAAGCGGAAACAGAAGCACTTGACTAGAATGTCCCTGATGACAATGATTCCAGAGAAAAATTAACTTCCCACAAATAAGTAGCTAATCTGAGTCCATGACACTCTTTAATATGTGAAAGAATCCTATATAAAAATGTAAATGCAGATCATCGAATATAATGCTGTTGTCACTCTACTGCGGTTACATTCGATGACATGGTACTTTACAGACATTACTGGAATGTAATGTGGAACAAACATTTTAACCCAAAAACCTAATGGCTGTCATTCAAGACAAGGAAATTCTGAATTATTAACATGGCTTGCAACTGCAAAATCAGAAAGCAAAGCAGACCACAATGACTGAAGAATGCATTCAGTGGTAAATTCCAAAGATCTTCCTACATTATGAGATATGGAAAATATGTAAAGAATTCCCACAGATCTAATGACTGTGTTAAGTAACAGAACTGAAAGAGACTCAGTTTACTATTAACCAAAACATTGTTGATATTTTTATGTCTATTATTATTGTATTGACACATGACATACTAGAGTATTATAAAAAAGGGCACTGACATGTTTCAAACTGTAAACGGTATCATCACTTTTTACACACACAAACACACACACACACACACACACGCAATGGTAAAACAGCTGGTACGTGTGATCAAAAATCAGCAGATAACACATACTGGCTTTCTTCTTGAGCAAGATTGTGGTACAGTGGGGATTAAGGAATTTGCCATTTCCCCACTGAAGTGCAATCTCAGAGTTGGTATATATAATTGTGCTGGGGATGCAGGGGTGGAAATCCCCCCTACAAAAAAATGATTAAAAGCTTTTTTTCTTTTTTGATAGGTTTGGTTTTGAGTATTTGTGCTCCATTAGTTGAAGTTCAGTTTTTTGCTTGGTTGACCAAGCATCACACCTGTACATCTACACAGACACACACACACACACACACACACACACACACACACACACACACACTTGCATTATCCATTGTTGCATGCAACTCAACAAAATAAACACTTAAAGGTGAATTCTATTTACTGAAAAAGGTGAAATCACTTGTTAGTTTTTTTACTGTTTTGTGGTGTGTGAGCTGTGCTTCCATGCAGATAGGTGGGATTTTGCCATTTAGGGTTGGTGACAGCACTTGATTTGTGAACCATAGTTAGTTTAAAATATTTTCACTTAAAAGATGGGAAGTCAGGATATGGGGTAAGATATGACCTAGTTATTGGGATAGTGTGATTGGTGTTTGTGTGTATGTGTGTGTGTGTGTGTGTGTGTGTGTGTGTGTGTGTGTGTGTGTGTGTGTGTGTGTGTGTGTGTGTGTGTGTTTGTGTGTGAGTGAATATTTTGAATTTGTGAGCAAACATTTTTGGGTTAGGGTTAAAGTGATGGCTAAGTAAAGTCATAGATTTAGAACTGTACATGTACTGTAGTGTATGTGCTGTGTGATTGTGTGTGTGTGTGTGTGTGTGTGTGTGTGTGTATGGCTGAGGTTGGGGCAGTGGCAGGCTTAGGGTTAAAACATATGAGTAAGGTGATACAGGGGGGTGTAAAGTCTGCCCCTGATAGGCACCACTACAGTCTGTACTACTGCCAACGACTCCATTCAATTTTAGGTGCTCTCTTTTGGCATAACACTCAAATTCGACTGGGAAACCTGGGTTTAAACCAAGTACATTCTATCCTTAACATGAAAACACCTGGCATATTTTTGGGAGATGGCAGTAACCCACACAGACATGAGAAAAGGATGCAAACACCACACAGACAGTGACCAGAGGTTAGGATTGAACTCTGGCACAAAGAAAATCTGTCAGGGTGTAAAAAAGACAATCATTAGACATAATTCATAAGAAATGGCAGCAGCAATGTGCTCAACAGCCCAGAGGACATCAAAGGTAGAGGCAAGGAGTACTTCTAGCAGCTTCCAAATAAATAAAACTCCACAGACGTTGTACTGCCCCATACACAGCCTACAGTGAAAGAGAAGAAGAACCCATCCTAGAAGAAGTACAACACTAAAGAAAATTATGTTCGGTTAAATAACAGCCTCAGATGAAGTCACAGCAGAAATTATAAAGATGTTGGGTGAGTGAGGAAATAAATGGCTCGTGACTGTTCTCATCACAGCACAGAGAGAGATAGGTGTACCTCAGATGACTGGAGGATAAGTATTCTAGTGCCAGCGTACAAGGACAAAGGGGACATTCACAACTGTGGGAAGCACATACATATCAAACTCCTGTCACACTACATACAAGTGCTAGAGTGGGTGATTAACAAATACGCAAAGTAGAAGAAAGTTACACGGAAACCAAACAATATGAATTCAGATCAGGAAGCAGTACAACTGACTTGGATGTTTGCAGCAAGACAGATAATGTAGATGAAGCTAATGATGAGGAAAGAGTTCAACCAGGCATTCCTAGATTTGGAGAAAGCATATGACAAGATCTCAAGGAAACTGATTTGGGCAGTCATGCGATGGTTTGAACTCTCAGAAACACTGACAGAATTAGTGCAGGCTAAGTACAAGGACTCAATGACACAAGTATGAACAGTTTTTAGACTCAAACGAGGTTCCTAGTGGGACTGGGTGTACATTAAGGTCTAGCTTTAAGCCCATTGCTATGTATACTGGTGATGCATGTGTGCTGATGATGCGGAATTAGAGGCAGATTCTAACAGCAAATAATCGAGGGTGAGAATGCAAAACTGGTGGCACATGGGATGAAATGAGTACAGATAGGACAGTTGTTCTAGGAGCAAATTTGTGAAATGAGAAGAAAGTTAGCAGTGTCGGGCATCTGGAATGGTTGGTTGAGGAGCAAGAAATTTTGAATGAGGAAGTCAAAGCTAGAATTACAGGAGTTGAGGTCCCCTGGCATAGAGTGTTGCAGTAGTGTGTGACAGAAGAGTGACAAAGAAACTGGGAAGTAAGGTGTACAAAATAGTGGTCCGACCAGCTCTATGAAATGGTACAGAAACCTGATCAGTAAAGGCAGAGCAGTTGAGGATGCTTGAGGTTATGGAGATGAGTGATAGGGTGCACACTATGGGACAAAGAAAAAAAATAAAGAAAGAAAAACATCACTGTAGAAGCCAAAGTAGCCCCAGTTACACAGAAGGTCTAGGAGAACAGATGACATTGGTTTGGTCACATGTGGAGGAAAACAGAAGATGATCTGGCGAAGAAGCTTTGGGAGAGACAAGAAAGAGGCAAGAGGAGACAAGGATCTCCAGCCAAGAGATGGCTAGATAGCATGAGAGAAGATCAGTGACAGTCAGGTATGACTGTCAAAGCAGGTACAACAGTAGCACTGAATCAAGAGAGGTAGCAGCAGTTGTGATGCGATACCTCCCACCCACCTAGCAAATAGGAAGAGGGGGGTGGTTGATAATGATGAGCAAGGCCTGATGGGGAAGTCACCAGATCAACAGGAATAGTTTAATCATATGAAATATATACAGATCATGATTATATAGTTGGATGGCACTAGGCATCTGGATCTTACACTATGAGGAGACTGTGAGGTTTAACAGTGCTTGAGAACACTGGAGCTTTTCTCAATGCACAGCCAGAAGCAACTTTTGCAATCCCAGAGGTGAGCAGCTGAAGCTGAATGATGCCTTCCACTCCCTGGTGGTGCAACAAGTTTCATATATAAGGACCCTAGATGTGATGCACCGTGTTTGTAACTATGGGGTATCATACTTGGACTGTAGCCTGCATTATTTAAATTAGCACACCCTACTGCAATACACTGAAAACCCTTAGACTGCATTGCTGCATAAGAGAAATCCATACATGGTGCAGTCCATTCTGTATGCTATAACAGAAGTCCATACATGGCGCAGTCCATTCTGCATGCTATAGGTTTAGTCCATATACGGTGCAGTCTATACTGAATGCTATAGGAGAAGTCCATACATGGTGCAGTCCTGCTATAGGAGAAGTCCTTAAATGGTGCAGTCCATCCTGCATGCTGCATTTGAGAGATGACCTTCTGATTATCTCACCAAAGATGTCAATCTTTTGTAACTTCTACCTCAGTACTTTTTTTTTTCTGCTACAGACTAGAACTATGAACAAATAAAAATATGCCATTGTCACGGCAATGTAATTATCACTTCAGAGCTTCCACTCTATGCATCACTGCATTCTTTATAGGTTCATAGGTAAGTACTAGGATAGATGTCCTTGCAGGCCATTTTAAGCCTAGCTAGTTTTCCTTTTTATACTTGAAATAACCTATCCCATTTGTTATAGATTGGTCTTACCCATCCCATGGTTGATAATTATATATTACCCCATAATGAGAATAACTGGGATCCATCCATAGACAATTTGAGGGGTCCCGTATGTGGGATAAAGCATTTAGGAGCTGCATCTATCCATTAGTAGTACAGGGAGCAGTCCTGGGTAAATTTTCTGTTTCCCGTCTATAGATCTAAATTGCACTTGAAAATGGAAAGGAGTTAACTTTGTTTTATGTAGATGGGGAGTCTGTTTCATAGCAGTGGTATCCTCTGCAAAATATACCTGTCCCTCCAAACCATTATACTGATATTGCAGATGAGGTTTAGAGGCATAGATTGAGTATTTATGAAGCCATTTGACTTGCTGATGTGCAGTAAATCCATCAGTAATGGGCTGGAGGATGCCCTGTATGCCAGACATACAGGTCACCTCTTAAGCAGTCTGTAGGATATCGAACATAGTGAAAGAGCTTTGAGTTGGTTCATGTAGGACATGTTGTTTAAGCCTTGTATTCTTTTAGTAATATATCTTACTGGGCATTCCAGTTGTTGCATGTGTCTGGATAGAGGGCATTTATATTCAATGACTGGCTTAATGAGGGTTAAGTAAAGGGGAACAATGAAATCCCTAGATCTAGACACAATCGCTTTGTTTATAAGCTGTGCAATATAGAAGGGCTTTCTTAAAACAATAGGCACATGTTGGTTAAAAGTAGGTCACTGTCCATAAAAGTTCCCAAATCCTGAACAACTGGGTCAATTCTTAGGGGTCAATGTGGCAGATCCCTAGGGTGGATGACTTCCCATAGGATACAATAATGCATTTTTTTGACATTTAGTTTCAGACCATAATTTTGACACCAGTTATTTATTTGAGGCAAACCTTCCTGCAGGATGACTAAGGCTAAGTCATTTGGGGATTCAATGACTGAGCCTAGCTTGCAGTCATTTGCAGACATAGCCAGCCCGAGCCCATTGGTGTTGGCTTTTACTTCAGAAAAGTAGATACCAAACAAGAAGGGTCCCAGCACAGAACCCTGGGGCACACCATGGTTGGCAGGTCTCTTTGTGGAAATAACTTCCTCTGTTTTGATATCTGCATTCTACTTGTGTGCTAATTGGCAATCCAGTGGGTGACATAGGGGTTTATTCCCAGTTTATTTAGTTTTTTTTACTATACCTGAGCAGGGAATTGTGTCAAATGCTTTGGCCTGGTCGAAGTATGTGGTGTATATCTTTTTGCCTTCATCCATTGCTTTGGTGACCTTTTCAAAAAAATCCACCAGACTGAATAAGCATGACCTTCCCTTCACTAAATCAAGTGGAGATGGGCGTAGTGTGTTTAGGTTCCCTATGTCCTGACTAATTAATTCCATAAGTCTTTCCATGGCTTTGTATATGAGGCTAGTCAGACTTATGGGTTTGTAATTGCCTGAGTCTGTGGAAGGTCTTCCCTTATGCAGGGGAAATGAGTGTTAGCTGTTCTCCATTCACTTAGCATAAAACCTGCATGGTGGCTGAGGCTGAACAGTGTTGTTAGGGGTGTGGCTGAGACTGAACAGTGTTGTAGGGGTGTGGCTAAACCGTGCTTCATGCAGTTTAAGATGCATCCAGGGATATTGTCAAGACCCATCAATGCGATATTTTTAGCTTTTGGTAGCACTTTTAGGACTTGGTTTTGTGTGATAGCTGGAGGTGAGCCAGTTTCAAGAATATCTTGAAGGACAGACGGAGGAGAGACAGAGGTAAAGCTAGAGTTAAATTTATTGGCCTGTAGGTTAGCTATATCTTTAGTTTCAGTATAGGTAACATCATTCACAATCAGCTCAGTGCATTGCTACATTGTGCTTTTCAGATTACAAACAATAACTGAAAAATGCCTTGCGACTGAGTTTGGCTTGGGTAGCTATTTTAGCCTCAAACTTAGCATTGATGGATTTTATTAAGCTCCTGGATTGTCTGTTTAGTTCTGTGACAAGGGTGCTAACATTCTGGGAGTTACTCCTCTTACTTATTATAAAGCTTGTTGATATTATGGTTCCACCATGTGCGTTTGTTTCTGGACTTATTCCTGTGAGATACAGCTGCATCTATGTAGCTATTTACATGCTGGTATAGTGTGGTAGTGTATATTTCTGCATTTTCTGAGGATTTAACAGGGTTTGGTGGGGATTTGAAGCTTGTCAATGTATCACCTAGGAGTAGGTAGTTTGTCTTAAAGAAATATCTGTAAGTACCTTATGTGGAAGGGATTTCTGGTTTCAGTTTTATTTCAAAGGAGATTGCCTTATGGTCAGACCTAACAAGTGATGAAGATATGCAAGGGGTAATGCAAAATGCTTCCATATTAGTAAGGACAAAATCCAAGATGTTATTCTCTCTGGTGGATAGTCTGACTAATTGTTCCACGGCATATGTACTGACAAAGTCCAGGAATCTTTGTGCTTGTGCACAAGTGGTTGTAGGCTCCCCAGTCTATAGTTGGATAGTTTAGATCACCTAGGAAAATGGCATTAGGTTTAACATTTTGTGATTCTAGTTCCTGTAGATAGGTGTTGTGGCTATCTTTTGTTATAGAGGCAGTTAGCTA
>NC_056740.1:381730613-381738795 GCF_019279795.1 Protopterus annectens
GGACATATGCATGTAATGCTGCGAAGGATGTGTGGTAGTCCTCAGTATCACAGAGGTAGGTACACAGATACACTGTAATCAACCGTGACATATGTGCACTGTACACAGCATACCTGCAGGTAATACATAGTTCAATCATGTGCCACAGAAATATCCACGTACGAATGAGGACAGGGGATAGACAAGTGTGAATGGGACAAACTATGAACATAGGTTCATAGGTTCATAGGTTCATAGTAGGCTATCCACCCAAGGGCATCTATAAGCCTAGCCCATAGTCATGTTGCTCTCGCCACCCCTTCAGTATGAAGAAAACTATGCCTATTATATTGCTGTACCTCTGTCAAGCAGTGACACTGAAGTAATCCCTGGGGTATATCTGCAATCTCCCATCCATTGGTCAAGATTCCTCTTGAACAAGGCCAGCGAGGTGCTCTGCCTCACATGTACTGGGATATTGTTCCACAGCATAGTGAGTGTCTGGGTGATGAATCTGTCCCTCCAGCACGTTCTATTAATGACCGTGTCAAGGTTTAAGTCACCTGCCCTTGTGGTTCTGAGGGATCTAGATTCTTTAGGTGAAGCATAGTCATCAAATCTGGGTTCGACATGGCCTTGTATGTCAGGCACAGGTCACCTCTGAGCAAGTGGTATGCGACTGAATAGAGCTGGAGTCCTTTCAGTCGGGCAGCATAACACATATTCCTGAGACCCTGCATCCGTTTGGCGATGAACTGTTGGGGCCTTTCCAGCTGCTGCAGGTGTCGGGTCAGATACATTCCGAATGGGGCATTGTACTCAATCATAGGTCTAATGAGTGATGAGTACAGGGGGACGATGACCTCCCCTGATCTAGATGTGAATCCCTTCATGATCAGGTGGGCAATGTAGAAGGTCTACCTAACTACTTTAGCAATGTGTGTGTCGAATGAACGGTTACTGACAACCTGGGTCCCCAGATCCCTGGTAACTTCCTCTGTGCTCAGTAGATTGCCACCTATATGGTAGCTAGGGGTAACCTTGTTCTTCCCGAAGGGTATGACTATGCATTTCCTGGCATTTAGCTGTAGGCCATGTCTCTGGCACCAGTTATCCATATCTGTGAGGCCCTTCTGAAGGATATCTGTGTCAGATGTGTTTCCGACTATGGCACCCAGTTCGCAGTCATCTGCAAACATTGTCAGCCATAACCCCCCTGTGTTTGCTTGTACTTTGGAAATGTAGATGCCAAAAAAGAGTGGACCCAGGACTGAGCCCTGTGGGACACCACCTGTGACCGGCTGTGTGTCTGACATGGCGCCAGCAACTCTGACCGTGTGGGTTCTGTCACTTAGCCAGTTTGCAACCCATCTTGCGATGTATGGGTTTACATTCAAGCTGATGAGTTTTTCAATGATACCTGAGGGGGGTATTGTGTCGAAGGCCTTTGCCAGGTTGAGGTAGGCTGTATGGACTGCTTTACCCTCATCAATGGCCTTGGTGACTGTTCCTAAAAAGTCAACCAAGTTTAAAAGGCATGATCTGCCTTTGACCAAGCCAAACTGGGTCGGATCCAAAGTATGCAAGTCCCCTATGTCTTTATCTATGAGTTCCATTATGATCCTTCTCCATGGCTTTGCAGATAAGGCTTGTCAAGCTAATGGGATGGTAATTACCAGGGTCAGTGGAGGCACCGCCCTTGTGAAGTGGGACTACAGTCGCCTTGCGCCACTACTTGGGTATGTATCCTGAGGTGAGGCTAAGATTAAACAGCTGTCCTAACTGTGGGTTTAATTCCTCATTGAGTTTGTGGAGTACACAGCTGGGACACCATCTGGTCCCATGGATGCTGTGTTTACTGCCTTGGAGAGAGCATTTCCCACCTGTGCATTACAGATGTTCTGGGGGCTACAATCCTCTGGTACAGATATCTCTCCATGTGGGGGGGAGGGGGGGAGAAGTTTGCACTGAACCTGTCAGCCAGTATGTTGGCAATGTGTGTAGGTTCAGTAATCTTCACATCATTCTGAACTCAGTCTGAGCATATCTGGGAGTGTCCTCCCAGGTGTCTAACATAGCTAAAGAAGGCCTTATGATTGTCTTTCGAGTCCTTGGTGATTTATCTCTCGAATCTGCCCTGGATGATTTCATGTGAACTTGTAGTTCTTCACATATAATGAGCAAGGGTGTCTTACCTTACAAGGATTCTGCTCTATCTTGTAGTAGCTTCCTCCTTTTGTTGTAGAGCTTGTTTATGGCTGGGGTCCACCAGACCGGATGCTTGGCTTTGGTACAAAGAGTCTCAGTTTTGTATGGGATTGCCTGATCCATGCAGTCCTGTAGGTGCTGGTAGAAGGCATATGTAAGTGATTCAGCGGTTTGAGTAATGTTTACCACTGGCTCAGGGGCCTTAAAGAGACCACACTAGTGTTTAGAAGTGTGAAGTCGGCTTTTGAGAAAGGCATATGTATGGTAACCGGCACCACCCACAGCATTGTATGCCAATAGCAGAAGCTATTGTAGGTTGTCCAAACACACGTGTCCGTACACATGGAATATCATAGCAATAAACCACGCCCGGATGCGGGTAATGCTAGATATACCCACGGCAGACGTGGTGCGTTCCCGAGGCCGATGCCCGAGGGACCACACACATAGCCGGCCTTAGGCATAGGCCAACTAGGCAGCCGCCTAGGGCGCCACTCTACTAGGGGCACTTTTCCAGTATTTATTTGGTGTAGGTAGACCAGGATGGGGGTAGCGGGTGATGTGGTGGGGGCACCATGGAGTCCTTTTGCCTAGGGCACCACTTGACCTAAGGCCGCTCCTGCCGTGGGTTAATACAGCAGTACCCACACCCAGACGCGGGTCATTGCTAGTATGCCATATCATCTAGGGAAAGAAACCATATATTCCCAGACATAATGGCACAGCATAATGCCTGTCCGCCACCCAAACGCAGACATATGGCACCCGCGGCGGTGCGGACGTACTGCGCGAGATGTCCGTTACCAATGTCGACACTGTCTCGCTATGTGAAACAAAGTCAACATAGCGATTCAATACTAAACAGCGACGGAGAGCCCGATGTCCCCGTTGCTGAGCTGTTCAACCTGTTCCGCCATGTTAAATGTGTGTAGCAGAGCGGGACTGCCCCAAACTAAGCAACGGACATGTCCATGGCTCAGTGAAAGCTGTCACGCAATGTTAAACCCATGTAATATAGCAAGACAGGTTATAAATACCGAGGTTTAGTAATGGAAATAGGTCCGGTCGACCAGACCATGTGCAATTACTATAACAAGATCTACAACGGGCACACCGGCCAATCAGCGCACACGGTTAGGAATAATGGGGGGGGGGATATGGTATCATAGACACGGACAAACTGTGCCCATGTGACTCGTCTGACATTCGTACACGGTCAGGGCAGTTCCGTACACTAGGCGGACAAGACCAAACCCAAAGCACCACAGGAACACCCTGACAATCGAAGGCCTGTATGCGTAGGAGATATAAGCCCCTGTGATCTGAATATCCCTGCGGTCATGACATATGCATCCTGGGCCATGAGCGAGAGGGAATAAGGAATGTTTAACATGTAGTACTGCACCTTTCCCAGCAGGAGAATGGATGCCTGTGACGTACGTGAGTGTGGGGGGGGGATATGTAAATTTAGCTAAGTACCATGGGTATGCATATAAATGAGACAGAACAGCTAACGTGTAGTGGTCACAGCAACCGGCAAACGTGAATGCAGTCCCGTTTGAATTACGACTATAGAACATATAAATGTGAATGTGTACGTAATGCGTCCATGCCGCAAAGACTGTTACATGTGTAAAGGTGAAAGTGCGTTCCGCACACATCCGTCAACCGGATCAGAGATATGTTACCGGAACAGTCACAACTAACACAGACCACGTAACCACACAGACCCAGTAAACATATGTAAACAGAATACGGATATGCATGTGCGCCTGCGCGTAACCCACAATTAGGAAATGCAAGTGCGCGTGTGCGTGTGTGATCCGCTCACAGCAGAGAAAGTTAAGGCTGTGTCCTCCACGTCAATTACACATGTCTCAAAACTGTCAGCCTCTGAAAGTATGGAATCGGGCAATGCCATGTAAAGTACCGTTAGAAATAGTGAGAAACACATGCTATGTGATAAGACAAACATAGAATGTGGATAGAATAACGTGTGTGTTAGTAGTATGGATTGACGACGGTTATGCATCTGTAACCCGACCCACTTGTCAGAAGGTGCCCCGTCAATTGTGTTCAGTTGGCTCACACTTGTTGACCGGGCTAGGCTAGCTGGATATATGTCCAGTGTCAGCAGAGGCCCGTGGAGAAATGCTCCACACACAATAATAGCACAGCATACCAAAGTACTCTTATATGTAACCAAAAAAGAACAACAATAGAAAGTGTCCTGAAAGGACTGGTTACACACAGATCCCAGACGACAGAGAAATATATGGCCAGTGGAAGCACGTCACAATTACGGGATCAGATCCCTATAGAAGCAAGAAGGTCTCACATGACACGCCAGCGAATTGCCAGATAGACACAGGTCAATGTAACACACAGCAAGATTAAGGGCCAACCAGCCGTACACCATGCCAGAACCTGTACAGTGGAAAGGTATGGCATGGTAATAGATGTGTGTACACAGGTAATCCACAGACAGTAACAAAGCAAGGTATGAAACGAGGGGTTCACATGTATATATCTACACACAGCAGTCTGACGGCCCGTATATATGAAGCATGGACATAGATTTGTCACTTGAAAACAAGATGTAAACAACTACAGTTTATTCAATATCATATTGATATAGTTATAATACAGTCATATTTATATTTAACATTGTGACTCTTATTTACATTCATATTTATACAAAATATGCATTTAATTGTACTTATTTATTCCATGATTTGGAATCTTAATGCAACAATTATACACATTAATATACAATATCATTATCAACACACTACATTCTAAGGTTTACTCACAACAATTATCAACTATGTTTCAATATACTGATTGTATTGACCAATATTGTATTTATATTAACACATTGTTGTTGTATTAATGCTTCCATTAAGTAATGTATGCAACACTGATTTGTATATGTCACTTTATCTTTAAGACTTGGAGCACTGTCCACTTAACTATGAGCAAGTTTATTGATTAATTGTCTTTAAACTGACTCTGAAGGAAGTATATAAGGGACAACTATCTAATGTATTTCGTACTCTGACGATGCCCCATGTTAGTGGGTGAAAGCGCTCAGTATCTTTGGACTGCGGAGTGCATCGTTTTTGTCATCGTCTGTTTTGGTCTGGTTTATGTTCAATAATGTCTTTTATGAAGATGACCAGGACTCAAGGTTTGCTGTATTTCCGCTTACTGGCACATGGATATAGATAGGCCAAGTAATACATAATATGGGTAGTCAAACAGACATCCGTGACTGGGAAACATACAGCATCAGTCAAAACCACTGGCCAGATGGTGACAGTCCAACAAGTTCTACACTTTACATATGCACACTGGTGTCCATTGTAGGACTCCAAAAATTGATCCGTTCGCAATATCAACCAGCTGCGATCGACCCAGAAGAAATGAAAGCCGTGACTACGGCACAGCTAGACATATGCACCACCAGCATGTTTAAGGTTGATGACAAGTGTCCATGAAATGCAGGACATATGAACAGAAATCCCCAGATTGTCGAGTCCATAGAAGTGCGTCCACATCCCAGTCCCGCACACATGAAGGATGTGTAATGTGTACCGTCGAGGGTTGCAGCCATGGGATCCTGGGTATGCAGAAATGGGGCTCGGTGTTGTTTGGCAGATAATCCGTTGGCCCACCCTGTGGGAGGGATGTGGGTATAGCACATGCCTTACTCCCCACTAATGATGCAAAGCATCCACCGGATAATGCTGAAAGCAGGTGTGAAATGTGTACAGCCCTATATCAGTGTCCAGTAGGCAATTCCTATGGATGGACAAGCGTCGACCAAGATGGCACCCATAACTGGAAACCTGGTGGAATTACACAGCTGCAGTAAGGCATAGCACAGGAAATACAGATAGGGACTACATTAGACATTTCCCATACAAAGTCAGACCGTCGATGCGAATACCGGGCGCACAGCTCTCAATCTGCCATTACCAAAATGGGGATCACTTGCTTCCATAATGCGGAACAAATGGGCGACCTGTGGAACACATACTAATGGCTCACTAACAACTTCAACTAGGAAGGTCATAGGATGGTTAAACTATGGCGTTCCCACTTATAAAGAAGATCCTTTAATGAATTAATATGATTAATGTCAATTGACCATGGAATACACCTAATCAACATAAAATAACCGCTGGCACCTTATGGCACACAATCCAAAAAACACATAGGTAGATGAAACAGTCAATGTAGAAATTGTCCAGGACAGTGCCCAAATGGTATAAAAAGGTTCCTTTATATACAAGTAAGCACTTTCACCCGTAGGCTCCGTCAGACTTACACATAACATAAAAGCATCCAGGCTTTAAATATCCCTCCTTACACTTTCATTGGTCAATTTCTCATCAAACAATGAACAATTAACCCCAGCATATAAAGCGCAGACGCAATGTTAAATACACACACATATATTAACATCTTTAAAAACATCCTATTAAAACATGTATTATATTATATTGTACTATGCCTAATTCTCATCAATTATAAATCTAACAATATATATAGAAAATATGTATATTATATCAATGTAAAACAGTGGTAAACAACTGAAAGAGTGGACTAATAGGTGTTAAATGTATAGCTGTACCTAAACTACATTCCTGTTATTTGGGTTTAAGCCACCTGCTTCTCAAAAGAGGGTTAATCTGTGCTTCATCATTCAGCCCTGGTGTGTGGTCAACTCTCCACCTAATAATCCATCTCAATCCGCATTCTAAAGTATAGCTGATAAGGTCCCCCCCTCTGGGATTAAAATCTAGCCTTTGTAAAACACTGAATGTAAAAGTATGCCTTGGGATGTGCTCATAGCCGGCCGTAGGCATAGGCCAATCCGGCGGCTGCCTAGGGTGCCGCACTAGCAGGGCCACCTTTCTAGTAGTTATGTCATGTAGGTACACCAGGATGGGGGCACCATGTGTTGTGGTGGTGGGTGCCATGGAGCCCTATCGCCTAGGGCAGCGGTTGATCTAAGGCTGCTGCTGTAGGAGGGGTGGTACGGTCTGCAGGTATGTGCTGAAGTGCACATGAAACAGCGGTCTACAGGGATTACCTATAGTGGTGACACCTGCACAGACGGCTATAGCGGGACATACACACGACCATGCACACAGCTCAGATAGACATACACACACCATAAACAGGCAATTATACACAAGGTTTATAGCGTGTACGGGTACAGTGTCAGTACAGCAAGGATAGCTGTCTGCCAAGATATCCGGCAGATGTCTCTAGGGCGTGCCGGAATACGGACGTTGCATGGACAACGAGTGGATATGCATCGTACCACAGTTCTATGTGTCAGCCGTGCAAATATGTGATACATGGGACAGACAGCTGTCCATGCAAGAGCAGCGCTATGGGCATAACATAAGTATGTATATATACATCGAGAGAGATACAGACGGACACATGTGGCAATGCCGGGAGTGTAACGTACACAGCACCACCCCAACACACCACAGCAGGGCGCACATGGAGAACACGCTATGGAGGTCGCCAACCACAGCAGGCACACAGGCAGTCCACGAGCTGCGTCACACATTCCACAAACACAGAGATGTCGGCAGGATATAAGTGTTCTGCGGAAACTCTAAAGCCATAACCTATGAACCCATGCGGCTGGGAGCATAGACACACACACACAGCTGGCAGGCATGGGGATTGACCTTACCCCCACCTACCCAACTGCACAACAGTATGACACAGGTATGGAACGTGCTACGTGGACCACTGAACACAGCACCGTCAGAGGCACACGTCTAGGTGGGTGACAACATCCGTAAAGGAATAGACGCCGATAGCCAAGGTATGTGTTGCGAAGCGTCTAAAATAACTACTCTCTACAGGGGCAGCTGTAAACACACACACACACGGGGAAGGGCTGGGAGTTGAACCTATGCCTACCTACATGAACAAACTACAGCATGATGCATTTGAAGCTAGG
>NC_056740.1:381739295-381959663 GCF_019279795.1 Protopterus annectens
GACTCAAAAAATTTTTTTGGGCATGTGGACTTTAGAAGCATCTTGCATGGTTGCTGTCACTGGGTCTGTACTTAGGAGGCATGCTTGGCTTAAGGAGCAAAACTTGCCAGATCATGTTAAGGCTAAATTACTGGATGCTCCCTTAACAAAGCAGAAAAAGTCCTCAAAAAGATGGAGGAAAAAGCTAAATTTATGCAAACTGTTAAAGATTTCCTACAAGTACAGCCTCCCAGATTTAGTAGGCATTGGTCTTCAAAAAATTGGTCCTTTCCAGTCTCTTCCAGGCCTTCTCAGTCTAATCCCAGGAACAGCAGATCACCTAGGTTACAGTCTCAGGCTGGGCAGAGACCTAAGCAGTGGGGGGCTCCCACTTCCAAAGCAGGAAGTAGTAAGCCACCCCTATGGAAAAATGTCACAATAGCTTAGCCTTAACCCTTCCAAGTCCTGCTCAACTGCCTGCTCCCTTAGGAGGAAAGCTCACCCTGCATGCAAAAAACTGGGAACTCATTACCCAGGACAAATGGCTTTTAAATATAGTTTCCCAAGGATACAGATTCCACTTCCACACACTACCATCCCCAAACGGTTGGCCAGACCTACCCCCAAATCAGTGGGCGGAGGCCCAAAAGCAGGTTCTCTTTCTTTTAAGTATCAGGGCTATTCAACCTGTCCCAGCAGAACAAAGGGGACAAGGTTTTTATTCAAGACTTTTCCTGGTATCCAGAAAAGACAGCTCCTGGTGCCCTGTCCTGGACCTCTCTATTCTAAACACCTTTTTTGGTAATTCCAAAATTCAAAATGTTAACACTTCAACAGCTTCTTCCTATGCTAGGCAAAGATGCCTGGCTGGCAAACTTAGACTTAAAAGGAAGCTTACCTGCACATCCCAATAAGGGAATTTTGCATGAAATACCTACGCTTCAGGGCAGGCTCCATGCACTGTCAGTTCTCTGCACTTCCCTTTGGCTTATCTACTGTGCCTAGGGTATTCACAAAGTGCCTAGCTCCAGCCATTGCATTTTGCAGGCAGAGAAGTATTCAAATATACCCATACTTGGACAATTGTCTGATTCAGGCAGAAAGCTAGGACTTGCTATTACAATATCTGGCATTCATAAAGAAACTTCTAACCTCACTGGGGTGCACCATAAATGAAAAGAAATCTCACCTAGTACCCTGCCAACAGACTGTATTCCTGGGAGCAAGCTTGAACACAACTTCCCAGATGGCTTTCTTAACTCCGGAGAAACAAGTTTATTTATTTCAAACTATTGGCCACAAAACCACAGCTATCTGCAAGGAAAATTCTGCAAGCCCTGGGGTTCATGGTCTCTTGCATTCTACTAATTCCATATGCAAGACTGCATATTAGGAAATTACAATGGTACCTAAAATGCCTACGGTGTCAACATTCTCAGGACCTGGAATCAATGATTCCTATCATTCCTTGTATAAAGACAGAGTTCCTTTGGTGGGCAGAGGCCTACTACCACAACAAGGGGCTACCCTTCAGTCTACCCCCTGCCACCCAAACCCTAACAGCAAATGCATCAGACTATGCATAGGGGGCTCACTTGGCAGGGCAGTGCATTCAGGGCAAATGGAACCTGAGACAGATGCACCTGCATATCAACCAAAAAGAAATGTTAGCTGTACAGAATTCCCTGACAGCCTTCAAAGACCGCATTCCTCCAGGACATCTAATGGTAAAGACAGACAACACCACAGTTATGTGATACATAAACAAGCAGTGGGGAACCCATTTGTACCCTCTCTGCAGAATAGCCATGGCTCTGTAGGGCACAGCCTTGAGCTACCAAGTGCACCTACAAGCTCAATTCCGCCAGGCAAGTTAAATTCACTGGCAAACGACTTAAGCAGAAATCTCATGGACCCACATAAATGGAAACTGGAACCAAAAATATTCAACCTCTTGAGGAACAAATGGGGGACTCTAGAGGTAGACCTGTTTGCCTCCCCTCAGAACTACTAATTGGACAAATTCTGCACAAGGACTCTCCACAGTCAAGCTTGGAAAGTGGATGCCCTGTCCTATGTCTGGGAAAGCCTCTTGGTTTATGCCTTTCCCTTCTGCCTCTCCTTTCGAAGGTTCTGCTAAAGATCAAACAGAGCAAGCCAAGGACAATACTGATTGCACAAGACTGGCCACGCCAGCACTGGTACCCCCTCTTGCACAGTATGACACTGCTGGAACTAGCCTCAGACCCCTTCCCTGCTGTCCCAGCAGTTGGGCCAAATTCTGCACCCTCAGCTTCACACCCTGAACCTTGCAGCCTGGCTAATTCCTTGAACTCTCCAATAGCATCCCTCAGTAAGCAGGTGCTAGATGTCATTCTGGAGGCAAGGAGGCCTATTACTAGAAAATCCTATGCTGAAAAGTGGAAAAGATACTGTTCTTGGAGCCAGACACAGGGGATGGGCACAATGGTGCTCAGCTTACCTCATATTCTTCAGTACTTAACAGAAATGCTCCATGAGGGCCTATCCTTCTCGTCAATTAAAATTCATGCCTCTGCCATTTCAGCACATTATAATACTGAAATACCCCTCTTCTCTCACCCCCTCCCCACTAAAACAATTCCTTAGAGGGGCCAAAAATTTAAGACTCCCCCAGGAGAGCCCCCACTCCAGCCTGAGACCTTAACTTTGTATTGGAAAAGCTCACCCCCCCTTGAGCCAGCTGCAACAGCAGAGTTGAAATTCCTTTCTTAGAAAACAGCCTTCCTTCTAGCCATCACTTCAGCAAGAAGAGTGTCTGAATTACAGCCCATCATGGCAGTGGAGCCCTTCATTATCTTCCATGCAGACAGGGTTTCCCTCAGGACTAACCCTTCCTTTATGCCCAAGGTGGTGTCTAGTGTGGCCCTAAATCAGTCCATTCATTTGCCTACTTTTTTCCCTAATCCACAAAACAAAGGGGAATGAATACTGCAATATCTGGACGTGCGCAAACAACTTAGATTTTATTTGGACAGGACTGAGCCTCTCAGAAAATCTGAACAGCTGCTAGTTGGCTTTGCTACAAGGGCAGAGGGGAAGACCATTTCATAGCAAACCATTTCTAAATGGATAGCCCATTACATTAATTTCTGCTGCAAGCACCATGGAAAACCTACCCCACGGGGGATAAGATCACATTCTATCAGGGCTGCATCTACCTCTGCAGCCTTTCTCAGAGGAGTCCCTACCAGGTACATCCTAGAAGCTGCCTATCTGAAGCTCTGTACATACATTCACCAAGCATTGCCACATGCCTATTTTCTCTAAATCCAGGGCTGATTTTGCCACTGCAGTCTTGCAGGGCTTAATAGCTGGCCCTAATGCTCTCTAACTTCCTCCTCCCTTCCTTAGCTTTGGGAATCAACCCAAATGTGATGACTGCAACAGTGAAGCATGAAGAACATAGTACAGTTGTGTACACTTACCATAAATGTAGATGTTCAAGTGTATTCACTGTTGCAGTCCTGGTTACCCTCCCTCCAGCCCCCTGACTTCTCTTGGCTCTGCCTTTCCTTCTTGTTTGGTATATTTAAGTTTTCTGGTGTATTTGCTTTTTGATGGAGGTGTACCATAACATATAATTGCTTCCCATTGTGGGGGTACCTGACATCTGGGGCAAGAAAAACTGATGTAATGGCATTGGCTGCATATTTTTATACCCCTGACGACCTGAAGTCATGGAAGAAGAGACAGCATCCGATGCAGGAATCCAAAGACTCTGGTATTCAGGCTGGCTGAGGGCTACCTGCAGGCTGATAACCCAAATGTGATGACTGCAACAGTGAATACACTCGAAAATCTACATTTATGGTAAGTGTACATAACTGTATTTTCTGCTATGGCTGTTACACTACATATATTTTGCCTTTATTAACTATTCTTTATGTTTTTATTGTTGCTCCTCTGGTTCATACCATGGTTACCAATTTCATTTGTGCTATTTTCCACTTTTACTTTTTACTGTGCCCCCTACTCCTGTTTGCCTTTTATTTGATTAACATCTGTTACTACTATTTATAATGCTTTGCTTCAAATTTATCATGCATAAACCTGAAATCATTAATTAATCTTACTAACACTAGTTGTTATTCCTTTTATTCATTTATAACATAACGTTACATTTGTAGTTTACATGACTGTCACATGATGCATTATTATTTACTGTACATTGTATTGTATGTCCTTTGCTTGCCTGTTCCTGTTTTGTGTGTCTTCTGTTATTCTTTTGTGCCTTTGTGTCCCAAGTTGTAACTTTGACTAGTGTACTTGCTTGGTTACTAAATGTAAAACAATAATAATAATAATAATAATAATAATAAAATAAAATCTGTAATGTCAGCTATAATGTTCTGTGTGTTTGTCTTGCTGCCTTCACAGATTGCTATGTTCCTTTGTAACCATCTTTAGCCTGGGTCATAACCAGAAAGGGCATTTAAGCCTTTTCACTTATTAATGTATCAAATAAATAAAACTTGAATCTTGAGACAAAAGAACAACACTTTTTATCTCTATTGCTCCAGCCACAGTTGTATATAGTGTATGATGGAACAACTCAAATAATAAGTAAGTAATAATGAAATTCTAGAGAAATAACAGACCATCCTAGGGTTTTGTGAGGCCCTATACTGCTGGTTGGAGGTTTCTTAAACCCAGGAGGATAGAAGGGCTGTTGTTTTTATATGACAAACCTTACAGGTATGAATATATGCATGCATTTACTTATTTATTTGTTTAGTTATGTATCCACTGTTGACCAGGCTAGTCCAACTAGACTAGTGGCCTCTTTTCAAGGGAGAACCAAGATGGTATTTCTACTATTAGGGGAAATTTGGCCAGGGCATCAAGAAACTTCCCCTACTCTTTGGCATAAGAGAATGCATTTTCGTGTTACACTTCCTGTCTTCTGGTCCATGTGCTTAGGTGGCTCAGAGAAGCAGGAAGCCTAAAACTGAACATGGAGGATGAAGAAGGCATTTCAAAAGTGTTGGGAATGAGTGTAGTTGTTAGTTGAGCAGCAGATAAGTCAAATATTGTAAAAGATGAATTAGATGTTAAGTGGAGCGAGGAGAATGTTGAGCAGAATAAAGAAAAAGCAGGAGAGCCTGTTAAAATGCAAGAAGTGGCTGAAATAATCATTATCTGTCAAAGGAAAAAACTTCAAAGACCAATACACGTACGGTTCAGGTTAAGGCACTTTAATTCTTGTGGCAAGGAGACAAAAACATGCATGCAAAAATACAGAGTTTGTCTGGTCTATAACAGGAAATGAAGCCGTTCTTATACTGTTTTACAAGACATTGCCTTCTGACGTAATCAAATACAAGCCTACAATATTTTTTTTCACAGCAGATGTTCAATATTTTCTGCTGATATTACATTACATTTCTAGATTTGTGAGAAACTTTTCTTGAAAGATAACATGGCCTTGAAGACTACTAGCTAGTTACAATTATTTCTACAGTGCTGTGTTACATTTCAAGGTACTCTGCTTATTCAAGCATAAAGCAAACACAGATTATAGTTCATATTCTTCAAGCAGACTTTGTTCTACTTATCTATTCTTCCTGCAGCTGTGCATGTTCTCATAGCACAGACAGGGCTAATTGTCTAAGTTTAATAACATTATAGAAAGCAGTATTGTTCTATTCATTATTTTCCTGACCTAGCAGAAAATCATCTGCTTCTCAGTAAATTTCCTAAGACATAAACAAGATTCTAGCTGTGCTGACAAAATACAAGGTCAGAAAGCATTCACAGTTTATATGGATTTATGCAGTATGAAATAGAATAAATGCATTAACCCTTTTGGGCTTTCTAAAAGCACTAATATACACATTAATACATATTTTTCTAACATTTCCCCCCTATTAATACTTTAATTCTACTTTCAAAAGCATAAACAGTTTATTTCTTCTCTTAACCTCTTCCATTCAGGATTTGCAGTTAAGAGAGTCATTCAGTTTAACTTATGAAAGCATTTCAGTCTTTGACAGTTCTTCAAACTCAGTACTTTGATATAAGGTTTCAGAAACCGACAGGTCTATAAAATATTTGATCAATCTTTTCATGCAGGGGATGCCACAACAAACACATACTCCCAACAGGAGCATACCTATACAAATGGCAATCAAGATGTTCATTAGGATGGTACCCCATCCCCCAAACCATTTCTGGAAAAAGTCCGTCAGTGGGTTTGGGCCTGGTTTTGTCATGGCCGACATTTGCTGAATCACCTCAAGATGGTTGTCTATCTTGTGCTGGTTGTCAGGAATGTATGAACAGCATTCTTCTTGGATTAAAGTGCACATACCACCCCTCGCTGCTAGGGTGAAGTCAAGAGCCATGCGGTTTTGAAGCACCACAGTTCTCATAGCATTCAGTTCATCAGTTACTAATTCGAGAGCGGAAAAAGTTGCGTTGCTCATTACTTCAAGGAGTTTAGACAGTTTTCTCAGCTCCCAAATCGATTTCACTGCTCCATATGCTGGTAATATGCCTGCCCATGATATAACAGTATCACTCAAGTCCATATGTGTCAGTTTATCGCCCATGGAATGATGGTTTCTCCAGCCCGCCTCGATTTGTCCCACTGGATTCTCAAGTTTCTTGACAGGTTTCTTGGTGACCTCTCGTGCATTTCGAATTTTACCTCGAGGCAAAACTGCAGTGTGTCATATGGCTGGAACCAGGTAACCCAAAAAACAACTGCCGGACCAATTCTCAGGTAACCATTTGTATGCCTTTTTGCCACACACAAAATAAGAATCCTCTACTTTAGTAGTAACCTTGCTATTAACATATACTTGCCCTGCATTAAACATTTTCCTGTCAATTATAGACAGTTGTTTAAAAAGAACATCATTATGTTGTACTTCATTAATTGGTTTATGCATCAATTCAAGAAATGAATCATAGTTTGTATTACAATAAGAACCTGCATTATTTGCTTTAGTGTAACATTTGTAAGGAACTGTCACATTGCAATTGCTCCAACCCACCTGAACAGTATCATTTTTGTAAAAACACACATTCCCTTCTGTGGAACAGACAAGTGCAATGCTATTTCATCTTGTGATTTAACAGTTGTGGTGTCATAAATCAAATTTTCCCAGGTCTCATTGACCCCTAGGGGAAACTGCAGTCATTAATATTCCCCCGTATGCTGTCAGTAAGGCTGTACAAATCCAGCAATTCGAAACATTAAAAGTCTCAGCATACACATATTTAATTGCTTGGTAAGTGTTAAAGTTCGGGTGCCAGTCTATAAGTAACGCATCACGTTTATTCAGTTTAGCTTATGTGGCTGGAAAAAGGAAAGGCCACAACGAGAGGACAAAATATACTAGATCTCATTGTCACAAACATGGGGACAAAATGCTCCACACCGGAAGTATATCCCTCATTGGTAAGATCTGATCATAAACTAATCTCACTGGAAATCCACATCCGCCCCACCCCAAACAAAAAGACCATAGTGAAGAACTTCTAAAGCAAACTTCACACTACTCAAGACTGGTGTGGTATCCTTCAAGGCCCCTGAGTCAGAGGAAACCACAACCCAAGCTGCGGAAGCCCTTACAAATGCCTTCTATGAACACCTCCAGGACTGCATGGATCAGGCAATCCCAAATAAAACCAAGACTCTTTCCACAAAGGGCAAACGTCCAGTCTGGTGGACCCCAGCCATTAACAAACTTTACAATAAGAGGAGAAAGCTATTACATGATAGAACAAAATCCATAAAAGGGAAGTCACCCCTGATCATTATTAGTAAAAAAAACGAGCACTCATAAAATCAACTAAGGCCAATTTTGAGAGAAGAATTGCCATGGATTCAAAGGACAATCATAAGGCCTTTTTCAGCTATGTTAGGAACCTGGGTGGAAACTCACAGATATGCTCAGAATTAGTCCAAAATGATACAAAATCACTGAACCCACAGACATTGCCAACATACTGGCAGACAGGTTCAGTGCAAACTTCACCCCCCCCTCCCCCCCTAAAGGAGAGATAACTATCCCAGCCGAGTGTAGCCTCCCGGACATCTCAAATGCGCAGGTGAAAGCTGCTCTCTCTAAAGCTAAAAACACAGCATCAATGGGACCGGATGGTGTCCCCGGCTGTGTGCTACACGAGCTAAATGAGGAATTAAACCCGCATAAGGCAGCTGTTTAATCTCAGCCTTACCACAGGATACGTGCCCAAGGAGTGGCGTACGGCAACTGTGGTCCCACTCCACAAAGGTGGTGCCTCTACGGACCCTGGTAATTACCCCCCATAAGCTTAACAAGTCTAGTCTGCAAAGCTATGGAGAGGATCATAATGGAGCTCATAAACAAAGATATAGGGGACTTGCAGACATTGGACCCGACCCAGTTTGGCTTTGTCAAGGGAAGATCATGCCTTTTGAACTTGGTCGACTTCTTCGAAATAGTCACCAAGGCCATTGATGAGGGAAGGCAGTCCATACAGCCTACCTTGACCTTGCAAAGGCTTTAGACACAATACCCCACTCGGTATTGTAGAAAAACTACCAGCTTAAATGTAAACCCATATGTCACAAGATGGGTTGCAAACTGGCTTAAGGACAGAACCCACAGGGTTAGAGTTGCTGGCGCTGTGTCAGACTCCAAGCCGGTCACAAGTGGTGTCCCACAGGGCTCGGTCCTTGGCCCCTATTGTTTGGCATCTACTTCTCAGAAGTACAGGCCAACATGGGAGGACTTTGGCTGACAAAGTTTGCAGATGACTGCAAACTGGCCATAGTGGAAAGTGCATCGGACACGGATATCCTTCAGAAGGGACTCACGGAAACAGATAGCTGGTGCCAGAGCCATGGCCTGAAGTTAAACGCCAAAAATGTATAGTCATACCTTCGGGAAAAACAAGGTAACCCCAAGCTACCATATAGGTGGAAATCCACTAAGCACAGAAGAGGTTATCAGGGACCTGGGGACCCAGGTTGACAGTGGCCTTTCTTTGACACTCACATTGCTAAAGTGGTTAGAAAGACCTTCTACATTGCCCACCTGATCATGAAGGGATTCACATCCAGATCTAGTGAGGTCATTGTTCCCTGTACTCTTCACTTATCAGACCAATGATCGAGTACAATGCCCCATTCGGGATGTATCTCACCCGACATCTGCAGCAATTGGAGAGACCCCAAAAGTTCCTCACCAAAAGGTTAAAGGACTCCAATATCTGTCATATGCTGCCAGATTGAAGAAACTCCAGCTCTATTCAGTCGCATACCGTCTGCTCAGAGGTGACATGTGCCTGACATACAAGGCCATGTCCAACCCGGAATTAATGGACATGCTCCACCTCAAAAAATCCAAATCCACCAAAACCACTAGAGCAAGCGACTTAAACCTTAGCACGGATATAAATAGGGCGTGCTGGAGGGATAGATTTATCACTCAGAGACTCCCTATGCTGTGGAATAAAATCCCAGTCCATGTGAGGCAGAGCACCTCGCTGACTCTGTTCAAGAGAAATCTAGACCTGTGGATGGGAGATCGTAGGTTTACCCCGGGAATCATCTCTGGGTCACTGCTGGACAGAGGCACAACAAACTAATGGGCACAGTATTTTTTCATATAAGGGGTGGCGTAAGCCACAATAATTTGGGCTAGGCTTATAAATGCCTTAGGGCAGATAGCCTAGTATAAACCTATGAACCTATGAACCTATGAACAACAAAAAGATTAATGTCACCAGTACAGTTAACAGGATGATCATGCAATACTTCTGTGGTTGTTCTGCATTCCTGTTTGCTTTGGATTTTGTCATTTTTACTCTTGTGGTGTAACAGTAACAAGATTTTTATCTAGCTCAAAGTTTTTAACCAGTTTACAGTGTGTCAGGTGAATCCAGGATGCACGCTCCGCGATCTTGACTGCAGTGGGCATTGACAGTAGCACTTGGAATGGCCCTTCCCACTTCGGCGTCGTCCAGTTTTTCTTTTTGATGACTTTCACCCAGACCCACATGCCTGGGACTACTGCTGCTTCCAATGGTCTGGTTTGTTCTTTATCTGAAACAGAATTAAGCTGCAAAAGGTGTTTAGAATTCAACAATTTACTCATATACTCAGCAAGTGTACAGTCGGCTTCCTGGTCTGCGGGCATAAGAGGTTTCCACTGAGGTATATAATACGCTCATCCAAATAACTTCTCAAAAGGAGTCAATCCCTTTGCATTTGGAACAGTTCTCATGCTCAACAGTGCCAGGGGCAGACAGTGCACCCAATTTCTATGTGTCTCTTCAATAAGTTTCCTTAACTTGTTCTTCAATGTCCCATTGTGCCTCTCTACCAATCCTGCAGATTGAGGGTGATACGCACAATGATTTTTTGAAGAAATCCCAAAATACTTGCTCAATTGTTGTATGGTTTGGTATACAAAATGTGTGCCATTGTCACTGTAGATCTTTTCCGGTATGCCAAATCTAGGAATAATTTCTTTAACAAGGGTTTTTGCAACAGTAGCTGCGTCTGGATTTTTGGTCAGAAAAGCTTCCACCCATATGGAAAACATATCAACAATGACAAGACAATACTTCTTATTTTCGCATTTGTTCAGTTCTATGAAATCCATACAGATAGTATGGAACGGATATGGTGGTGTAGGGAAACTCCCTTGCCTGGGCTTCAATGCCCTTTGTGCATGATGTTTATTACAAACGTGACATGACAAACAAAAATTTTTAGTGTAGTTTATAAATCCATATGTTGTGAACACTCGGTTCACTAACTGTACCATCCCCCCTGTTGAGACATGGCATTGCCCATGGCTCAACATAGCTGCATATCTAAACAAATTAGATGGCAATATCGGTTTTTCCCCTTTGGAGATGTACAGCCCTTCCTTGAGAATTGCTCCTAGTTTTATCCATCTTTGTTTCTCAACTTGCGTAGTAAGTGTCTGCATTGTTTTTAACATTTCTAAGTCTAAAATCTCAGAGGGTTGTAATTCCTCTTTCAAAAGAAATACTTCTGAAGCTGAAGCTGCCTGAATAGATTCTAAAAGATCTAAAATAAACTGTGCATGATTGCTTGGTTTGCCAGTAGATGTTATCATTCCTCGATTTTTCCACTGTTGCGCAAAAACATGTACAGTAGAGAAAGCATACTGGCTGTCAGTAAAAACGTTCACACATTTACCCTTTGCTAAGGTACATGCCCGTTTTAAGGCAATCAGCTCTGCCGGTTGTGCAGATAAGTTGTGTGGTAAAGATTTTGCTTCTACAATCTCAGTATCAGAGACTACTGCATATCCTACTAGGTTCTGTCTTGTGGGACCCCTTTTGCATGAGCCGTCCACGTAGTATGTCACTTTGGCATCATCCAAGGGAACATCTGTAAGATCTTTTCTAGGCAGTGTCTTTTGCTCAATCTCCTGCAGGCAGCTGTGCGGTGTGCCATCTGCAGGAGTTGGAAGCAAGGTAGACGGATTCAAAGTCATGCATCGTTCAATTGTCATATGAGGTTGGCTCAACAATATAGTCATACAGGAAAGATGCCTAGCAGGAGAAAGATATGCTACTTTTTCTTGCAGTAAAATAATCGTGACTGCATGAGGCACTCTCAATGTGAGAGGGTGGAACAACACTACTGAGGCCGAAGCCTGCACTGCCATTGCAGCTGCGACTACTGCTTGTACACAGTGGGGTAAAGATTGTGCCACTGGGTCCAGTTGTGATGAATAGTAAGCAATGGGGCGTTGCTTGTCCCCATGCTGTTGTGTTAGCACTGATGTTATATAACCTTGCTTACAATCTACAGTTTAGAAAAAAAGTTTATGATAGTTTGGTAATCCTAAAACTAATGAGGATGCTATCAACTGTTTCAATTTACAGAAAGCAGATTCTGCTTCTGGTATCCATTGTAATGAATCTTGTGCTGCCATAGGCTTCTTGTATATCAAGTTAGTCAGAGGTGCAGATTCCAAAGCATAGTTTGGAATCCAGCTCCAACAAAAATTGGTCGTACCCAGGAAGGACATAATTTCCTTCTTGGTAGTAGGTTTCGGTGCTCGTAAAATCGCTATTTTTCTGTCCTCATCTAATGTTCTGCCCTCTTTGGATATTACATATCCTAGGTATCTAACTTGCTTTCTCCAAAGCTGCAATTTGTTTTTATTTACTTTATGTCCATGCGTGGCTAAAAATTGTAACAATGCTACGGTATCCTCTTTACAGTCTTGCTGGCTGGGGGCTGCCAGCAGGATGTCATCAACATAAAGTAAAATCTGACTGCCTCTTGGTGGGGTAAATCCCGCCAAGTTGCTTGCCATCTCTTGTGAGAATATTGTCGGACTTTCACAATATTCGTGTCGTAGTCACATGTATGTGTACCTTTTCTCCTGAAATGTGAATGCAAACCAATGTTGGCTGTCAGGGTGTATTGGTATCGAAAAAACGCATTGCTGATATCTACCACAGAAAAATATTTCTCTTGAGGTTTCAAATCATTCAACCGTAGGTGCCCTTGGTATTACTGCGTCATTTACAGCTTGTAAATCTTGGACCATACACCATTCTCCATTTGCTTTCCTAACAGGAAATAAAGGTGTGTTACATGGTGAATCAGGTGATTCCCGCAGTACTCCTTCCTTAAGTAAGGCTGCTATAATAGGTTTGATTCCTACTTCTGCATCTGTTCTTAAGGGATACTCTCTCTTTTGTGGTCTAAATGCTGACTTTGGCGTGATAGTAACTGGTCCTGCTGTATGAATAAGTCCTACATCTGATTTGCCTGTTGACCAGAGAGTTTCTGGTATGCTTTGTAAGACATCTTCTTCCTCTTCTGATAAGAGTGCTAATCAGCTGTTCTCGCTAGACTGCAAGTGTACAGCTGTGTTATCCAATTTAACTTCTGCTTTTGTACTCCCTGTTCTGACAGTTCTAACTCTGTCTGTTTTTCCCATCTCGTGACTTTTTCTCCTAGGTCTGCCCATTTTACATGTTTGTCCTTAGTTAAGCTTACATGCAGTAATCGATTAGATTTATAAAGTGCAAAGAACTCCTGGGGTAATGAACAGCTAACTACACTGTTCCCTTTTATGTCCCAGTACAGATTACGTAATACTAACCTGTTTGCATGGTTTCTAAACAACTCTTGCTCATATTCTTTATCAGGTCCTGGTGTGCTACAATAATACAGAGTACAGTGCAACAAATGTTGTTTATCAATGTCAAGGGAGGGGAACTTACTGATGGCTACGTTCATCAGCTCTTCGGTTACTGCCCCTGGACCAGTCGTAACCAAGTCCTGGCTGTACCAATAAAATGTTTCACCCTCTGATCACACTGCAAAAGCATCAATTTGTCACTGTGCTTCCATACCCTGCATAGTTGGAACTACTGCTATGCCAAATAGCTGCATAAGGTCTCGGCCCAAGAGGTTTACTGGGCATTTTGCAGAAACGACAATTTTGCTTTTCTGGGTTAATCCTGAAACAGGATCAGTTATGCCAATGTTATGGGAGAGGGGCTCCCGATACAGCTGTCCATTAGCTGCTTTCACTAATATGTAATTAGGTGACTCTGAGTTCTCCGGCAGTTTGGAGGGATGTACCAGGGTCCGTGATGCCCCTGAGTCACACAAAAATGTGACTTCCCTCCCTTCTACCAGGAGTGTAACTTCTGGTTTTGTGTCTACTAAATAGAGCTCCAAGCTCAATAAAGCTAAGTCCAAAATTTCATTTTCTTCACTATCCGTGACTTCATGTACTTCCTCTATTTCTTCTGTCACATCCTCTACTCCCTCTATCACATTTGCATTTGTCTTTTCTTGGCTATTTTCTTCTAGTGATTCCTGGCTGTCATATAGTCAGTCCTCACCCTCTTTATCTTCTGTAGTTGCCTTCTTGTTTTTCTTGCAATCCCTTGCCAAGTGTCCCTTTTTACCGCATTTAAAGCACTCCCCCCTTTTCTTTTGCCCTTCAAAGTCCTCTGATCATTGATCAGATTGTTTTTTTTCCCTGGGCATTTTTCTTGCCCTTTGTCCCGGACTGTACTACATATACTTCTGCTCCATCTTCTACAGAAAATACTTGGGCTTTCTTTTTCTTTTTGCTATTAAAATGCCTCTCGGCATGTCTAGCATATTCAAGTAGTGACTGTAGTCTACTTGTACGATGATCTACCATGTGCTTTGTAATAAAGCTGCTTATGGGTGCAATACTGCCTTTTAAAAATGCATTCTTTAACTGCTGTTCATACAGGGAATCATGTGTTTGATCTTCAGGTACCTGCATTCCGCAATGGTTATTAAAACACTCTAATAATCTAGCATAATATCTGTCAACAGTTTCACCTTCTTGTTGGATGCATTGATTAATGCAAGTCCAGTCTGCCCTAGGCTTCCATTTCTCAGAGATTTGGTCTGTAAGACCTTTCACTCTGTTGTCTAGCTCTGCGCTGCTATGTGGGAGGGGTTTGTGTTCTGCGTCACGGGGATTCCAGTTGCCACTGATCATGTGCCAATCTGGTCCCACGATTTGTCTGACTACTTTTTCTACTTCTTCTCCGTTTAAGTTATAACTTAACCTCATGCCTTGTAGGTCTTCTAAATTTTTTCTAAAATTAACTTTTGGATGGGGAATTCCCTCAGTGGCTTTCCAGATATCTTCCGGTGTCCACGGTCTGTACACTGAGAGAGTTGGGTACTGTCCTTCTTGTCCTGCCTGAGGATTAGGTACTTCTATTAGTGGGCACATTTCTTCCTCACTTAAAGATTGTGAATTTCTACCCATTTGATACAACTCAATGTCCCCTTTCGAGTTTCTTGCCCGTGTTCGAGACCTGGTCTCAACGGGATCTCTAACAAACGGTTTTGCTTTTGCAGGAATAGCAGGATATCGTGGGGGTGGACCGGCTTGTCCGCTCGCTTCATATTCTGGTAAGGGAAGCGGAGGGGGTGGAGGGGCCGATGCTATTACTAAGTTATTATCCTCTTTGTCTAAAAACATCGTTTTTGAGTTATTGCTCTTCTGTTCCCTACGGTTTGCTTCCTCAATCCACCTGTGTGCCTGAGGAATCCCTAACTGACGTTGCTTTTTTACCCGACCTCTGGAATCGGTTTTAAGCTGTTTGATAAGTTCAATAAGCGAGGATTTTTCTAATTTACCATCAAGCTCATACTTATTAACCCATTTTGAGTAGTATTTAACATTATCAGCACATTGTGATTGCATAAATTCCACGTCTTCGGTTAACGGCGGAGTTTGGGATCTTTTTGTTGCACTTATTTCCCATTTTGTTATTACCTTAAAAATGTTACGTAACCCTTCCTATCTTTTACGTGGTACCATGGGATTTGTTATAGTCTCTCCAGAATGGCTACCTTACCCATTTAGTTTCCCTGATCTATGACAAGACAAGCAATCTTTTTGTCCCTGACAAAACAATGCAAATCTAGTCCCTGATCTAAAACAGAAAAAGGTAAATCTCACCTTACCTGACCCCTCGTGATTGATCGCCTGGTTTGAGGTAAACCCGCCCTTCAGTCACAGATCAGAAAGTGGCTGGCCTCTTTTGTACAACAATTCAGTCAGATGTCTTTTCAAATAAGAAGAACTGATGTGGTTTCTTCCCCATACGGTTTCACGCCACCTGGCCTGTCTGATCCGGGCGATAATGTTAAATACTACTCAAAATGGGTTAATAATTGTGAATTGGAGAATTGTGTTGTTACAATGCTCCAGTCGGGGGGGGGGGGGTTGCGAGATGTAAATTTAAAAGAACTAATTGAGCAGAGTGAACCAGAAAACAAAAAGGTGGTATCGTGGGATGAAATAATGGACAGAATACAAGAGGAGGAAGTACAAAAAATAAGGACAGAAAAAAATAAATAATATGCACAAACTGTAAGAAAAGGTGAATGGAAAGAGGAAAAAAATGGAACTGAGAAGAAAACATCGCATAAGGATAAGTAGAAAGACAGAAAAGTGCTTGACAGGTATGAAGTATAGGATAGTGTTATTTCACCACTGGGTAATGAATCCAATCAAGTAAGAGCATTTGCTTGCATTAATAAAGACTCTTTTTGTGAAATTTTTTCAAAGAAGCACAGTATATGGAAAAATTCTTAGAACAATATGAAAAAGGAATAATAATCCTTAGAACTTATATGCTGTACAAGCATTTAATAAAGAAGGAAAACAGAGAATGTATATACAATTTCATACAGAAGTTGAAATAGACACTTTGAGAGACTATTTAAAGACTGTGTGTAGAGATATTTATGAAGATAATACAAAATAGAATAAAAGACAAAATAAATAATTTATTGAATAAAACAATTTTTGGAGTAAAAGGGAAAAGAGGTCAATAACTGCTAATGATAATAAGAGAAATAGTAGAAGATATGACAATAGGAAAAGCAGAAGCTAAAGTTTTAATAGATGTTAGCAAAACATTTGATAAAATACAACATGAAGTACTATGGGAAATTTTAGAAAAATGTGACTAAAGTAGAAAAATAATTAATGTTTTGGATTCAGTGTATAGTAAACGCAATGTAAGGCTAGTATGGAATGGTTGGTTAAGTGAGAAAATAGAAATAAAAAGTGGCATAAAACAAGGGTGTGTAGCAAGTAGTATATTGTTTGCCTTAATAATGAATGCAATTCTAAATGAAGTAAATTTGACATTAAAGCAAGCTAGATATTCCACAATAGAAAGACTACAGATCCCACCAATGTTTTTTTTTTTTTTTTTTTTTTGCAGATTATTTAGTATTAGTGGTTAAAATTATAAGAAGGAATGAAAACAGCTATTAAGATGCTTAATAAGAAATTAAAAGTGTTAGGTTTGAGTATTAATCAAGAAAAAAGTAAAGGACCAGGACTTTCAGGTATAGTAGAAGGTATTCAATTTAATAAGGAAGAAATAGAAATTCTAGGAATAAAGTTTGGTAGCAGACAATGAAGACTAGTACAATGGAAGAGCATGTTAAACAAAATAAGATACATTTGTTTATTCTGGTGAACGTTCAAACTTGCATACTGAAAAAAAGCATATTTACTTAATTCAGTAATACTAGGAAAAGTAGCTTATTTGGCAAGTATATTTTTGATGCCAAACAAATTTGAAAGAGAATTACTGTCTATATTGTTTTCTTTTATGTGGGGGATTAAACCCAGTTAAAAGAGGAATTCTTTATGTTTCAAGAAAAGAAGAAGGAATGAGTATAATAAATCCGATTGTACATATAGCATCACTGAATTTGTATAACGTATTGACATAGATGAAAGCAAAACAAAGAAGACGTAGGAGATATAAGAAAAGAAAAACAGAGAGAGACTTAGGGAAATATCTTAAAAGAAAGAAAGGTATGATGAATGCAGAAATGAGAATATATCAAGAGAAAACATTACTATGGAAAACTTGATATAAACAGAATAGAAAGGAATGGTATGAAACTGTAATAAAAAAGTTTTAAAATATTTTTTCATAGAATCATTTAAAAGAAAGAAAAATAAAAGCAAGCATGAACAGATGTGGAAAATATATTGAATGTACAGATTTTTTATGGAGATTACCCATAAATAAACTTCCAGTAATATAAAAAGATAGAAGAAAAAATTTGTATATATGGTTGAGAGGTGGAAGCAATGGAACATGTGTTTATGAAATGTGATAAAGTAAATCAATTATGGAAAAAATACATGAAAAAGAAAGCATAAAGGGATTGAAAATTATAAATATGGATATGTTAGAATATGGGTACTATGAAAATTTAAAACAAAAAGATGTGGACAAATTGGATAAAACATTGTTTTGTATAATATGGATTTTTTGGAATGAGAGATTAAATGAAGTAAGATTTAATGGAAAATGGTCATTGTCAGAAATTCTGAAAAAATATGATTTTGTTTATAGAAAAAAGCAGTGGGAGGATTAAAAATGTAAAAGAAATGTAAAGAAAAGTATGTAGAGCAGTTATATATAATTGTAAATAATGTATATAAAATGTATATTATGACTTTTAAATAAAGAACCCCCTACTCTTTTCAATAGATGCCAGGGATCTTCAACATGCGCTAACACCAACTGAAGTAGATGGGATCTTGATTTAATATCACATCCGAAGGATGGCACACTCAAGAGTACAGTACTCTTAATGTTGTACTGCAATGGCAGCAATCAAATCAAATGTAACCTTCCAGCACCAAAGGTGAAAGTACTACCTGTTGCATCATTGATACTACTAAATGTCCTATTTTTTTTTTGGTTTTGTAATTATACAGGATTTTGTACCTGTTTCCGTAGTTTTAGAAAACAATATGGTCTTTTTCCTTCTTTTTCTGTAGTAGAATATTTCACACATTTTAATTTTAAAAATGGCAAGATAATAGTCAATTAATGTGTGTATCTTACTATTCTACATGTCCCTGTGTATGTGTTTATAAGGATGTCAGTTTGCATACATGTCTAAATGTGTCTTTGTGTAGCTCTGTGTGCATGTATGTTGTATGTATGTCTGCAAGTTTATATATTTATGTATGTGCATCTGTCTACTGCCCTGAGTGCTGTGTGTGTGTGTGTGTGTGTGTGTGTGTGTGTGTGTGTGTGTGTGTGTGTGTGTGTGTGTGTGTGTGTGTGTGTGTGTGTGTGTGTGTGTGGATCTGTAACATTCAATTTTGCATTTTGTCAGACAGAACATGAATTTCAACAACATAACTGTATTTTGTTGTAATAAGCATTAGTCTACAGTACATAAACTCTGCTTCTGTAAGTAGATTTGTGATATTAGGGAGAGAGCTTCTGGCTAGGGTCATGACATTTTGCCATGTGCTTTATGGCAACCAAGAAGTAACCCATAGATGCAGACACGTGTATACACACACACACACAGACACACACATCTTTATAGCTCTGAAACTGTCATCCAGTTGTTTTGTTTTACTTTGAACTGCCATGTTTTTGTAGCTATTCTAACAACTGTTAAAGTCTCTAGCAAACTGTGGCAATTCAGTGGTTCACAAGTTCAGTCTTGTAGTTAATGAGTGGATTACAGAGTTAGTACAGAGGTTTATAGTGGCATGAGTTTACTGTATAAGGGGCTTGGGGGGGTTGGCATATTAGTTCATGTGTTTGCCTCACAGACACAAGGTACAAGGTTTGATTCTCACCCTTGAGAGAAATTGGCTTGCTTAAGACATCCCACGAAAGTAGCTAGCTTAGTACTTACCTATGAACCCAAGTAGTATGTATTATATATTCTTTTTGTTTTTCATCGATTTTATACACGTAAGAAGGCCATTTTCTACATGTAAACCTGTCTGACTGCAAATATTCAATTAAATGGAAAGACAAATTCAGTGGTGAACTTTTCAAGCAAGTCAATTTCATTTCAAGGTTTGATGTAGCTTCGGTTTTATTTCTTGTCCCAGTGGATCTTGATTTTCACTGTCATTTTGTCTCTCAAGATTTGTGGTATACAAATGATAAAATAGTATTTGTCACTACAAATCACAACCATCATTGGTGCTTCTGCTTATCACTGCCTACCCTTTTATTTCATGCTACATTCAGTCTTTCATTACCCATCCACATTTGACAATACAAACACATTAAGTTAGCAGTTATTAAAAAAAACAGAACTTGTTTAGATCACAGGGACAGCAGCTGTGATAGTTCTCCAACTTTTGCAATTACTGTCTATAGGCTACTGCCTTCTTTTAGTAGCATACATTCCACTAGCACATAGACAATGTAGATTATAAGCACCAAAGTGTATTATGCCCTCACACAGTTAAAACCTGCAACCAAATAAATTACTCCTCTCAAGCCATAACTGAATTCAAAATAGTAATTTGGTCATGACTTGGGTGATCTGAGAGTCTCCTCATTAAAATACAAAATTATTTCTGTGTCCCTGGCCTTCCTCACAAGGATATATTAAAAAAACCTTGATTGTATCCCTGACATTAATGTTTGCAAGCCATTGAAACAGTCACAACTTCATTTCCAAAGAAAAAAACATTGCATATTTTCCAGCAGTGTCATTTAGTTTTTATATATAAACTGTCTGAGTTAGTTAATCCAGCCTCCACTGTTTACTTCAGTGATTTTAGAAAGACTGAAAATGGAATAAATGTTTTAATGGAAATTAGAAGTTTTTTTTTCGTCTTGTTATATTTGATTTGTTTCTCCTGAATATTACTGCCGCTACTTGCAATGTGCTTATATGGGTACAGGAAAAAATGTTTCAGTTATATCAATAAGTCTACCCTGTTAAATATTTCCTCTTTGCTTTTTAAGCAACACATAGTAATGACCTAGCATTCAGTATAACAAAGATCTATTCTTAGCAAATAAGTCTGTGTCATTCCATCTTTCCTGCATTGCTGTGGTTTCTAGGTAACACTTTCCATAGGATTCTATTGTTGATGGTAGGAAACAATACACACTGCAGTCATAAAACCAGGTTATTTTTAGGATATTTTTTGCATGCTGTGCTAACTCTGAACACCCTAACTCAGGAATATGGAATCATGTCTGTTTTGTGCAGTGAGTTAACTTTGTTTACATTATTTTAACAGAACACTGAGCTTTGGTGGTAAGTTTACCATTTTACCTGTAAAATTCATTGATTCGTTGGAAATGTAGATGTAATTTTGCTTAGTTTTCATGTAAGCTAACCATAGATAATATTATTTTTAAGTGTCAAACCATAATAATATATCAAAAAGAATTGTTTAAGCATGTCTTCACTAAAAAGTCAAAAATGGTTTTGCAGTGAATGCATTGCAGTGCACAGGTTCCTGAATTAAAGTATTAAGCAGCAGTGTGTTTTGTGTGTGCGTGTGTGTGTGTGTGTGTGTGTGTGTGTGTGTGTGTGTCTATGAGTGTGTGTGTGGTATATAATTAGGAGGGATGTTTTGAACTCTGTCCTATAGACATGGGCAAACGAGTCATATGCCTGGAGGGTAAAATACAGGTCTAAATACATACCCATGTATCCAAGCCTAATTCTGGACACACATGTTTAGGTTTGATGAAGTACACTTGTCAAGGCAAGGGAAGCATTTTTTGCAGTAGAAGTATTACAATATTTGACTAATACAAAATAGAATTTTGCCATGTCAGAAAAGTTTGAAGAAAATATACATAAAGATATTGAGCACACTTGGAAACCATTTTATAGATACATAAGATGTGGTAGGAGTAAACACATGCAAATCGATGAACTGTGTGTAGGTTCCAAAATGTATTATTAAGCAGAAATGATTATAGACATATTCGCAAAATTTTATGCAAAACAATTTGGCTTCACAAAAGAGGTAATAAATTGTCCTAGTAACATCCTGGTATGTTTAGATAGTGAAATTAAATCAAATTATACTGAAAAAAGAACTATGCAAACTGGAACCAAGCAAAATACAGGAAGGAGATGAAATTAGTAATAATGACCTGCAAACACTTTGGCATGAACTTACAGTAGTCTTATATCTGTTATTTACGAGGTCATTTAAGTATGTGCAGTTTCCTCAAGACTGGAGACATGTATTTGTTAAACCAATCTTTCAGAGAAGGGGAATAGGATAAACCCAGAGTCATAAAGACCATAAGTTTACATTCCTGTTGTGTAAAAATAATGGATAAGGATATCTGAATAAATTATTGTCAGAAATGGAAATGTTGGGATTTTAAACAATACATCAGCATGCATATGTTGAAAATAGGTCTATAACTACCTTTAACATTTCTGTAATAACACAATAACAGTTAAAAATGAAAAATTGCTCAATGATGTAATTTATATACAGTTTACTTCAGCCTTTCATAGGGTAATACACAAAACACTAATCGATAAATTCAAACAGACTGATAATTGATGTAATCTTGATAAGATGGATAGCTGCTTGGCTTACAAATAGTACATGACACATATACAGCAATTGCACAGGTGAAATTCTAGGCAACAGTCAGGGTATGCCACAGGGCTCTATCCTAGGCCTGTACTTGTTTAGGCTTTATCTTTCAGATCTGTCTTTTTTCATCTGAACAGTACTACAGTCTGCATGCAGATGACTTAAAAATGAGTAAACTGATTACATCTGTTACAGATAGGGCATGTCTGCAAAAGAACTTGACAAAAGTCACCATTTAGACTCAGGAGAATAGTATGCTGATAACTACATCAAAAATTAAGAATATCAGATTTGGGAGACATAGAGTTAAGGGTAAATATTTAATACAGCACACAGTTATTGAAACGGTAGATTCATTTAAGGACCTGGGTATATGGTAGATTTAGCTTTGAGTTTTTCTAATCAACCAATCATTTAATGATAGTTTTAAAATTATAGGCTGTGTAAAGTGTAGGAAGTCAGCCATTATGACATCATTGTTTGTTTGTTCCATTAGTCCCAAACCTATGGAATAACAATATGGAAACCTTATAAGAAAACAAGCATGAGTAAATTGCAAAGGGTACAGAAATATAGCAAGGTCATCAATGTATGTTTAAATTTAAGTTATTATGAAAAATTGCAACATCTGAGCTTGTATAGTGATTATATAGATATTTAAGAGGAGACCTTATTGAGGTATATAGGGCATTTAGAGACAATTACTTCTGAGAATGTTTGTGGTCAGTAGATTATTACCAGTCTAATGACCACAGGGAGCCTTTTTATGCCTAGCCATGCTTGACAAAGTGAGAATCAAACTCTGTACCTTGTGTCTTTTAGATAAGCACATTGACCATTATGCCAACTCCACGTTTTGTTATTATCAAAAAGTAGTACAGAATCATGAGACAACCTATGTAGAAGTTAGAAGAATTTACAGTCGTATTAATATGTACTACCAATACGTGTAACTCCATATGAACTGGAGAAGGAGTCAGTTCTAGGCACAGTGCAGGTGCTGTGAGAGCACTTTTGGCTGACATCAAAGACTGAAACAATACTAATTTCATGAACTTTAATCATACTTTGACTAGGAATGGCGTCCATTCCAGTCATGGTATTAGAAACCCAAAAGACTTGTAGAAATTAAACCAGAGTGATTATATAGGAATGAGATATGTACTAATTGGTTTTCTGAGAGAGTAGCTGATGCATGAAATAGACTATCAAATTATACTGAAGCAAGCAGTAGAATATATATTTTTAAGAACAACTTAGACGCTTATTATGGGCATGACTATTTTTGTGTACTGCCAGGCTAGAAGGGCATTATTGTCTGTACCTAAAATACATTTATGTATGTATATACATATAAATCATAGGTTTCAGAAATATGTCTGCATTAGAACTGTGTTACTGCTGGCAGGGATCAAAATATCTGTGGTATTTCCAACCATCCTTCCTCGGCACCATTAAATATTAACATTATCATCCAGAGATGCATGCCTTAGCATTGGCCCTGCTCGCACATACTCTCTGGCACATAAACAGTTCCTTCCAGGCTCTGTAAGAATGTATTGAACTGTCACTCCTCTGTCAAGATGGGGTGCTTATAATTCAAGCAGTAAGAAGAGTTGTTATTTTTGGTTTAATCTCAGTCATCCTTGGCACTTTTTTTCTCGGGTTTATTATTCCGTTTCTTATTGACATGTGCACTTCCCATAGTTGCCTCACAAATTGCATTACTCAGTGCAACCCTTTTCCTTTACCTCCTTGTCAGACATTCGCTACTCTCTCAGAACCAGCCATGATACTTTTCCTGCTTTTCGCAGCCTCTGCCATATCAGTAATGTTTTCAAGTAATAAATGGTGCTATGCACATCTGTCCTTCTTTTTCCCTCATACCTGGCTCAAATCTTCCAAGTACTGACTTGCCGTCTTACCATAACAATGCCTAACAAGTCTACCTTTCATTAATCCTATTTCTTTGTCTCTCTTTCCACCTGTTAAAGGATGTCCTTCCTCAAAGCTGGTGCTCAAACTGTGATCCTAAATATCTTACTGCTCTTCTTGTCACCCTCTAGGATTGCAAATGCCATCAGCTAATTAGGCAATTTAACTACTTTTAACAATTAACTAATTAACTGGTTGTTAATCCTACCATAAAATTAATTCTTCACTTTGAATCCACCTCTGGGACACGAGAAAAGGTGAATACTAGGGATTAAAAAAAACTGAAAAAAAATTAAGTTTTTTCAGCTTCTCATTTTTTAATGTTTTCTGCTGTCTTTAACTGTTAGCTTTGCTTAAGACTGTCCATGAGAATGTCACTTTTTTCTAAGTGGCACAGTCTTGGTTATGTAAAACAAATAAACAACATCAACAACAACAATTACTTGAACCAATACATTAACCTATAATAAATAAATAACTCCAGTGCTATGACTGGTCAGTGAGTATAATGATATTGCAACATAATTGCAGAGGTGAATATTTGAACCTCATTTCAATTTTAAAATTACAAGAAAACAATCCAATGCGCCATATTATAGAACTGAAGCACTTTTATGTTATTGGAAGCCTTTGATTTGCATGGAGGATCATATTCTAAAATGCACGATTCTAAAAAAATACCACCAACTCTGTTTCTAAGTGTAGATTGATATTTTGGACACAGTTTTCTGTAGAATCATAGCAGCTTGGTGTATGTGGTTGATCTGGAATAAAATAAATTATTAGAACAGAGAACAGTGTAAAACTAAGGTGGGTATTCATAGACATTTAATGCAGTGCATAGTATAAATCAGCACTAAAACCATAACTCACTCAAGTCACCAAATGGAAGGACTAAATTTTAAGAACAATAAGCTTTTTTAATCCAAAAACACAAGTTCACAAAGGTTTCACAACAAGCTTCATTAGGTGCATGTAAAAATTCAAATACATCACTTAAACAAAATTAAAAATCACACGACTAGATACGAAGATCCTCATTGGGAGATAGAATTTCCATTAAATAATGCCTAAAAATGTGTATCACAGCCTTAAAAGTGGTTTAATAGAATTTATACCACTTAACCTGGAGAGGTTTCAGCATTAAGTAAATTTAATTAGTTATATTCCAAATGGTTTGTAAGAGCAACATTGACACCCCCTCTGTTGGATTCAAATACAACCTGGAAAACCATAAATTTAAAAGAATGCAAAGACTCCTTCTCAATCATATGGTTACACAAAGCATCAGATATTTTTAAAATGTTTAAGCTTTTAAAAGTGATTGCATTTGATTTTTTATATATGCACCAGATGAAACATGTTGAGAAAGCTTTGTGAGCTTGTGTTTTTAGATTAAAAAACTTCTTGTTCTCAAAATCTAGTCCTTCCATGTGATAACTTGAGTGAGCTTTGATTTCATTTTTGCATTTGTTTTACTACACTTGTCTTTGTCCGCTTAGCATCCTTTCATTTGTGACACAAATCAACACTGATGGCAGCAACGAGTAGGGTGTAAGCATTTTATTTAAATCTGCTGTCTGACCACACAAAAGGAAAATAACATGGAATGCAGAACATGAAAATGACCATGTAATGATATGGCAATGAGGAACTCTATGCAAATGAGGTACACAGACTATGCAAACAGTGGTTTCAAACATGGCAGATTAGAAATGTGTGATATAGGTGTACTCTGCCATTACATAAAACCTATTCTGAACACTGTATATTTATGGTGTGTATAGCTGAGTGCAGATGTCAGGAGTAGCAGCAGCTCCTACAGAAAAACAAGTGTTAATGGCCATTATTGCAGCCAGTGCCCACAGTGAGACACACTGGTGATACCCTCAGCACCTAACATATCACTACCTCATAGACCAGCACTAAGATACAGAGAACTCTGCAATGCCTTTCAAGTATTTCACCTGCATCCACAACCATTTGAGCTAAGATAAGAATTTTTTTATTTACTACATTTGCACTTGCTTTATAAAGTGATCACTACTTGTTTTGGACATTTTTTAAAGCATGTTTGTATTTTTGTGAGAAAAATAGTCATTTTACTGCTTGTTGACTTTTCTAGTTCTGCTTGCCTAAAAATCATCATGTAGAAGGGCGTATTAGCCATGGACCTACTTGTTTGGTAGTTATTTGTTGTTTAATCTGCACTTGAGAGCTGCTTTTGCATTATGAAATTCCAGGCTCTTCCATCTTGTGGCAGAAGGTGTATACCTGGTCTCTCTGAGTTGGGCAACACTCCAGGAAGCTCAAAGGGTAGTTGCTTCTTGGCTAGATGGCATAGGAGTCAGTTTTCAGGCTTTTTTCTTTGCTCTAAATCAGGCAACCTTGCAAGGCTCTGTGTTCACTTACAGAGTAGTCTGCAATGCTTTTCAAGTATTTCAACTATATCCAATCTATAGAATATCTTCTTGATTTACTACTTGTATTTGCTTTATACAGTGATCACTACTGTTCTGAGTATTTTTAAAGCATTTATATAATTTTTTGGCAAAAATAGTAATTTCTCTGTTTGTTTGGCTTTTCTAGTTCTGCTTGCCTCCACATCACCTTGTAGAAGGACAGATTATCCACGGACGTAGTATTTTGGTAATTGTTTGTTGTTTTTAATCTACACTTGAGAGCTGCTTTTCCTGTGTTTTTACATTTAGAAATTTCAGAATCATTTATTCTTGTGGCAGAAGATGTTTACCTGGTCTCTCTGAGAAGCACTTCATGGAGTTCAAAGTGTTGTTGTTTATTGGCTAGGCAGTATAGCAGTCAGTTTTTAAGCTTTTTTTTCCTCTCATCTATAAATCAGGCAAGTCTATCTACATGTTTATCTACAGATCACCATCAATGCCCACAGAGTCTCTAGACTCTTATCTATAGCTACTAGAGGTGCTCACCATGCAGCCAAACACCAAATTTATGGGTGACGTCAACCACTACTCTATAGACTGGGAAACTTACACTTCCTCAAACTCACAGGCTCATAGGCATAACACTTCCTGGACTTCATTAACATAAACACCCTGTAACAGATAATGCACACTCCAACCACAGGTTCAAAGATACTGGATTTGGTGTTCACCAAAATGGGATAGTGTTGCACCCTCCCACCAAGTGTCATGTCCACATCAGTGAGGTCGGACCACAAAACTGGCTCCTTTGATGTAAATATCTACACAGAAAACCCAGCTAAACCAGTTACATTTGGAACTATTCTAAGACAAACTACATCCTATTAAGTGACAGTTTGTCAAAATTCAAGGCTCCCCTAACCCTGAGACCACAGCTGTGTATGCAAAATTATTCAGAGTCCCTATACGAACATGTAAATGGTTGCACAGAGGCTGCCATACCAACCAGAGGTAAACAAACACTAAAAACAAACTCCATTGGTGGAATCCTCACCTAAACAGGTATATTATAAAAGAGGAAAACTCATGGCGAAAATCAGGAAGAGCAACTCCCTTAAAGACAAGCGCTCTCTTATACAAATAAACAAGAAACTAAGAGGTCTAATTAAGTCCAATAAAGCCAGCTATGAGGTCCAGATAGCCTCACAGGCTAAGGGCAATAACAAGGCCTTCTTCAGCTACAACTGGAACCTTAAAGGTAACACACAGCAGTGTGCTGAACTGATGGTGAATGGTACCTCCTTCATTGATCAGGGTGACATATAGTAAACCAACTGGCTGATAAATTCAGCTCAGATTTCACCCCCCCCCCGATCCACCAGGTGAGATCCCCTCCAACATACTACCCCAAACTATTAGCAGGGACCAGGTGTTAAGCCAAGAGCACCACCTCCAAGGGCTCTTAGCAACATTCCTGGTTGCCTTCTGAACAGTCTAAACACATCCTATCAGGATCACATGAAGCACTTTTCAACTACAGCCTTGAAACAGGCTTTGTTCCAAGTGAATAGAAGACTGCAACAGTCTTTCCCTCCCACAAAGGTGGCCTTGAAACAAGCTTTGTTCCAAGTGAATAGAAGACTACAACAGTCTTTCCCCTCCACAAAGATGGACCATCAACCGACTCAGGGAACTGCAGACCCATCAGTCTAACAAGCCTAATATGCGAAGCCATGCTGGAGAGACAGATGTTTGTCCCAAATGATCCCCATATTATAGAATAGGCTCTCCATCCATTTAAAACAGAATTCAACCTTGACAATTGAATGGGAAATCATAAAGTAACATTGGTCTGGCCCCCATGTCTCTTATGGACTGGGGCCATCAATAAGAAAAGTACTATCCTAACTAAACTCCTACAAATCATTAGTTAGTTCCCTGTTAACATGCCCTCCCCATATAGACAGCATGATACTTGGGACCCAAATTGTTGGGGTGTGCTGCTAGACTTGTAAGAGCCCCAGTAATTATTAGCCTAGAGTGCTGAAGTCCTGAATGTGTGTTCTCTTTTGATGAGATGCATAGTAACTGTGAACTTGTTGTCTGTTTGTCAGTCATTCCCTATTGCATCTCACCAGTACACCATTTTTTTAATGTAACATGAGCAATTTATTCTTTAAGAGCAGCAGGCACTGAATTTGTAGAAGTACTGAAATACAAAGTTGTTTCCCAGCAGCAACCGCTTCATTAGTTGTGTCAGGTCTTGTAATGTGACATTATTCAGATTTCCTTTAGTTCTGGAGAGACTGTGCATATTGACTATTATTGCCAATTATAATGACCGCAGTTTGAGTGACATTTTATGGTTGAAATGTTCTGAAATGGGTATTGTCATTATCATATATGTTTTGTGTGACACCCGTACCCTGGCCCAGCAATCAAGGAGCCTCAATCCTCACCACTAACACCAGAGAGGTCATCTCATATAAGAGGAAAGGATAACAAATACACACAGTAAAGTACAATTTCCCTTTAGTGCACACAGAGATCACAGTCAGTCTGGGGCTGGTTACTCCCTTGTTCTCCAGGTCTCCCTTGCTCTCCAATAAGACTCCCCACTGGCACAGCTAATGGTCCAGATCTCAGTCTAGCTGGTAAGCTAACCTCCAGTACCCTCTATGTCCAACCAGTGCTTCTTGTCCCTACCCAAGTAGCTGACACACACACGCACTTTGAGATAAGTATCTATACAACTTCACAGACACTGCTGGGAAAGGCTGACACAGATTCTCCAGCTGTGCCTCTTTACCCAGACTATACGGTAGTAATTACTGCCACCACCAGCTAATAATTATCAGCTACCCAAAGGCCTTTAAAAGGGTGTCCAATTATTACTGTGCAATATTATTATCCAATTGGTAAGTGTGACTAATCAGTCTTAAGGCTTATTAGAGTGGCTTAGTTCAGGATCACTTATAAGCATGCAATGTAGTCTAGAGCTTTCTTATCTCTACACAAACCAGCCATAGGTAAAAGGTTTTAAAATATTTAATAATAAATACTAAAAACACAAGACAATACTACTACACCACAGTACTATTCAAGAGTTCAGAGATCACACAGAAACTTAAAATAATTCCGTAGTACAGTTCTGACATAACAGAAAAACACTTAGTCTAATCTTTATAGTCCTAGCTATTTTTGCAAGAAAAAAAACTTCTAAAGTAACTTACTTAAGTCATCAGGCAGTGCTGAGGTTGGATATCAAGGTAAAAATGCTTAATAATTTCTGGTTCTGTTTAAATTGAAACTGCAGTTTTGACAAAACATTACATCATTTGTTTACACTTTCCTGGTTCCCAGGCTGACAGAAACTGCCTTTACATTCTTTTACACTTAGAGCAATAAAGGACATTCCACGTGTAAATTCTTGTCATTAACGTTAGCCTTAAAACAATAGGCAGGATGCTTACTCCAGACTCATTGACTCCAAATTCTAACTTCAAAGGAACAGTCATAAAGTAATTTTAATTTCAAAGGACCAATAAGAAATGCTTGACTTAGTTTTCCTTACAGCAGATGGCAATGTTGCCACATTGTTGAAACAGCATTTCTTTATATTTAAGACGCAAGCCTGTATTTTACATTTATATTTACAAATGCCAGAATTATGTATCAAATTCTGTTTGACTAGGCTGGCAGCCTTCACCCTTCTCTACCAGTCTTCACATCTCTCCCCCACCCCTGGAAAACTCAAGCAAGTTTTTCAAGTGACCCTTGAGAAATGCTGCTTGAGAGGGTTAGGTCTATCTGAGTGTACCTCACCCCATTCCCTGTCTTGAGAGCCCATTTGCATTGGCATTTCTAATCCCACTGTGGTGCTGCACTGACATATCATATGCTTGCAACCCCAGGCTCCATCTTAGCAACTTTGCATTTTGCTGGCTGGTTCTGTTTAACCATGTTAGAGGGTTGTGATCTGTCATAACAGTGAATTTCCTTCCATACAGATAAGGCTGAAGTTTCTGCAGTGCCCACACTATGGCTAGACATTCCTTTTCTACAGCTGCATAGCATTCCTCCCTGGGTTGGAGCCTACAACTAAGATAAATCACTGGGTGCTCTTCCCCCTCTGAAGAAATCTGGCTAATTACAGCCCCCACTCCATGGCTTGAAGCATGCACTTGCACAACAAATTATTTGCTGTAATCTGGACTGGCTAACACAAGGGGTCCTCCCAAAGCTTCTTTAAGCTTCTGGAATGCCTGCTCACATGCTGGGGTCCACACTACCTTATCTGGCCTGTTCTTCCTTGTCAGGTCTGTGAGGGGAGCAGCTATGGTACTATAACTGAGGACAAACTTTCTGTAGTACCCTGCTGTCCCTAAGAATGCCATTACCTTCTTTTTAGTAACAGGTGCAGACCATGCCTGAATAGCTTCCACTTTAGCAGGTTCTGGCCTTATCTTACCACTCCCCACTCTATGTCCTAGGTAGGAGACCTCTGCCATACCTACCTGACATTTGCTCTGCTTAATGGTCAGCTCTACCCTCTGTAGTCTGCCCAACACCTCCCTGACATGCTGAAGGTTCTCTGGCCAGGAATGGCTGTAGAGGGCAATATCATCTAGGAAAGCAAGGGCAAACCCTCCTGCTCCTGCTAGGATATTATCTACCAGCCTCTGGAAAGTTGCTGGGGCATTCTTCATCCCAAAGGACATCTTTGTGAACTTGTACAAGGCAAAAGGAGTCACAAAGGCTGACTTCTCTCTAGCACTGGAAGTCAAGGGCACCTGCCAGTAACCCTTGGTAAGATCAATGGTTGTAAGATACTTAGCCCCACCCAGCTGCTCTAGGGCCTCCTCTGTCCTAGACATGGGGTAAGAATCCGACTCTATGTGACTATTTAATTTCCTGTAGTCTACACAGAACCTGGTGCTGCCATCCTTCTTTGGCACCAGCACCACTGTAGAGGCCCAGGGACTGTTGGACTCTTGAATCACGCCTAGTTCCAAAATCTCATGTACCTCCTCCCTCAGAGTTTGTCTGACACTCTCAGGCACCCTATAAGGGGCCTGCGTAATAGGCCTTTGGGGTCCTGTATCCACCTGGTGCTGCACCAGGTGGGTGCACCCTGGTTTCCCAGTGAACATGTCCCCAAATTCCTGCAACACTGCTCGGATTTCTTGAACCTGGGTAGGAGATAGTTGCTGGGACATTGCTACCCCTTCCACTGAGGTGTCAGCCCGAACCTCACTGAGGAGATAAGTCACCCGCTCTCCCTCAGACTCCTCCTGCAATCCACTGCAAATACTCAGCACAAGGGCCTCCCTATCATGGTAAGGTTTCATCATGTTAACATGGTACAATTTGTGCCCCTGACGTCTGCCTAGCAGTTCCACCATGTAGTTAACATCACTTACCTTTCTTACCACCTTGTAGGGTCCCTCCCAAGCTGCTTACAGTTTGTTGTGTCAGACAAGAATGAGAACCATTACCTACTGCTCCACAGCATACTCTCTAGCTCGAGCATTCCTGTCATACCACACCTTTTTCTGTTGTTGGGCTTCTGCCTGGTTCTCCTGGGCCAAGCCCATGAGTCCCCTGAGCCTTGTCCTGAGGTTTAGGACATATGCCACAATACACTCCTTGTGAGACTCACACTCACCTTCCCACTCATCTCAAATTAAATCTAGAGATCTCCTCACCCTATACCCATACAGCAACTCAAAGGGTGAAAAACTTGTGGATTCCTGGGGAACCTCTCTGTAAGCAAACAACAGATGGGACAAATATTTGTCCCACTCCTTAAACTGATCTGCAAATGCCGGTAGCATGGACTTGATTGTAGAGTTTAACCTCTCAACAAGACCATTAGTCTGGCGATGGCAGGGGGTAGTCTTCATGTGCTTCACCCCACTGGACTTCCACAGACAAGGTGGCAGGTCTGACATGAAATTGGCACCTTTGTCAGACAGTATTTCTTTTGGGAAACCCACCCTGCTGAAAATCTCTAACAAAGCGTTTGCCACATTCTCTGCCTCAATGGAGGACAAAACCACCACCTCAGGGTATCGTGTAGCATAATCCACTACCACTAGGATATACTTTTTCCCTGTGGGATTTGGGGTACTCAGATGACCCACAATATCCATAGCTACCCTCTGAAATGGCTCCTCAATCACAGGCAAAATCATCAAAGGAGCTCTCACCTTGTCTCCTGCCTTGTCTACCTTTTGGCACTGCTCACAGGTCTTGCAGTACCCTGTTACATCTCTGGAAATTCCATGCCATTAGAAGTTCTGCATAATACACTTATTTATACATTTTATGCCCATATGACCTGCAAAGGGAATATCATGGGCTATGGCTAGAAGCGCCAGATGGTAAGCTCTAGGCACTACCAACTGCTGTACTCTCTCACCTTCTAGCCCTCCCTCAGGGGTCAACTCTCTGTATAGTAACCCTTTGTCCCAGTATACAGATTCCCCCTTTCCTTGGTAATCAGGTGCCTCCCTAGCTACCTGCCTCAGGCCTTGCAATGTAGGGTCTGAGAGCTGAGCCTGTCTCAACTCTCTCCCTGTAACCCTTCCCAGCTCCCCTTCCACAGGAAGTCTGGCATCCTCTGACAGCGGTGCCTCACTGTAAGCCTGGGTATTACTACTCACCTCTACCTTTGCAGTCACTCTGTCCAAGGGAACATCAATACCCACAAGCAGCTGTGGCTTACCTTCAGTTTCACTGCTACAGAGTAGCTCCCTCCCTAAAGTAGCCACATCACCAGTCCTCCCTGCAAGTATGCAGTCTGTCTGGGTCTCTCCCATGCTCCCAGACCCACATGCTTGTCTCCTAGCCTTAATGCTTGTAAATGCATAAGTACATGGTACTGTCTCATCCAAATCCTTCCCTCTCAGGACATCTGCAGGATGGTAGTTCCATACACCTGTTGTCTCAAGACAACCTACTATTGGCATTTTATCTTTCCCACTTACTGGCTCCCTCACCTTTGGTTCCCCACTTTGCCTCCATGGACACCTGTATGCCACATGGCCCCACTGGTTGCATTCAAAACATTTAACCCTAGCTCCTGGATGTGTACCTGGACTAGTGGTTTCCACTGCTACTGGCAGATTCTGTTGGGGCAGTCTGTGCTGCCCACGATGGGTTCCTTTAGGCCCATGAGCAGTACTGGGGGTCCTCTTCCTATGCAGGGCTGCCATGCTGGCCAAGTGTAGGTCTCCCTTCTTCCCCAACTCATCTGAAGTAGCACATTGTCTATCAGCTAACCAGATCCTCATGTCCTCAGGCAAAGTGCTAAGGGCTTGTTCCCTCACCAAAGGTCTGCCAGCCCTTCAAAAGTGGTGACCCAACATCCACTCACCCAGCTATGAAAATAAGTGCTCAGTTCAGCAACATATTCACGCACACTTTCGCCTGCCTTGCGTCTGTGCTCACAAAACTTTTTCCTATACATTTCAGGTGTTAGCTTAAAACATTCTAAAAGACATTTTTTTACAGCAGTATAATCAAAACATGCAATGTCAGACATTTTAGCCAGTGCATTTACAGCTTTACCATGGAGTAAGGGGGTCGGGAACCATACCCAGAGCCTTTGGTCAACACTATACTGTTTGCATACCCTCTCAAATATATGAATGAAACTATCAAAATTATCCCCCTCTTTAAATTGCGGAAGAAATTTAATGACCTGTTGTGCTTCTGGGGTACAGTTACTCCCTTCCCCATTACCTCCATGACTCTGGCGAAGAGTCAGCATTTCCCTCTCATGCCTCCTTTGATTCTCTTCATCCTTGGCCTCTATCTCCAAACTCATGGCCTCCAACTCAAGTCTCTTAAGCTCCAGCTGGATTTTTAAGTCCACTGCAGAAAGATTGAGCTGTCCATTCTCTGAGGAAACTGTATCTCCACTGCCAGTCTGATTGTCCTTCGTAGAAAGGTTGAGCTGTCCATTCATCCGAGGACATTGTTCATAGGTAGGTACTAGGCTATCTGCCCGAGGGCATTTATAAGCCTAGCCAGAGTGTGTCGACTTTCGCCTCCCCATTGATTAATTAACTGATCCTCTCTCAAGCAGAGCCAATGAAGTGATCCCAGGGGTGTATTTTCTGTTAGCCAAACTCGTCAAGGTTTCTCTTGAAGAGTGTTAGTGAAGGGCTCTGCCTAATGTAGTTTGTAATTTTGTTCCAAAGCATGGGGAGTCTCCGTGACAGGAATCTATCCCTCCAGCATTTTCTATTTGTTGATGTGGCAAGGTTTAGCTCACTAGACTGCGTGGCTCGCAGTGACTTGGATTTCTTTAGGCAGAGCATGTCCATCAATTCTGAGTTGTACATGGCTTCGTAAGTCAGGCAGAGATGCCACTGAGTACAGTCAGAGTGTTTTCAGTTGGGCTGCATAGGACATATGTTTGAGGCCAGTAATCCTCTTGGTGAGGTACTTTTCTGGTCTCTCCAGCAGTTGGAAGTGCCTTGTGAGGTACATCCCAAATGGGGCATTGTACTCTATGATGGGTCTGATGAGTGATGAGTAGAAGGGCACTATAACCTCTTTATTTCTAGATTGGAACCCTTTAGTAATTAGATGGGCCACATAGAAGGATTTCCTAACTACTTTGGCAATATGATTGTCAAAGGCAACATTAGTATCTACATGAGTCCCCAGATCTCTTATTACCTCTTCTGTATTAAGGGGGCTGCCAACTATGTGGTAATTCATGGGTGTTGTGTTTTTCCCAAATGGAATGGCTATGCATTTTTTGACATTGACTTTGACACCAGGTGTCCATCTCAGTACGGCCTTTTTGGAGGATGTCCGTTTCAGCCAGAGAGTCAGTTATGGCTCCCAGTTTGCAGTCATCGGCGAACTTGGTTAGCCATAGTCCTCCTATGTTTGCCTGTACTTCTGAGAAGTATATGCCGAACAGTAGGGGTCCCTCCTTGCGGGACACTACTTGTGACTGGTTTAGAGTCGTACCTGGAGCCTGCTATTCTTACCGTGTGAGTTCTGTCTGTAAGCCTGTTGGCAACCCATCTTGAGACATAGGGGTTTATGTTCAGGCTGATGAGTTTTTCTGTAAAACCCAAGTGGGGAATAGTGTCGAAAGCCTTGGCGAGGTCAAGGTAGGCTGTGTGAACAACCCTTCCCTCGCCTATGGCCTTGGTGACTGTCCCGAAGAAGTCAACCATGTTTAGTAGGCATGATCTGCACTTAACAAAGCTGAACTGGGTCGGGTCAAGTGTTTGGAGGTTCCCAATGTCTTTGTTAATGAGTTCCATGATGATGTGCTGCATAGCCTTGCAGACCAGGCTAGTCAGGCTTATGGGGCAATAGTTACCAGGGTCAGTTGTGGCCCCTCCTTTGTGGAGTTGAATAACCATTGCTGTGCGCCATTCTATGGGCATGTAGCCTGTGGAGAGGCTGAGGTTGAACAGTGTGTTTAGGTGGGGAGTTTGTTCGTTCTGTAGTTCATGCAAGACGCAGCCTGGGACACCATCTGGCCCCATTGATGCTGTGTTTTTGGCTTTTGAAAGGGCTATTTTCACCTGTGCATCTGTGATTTCTGGGACACTACACTTTTCCGGTATTGTTGTGGGCCATTTTGGGGTTTGGAGGGGGGTGAAGTTTGCACTGAGTCTATCTGCCAGGATGTTGGCAATATCAATTGGTTCAGTATATTTTGTGCTATTTTGCATTAGTTCAGTGCATATCTGTGAGTTGCTACCTAGATTCTTAACATAGCTAAAGAAGACTTTGTGGTTATCTTTTGAATCCTTGGCTATTTTTCTTTCAAAGTTAGCCTTGGATAATTTTATGAGGGACCTTAGTTTCTTACTGATACTGATCAGGGATGCCTTTCCTTCTTGGGATTTACTTTTTTTCTGATCTAGTTTCCTCCTTCTATTGTATAGCATGTTTATGGCAGGGGTCCACCAGACTGGTTTCCTTCTCTTAGAGGAGTGAGTCTTGGTTTTGCTAGGGATGGCATGATCCATGCATCCTTGTAGGTGCTCATAGAGTGCATTTGTAAAGGTTTCTACATCTTGGGCAGCGTTATCCTTTAGTGTGGGGGCTGTGCAACTTACCACCTCTGTCTTAAGTAAGGTGAAGTTTGCTTTAGAAAAGTTTTTTACTGTGGTTTCCTTAGTTGGGGGTGGTGGTGGGGTGTGGACATCCAGAGTGATTAGTTTATGGTCTGATCTAACCAGTGACGGGTTGACCTCCGTTGTGGAACACCTGTCACCCATGTTTGAGATGACCAGGTCCAATATGTTTTCACCTCTGGTAGGGGAGTTTACCAGCTGATCCAGGGCATTTGAGTTGATGAATTCCAGGAAGCACTAGGCCTGGGAGTTTCTACTCGAGTAGTTTTCCCAGTTAATGGTAGGGTAATTGAAATCGCCCAATATCAGGATGTTCAGTAGGACCTTCATGTTTTTCAGTGTCTCCAGAAAGGTGGAGTGGTGTTCCTGGGTCATGGAGGTTGATCTGTAGCAGGCCACAATTTGCATTGCAGATTTGCCCAGCTAGGCTAGGGGACTGGTGTATCTCTACTGCCAGTCTGCTTGTCCTCCTGGATGCTGTTTTCTAATGCAGCTGTAACCAAGGCTGCAATCAGGTCTGCCTTAGTCAGGTTTCCATGTACCAGTCCCCTAGCCTGGCACATCTGCACCAGCTGGCTCCTTGTCCACTGTCCATACTCCTCTGCTGACATGCTGCCTGCTCACCCTGAATAACTAAGTTTATAAAAGAAATAAAACAATTTTGATCTGAACTTTTGAGTATTCAGTGCATGGCTGATTTAGAGTACAAAACACCTTCAAAGATCACTGTACATAAGCTACATGATTCACTCTACCCACACCACTACAAGCCAATTAGTATTTGCCAGCTAATTAATATGTGATGTGGATATTCCACTAATGCACTCTAATTAGTATGTGTAGTGGATCCCACCACTGCAAACCACATGTGACGCCCATGCCCTGGCCCAGCAATCAAGCAGCCTCAATCCTCACCACTAACACCAGAGAGGTTGTCTCATATAAGAGGAAAGGATAACCAATACACACAGTAAAGTACAATTTCCCTTAAGTGCACACAGAGATCACAGTCAGTCTGGGGCTGGTTGCTCCCTTGCTCCCCAGGTCCCCAATAAGACTCTCCACTGGCACAGCTATAAAGCCCAGATCTTAGCCTAGCTGGCAAGCTAACCTCCAGTACCCTCTCTGTCTAACCAGTGCTTTGTGTTACTGCCCAAGTAGCTGACACACACATACACACACACACACACACACACACACACACACACACACACACACACACACACGCACACACACACACACACACTTTGAGATAAGTATTTATACAACTTCACAGACACTCCTTGGAAAGGCTGACACCGATTCTCCAGCTGTGCCCTTTTACCCAGACTATACGGTAGGAATTACTGCCACCACCAGCTAATAATTATCAGCTACATAGAGGCCCTTAAAAGGGTGTCCAATTATTACTGTGCAATATTATTATCTAATTGGTAAGTGCGACTAATCAGTCTTAAGGCTTATTAGAGTGGCTTAGTTCAGGATCACTTATAAGCATGCAATGTACTCTAGAGATTACTTATCTCTACACAAACAGCCATAGGTAAATGTTTTAAAATATTTAATAATAAATACTAAAAACACAAGACAATACTACTACACCACAGTACTATTCAAGAGTTCAGAGATCACACAGAAACTTAAAATAATTCTGTAGTGCAGTTCTGACATAACAGAAAAACACTTAGTCTAATCTTTATAGTCCTAGCTATTTTTACAAGAAAACATACTTCTAAAGTAACTTACTTAAGACAACAGGCAGTGCTGAGGTTGGCTATCAAGACAAAAATGCTTAATAATCTCTGGTTCTCACTGTTTAAATTGAAACTGCAGTTCTGACAAAACATTACATCATGTGTTTACACTTTCCTGGTTCCCAGGCTGACAGAAACTGCCTTTACATTAGTTTACACTTAGAGCAATAAAGGACATTCCATATGTAAATTCTGGTCATTAATTTTAGCCTTAAAACAATAGGCAGGATGCTTACTCCAGACTCATTGACTCTAAATTCTAACTTCAAAGGAACAGCCATAAAGAAATTTTAATTTCAAAGTACCAATAAGAAATGCTTGACTTAATTTTCCTTACAGCTGATGGCAATGTTGCCACATTGTTGAAACAGCATTTCTTTACATTTAAGACACAAGCCTGTATTTTACATTTATATTTACAAATGCCAGAATTATGTATCAAATTCTATTTGACTAGGTTGGCAGCCTTCACCCTTATCTACCAGTCTTCACATTTTGTTTCACTGTTTACAGGAAACATGTTCAAAACTACAAATTTAAAACACACTCTAACAAGTGGTGCAGTAGCATACAAGGAATATAATTTAATGCAGTCAGGAGGGTAAACAAATAATATATACTTTTATGCATAGACCTGAAAACATGCAGTAGACCTATGGTTTGAAAACAGCCCAAAGGTATACTTAATCTGTGACTGTCTAGAAGCTTTATTATGAATGTGCATTTCAATGCAGTTTCAATGAATGTGAGTTTTAAAAGCACACAACTTTACTGATGCTCTTGCTAGGTCTGTTTTTATTGTGAGGCTGTAACAAATGGCTATCTGTGTTTGTGCTATAAAATTTATAATAAAAGTTCTAAATTAAATCCAAATATCTGTAAGCATTGTAGACACTGACAGGTTTGAACAATGTTTTATGGTAACTGGGAGTGGGGGAGGGACAAGTAATGGAACACTGGAATGGCTGCTGGGCAGGGATACTGGGCAGTTATGGACACTGGTGGGGGTGGGGATGCCCAGGGGTACCATGATCCATTACCCTGCCAAGGGACCCATTTGACATGAACCAACTCTGAGCAGCAGTAAGACACGGCGGAGAGTATGGAGATGAACAGGGGAAGTGGTATCACAGGCAGGTCAGAGGTGTGCACATTAAATTGGAGCACTGGCAGATAGCATGTACTCCATGACTCTAGGGCCATGACATAGACAACACAGAATAGAATAATGCATGCTTCATCACACCCAGGTCATAAAAGGCTGTATATGACCTGTCCACATGGTGAATTAGGCATGGCAAATACCCACACATATTACGGAGTGCAACAGGCACAGTCATTGTCACTTGCACTGATGTACGGGTCACCGTAACAATTGACAGTAATGCAACAATATGGACTGAGTTTAGTGAAGGTAAATACAGTAGCCATGTACTCTGGTAGTCAGCTGTGATGAGTCAGGAATTAAATCCTCTAGTGGTGGCACTGAATTATGAAGTTGTGGCCTATGGAGATGTTCACTCTGCTGGCTTATGGTGCCAGTGCCCAACGTGGTCTGTGGCAGGGAAAGAATAAAATTATGGGATCATGTATCTGCATTCTGACAAGGCATCCCATGTTGTGAGTCTACACTTTATTATTATCCATGCTATATTGTAGTATGTGTGGGCAAGTGTGCGGTGTCAGCATCCCCACTGCCTATATTGGGTGTGTTAGTGTGGAGACTATTGATGTGGATGTTGGGTGAAATATGTCAAAAGTGGTGAGTGGGGGGAATTAACCCCATGGACATGCTAGAAATGACACATTCAGAGGCATGCCATGTGGACTTGCACAATGGCAACATTTGTCCAACCCAGAATTTCTTTGAAAGCCTCTGCTTTACCATAGATAAACAACCATGGCTCACAGACAATTTTACTATTATAAGCAAATGCATTCCAAAGAGCATAAAGTTAGTTGCTATGCAGTGGGTCACATAACATGGATGTAATAAAAAATCCATGGTTATGCCGGATGAAAATATGAATGACAGGATGCATGGTGAAATGATGGATCAGCAATATTACACCAAGTTACCCACTCCTACCACCCAACACAGGCCACCAACCCAACCCCAGCTCCTATATCAGACCTTGCTCTCCATTACAGCCGCTTTAGGCTTCTCCCAAAATATGTATACTCCCTCTTACCCTAGGACTCTTACACAACCCCCCTGGCCCTCCATAATCTCCTCCCAAATATAGACTGGCCTGGCTACTGTGCACAGAGCAAGGATCTAACAGCCAGTGTGCATGTCAGCCTCTCAGAAACATGCAGTACAAGAAGACAGAGTTGGTCATTTCATTGCAAATAACTAGTGTGCGTGTATGTGTGTGTCATGAGCACATATATTATGCATGTGGTTGTGCAGAGCAGTATATATTTACAGGGGTTATCATACTGGGCAAACAAATCAGCCAGAAGTGATTCACTTCTGCTTATACAAACTATGGCATCAGTCATAGCTAATGATAATAGTAACCATGTATTAATCAGGTAGGCCCACTGGGCACACAGTCCCTTTTTTGTGGGGGGGGGGGCAGTGGGCCAAGGAGGGCCGAGTGTATGAAGCTCTGTGCCATAGGAACAACAGATCACAGGTGAGTGAACTACCTGTTGACCCACAGACATAGTGACGTGTCGAAGTTAAGCTGCAGTAGTATAGCAAAATAGTACATATGTTTCACAGACCCTGTAAAACTATAACAGTGTTCATAGGTAACCTTCAACACTTTAACAAACCACTACATAAGTTTGACTGATAGGTTCATAGGTTCATAGGTTGGTACTGGGCTATCTGCCCGAAGGCATATATTAGCCCAGCCACATTGTGCGGTATTCACCGCCCTTTTAGTAGTTCCCTAGACCCTTGTACTAGCAGCTAGTACCCTTGGCCCCTATCTAGTAGTGCTGTTGGTGTGATCCCTGGTGTGAACTTTCTGTTACCCATCCACTCATCAAGGTTCCTCTTGAAGAGTGATAGTGAGAGGCTCTGTCTTATGTTGATAATCAAAGTCTGGCAGTGATCACTTCTTAGTTGCAGTAGTATAATAAATTAATATGTAACAGGACATAAAATCATATGCACCCCTTCACCAATAGAGCTGTTCCATTCTCTCGTTTTACTGGATGGAATTCACTGCAATTTCTTGCTGAACTGAAAAAGCATAACAAGAAATACAACATTCACCTATTAAATGTCCAGTAAGGTAATAAATACCTATAAATGAAATAACAGGCAGTGATAAACCCTGCATAAGTGCAATACATCTCAGTGGCCTTCTCTCAGACCTCTCCTTCTCATTGGTGTAGAAGGTGAAGATAATACCTCCTGGGGTCACTGAAGTGGTGCAAATGCAGAACTGTGGACAAAAAAATCTTCATAGGTAACTTATGCTACTAGATGGCGACTGTGACATTTGTGCAAAGATTCGTTGTAGAGTAATATGAAGGAATGTCATTTCACTGGCCAACATTTTTGAAATAAAATTAATGATTATGGACTGAAAGTTTTAAACATGAAACCATTTTTCACTTGTAACTATTTTAAGACTGAGACAGTAATATTAGATGACTTATAGCCTGGCAATGCATGATAGATAATGATGTATTAATCAAATGTCTGCTGTTTCTCCTGATTTTTCTCATTTCTTTAAAATAACATTAAGTTGATGTTAAAATAATATAAATATGTTTTCTGTTTTTTTAAGAATGTTACTGTTGAGCTAAAGTCTGTCATAAGTGTGGCTGTTACTTATGTTATTATACATCTGTTATTCAGTTTCACTGTAAATATAAAAATATATATTCAAGAAAATGTTGATGCAGTTGGTATGCATCCTTTGCATTATTTCTTAACATACTACTAGTTTATATTGTTTAGTCAAAAACACAAGATGTTTGTGTTGTTTATCTGTGGTGTCAGTAATGTGGACTTTTAAAAGCAAATTAAAGGTGTAACTGACACCCTTTTATAAAAAAATTATCTGCTCCTGCTTACATCAGGGAAACACTAAACAGTAGTCTAAAAGTACTTAAAAAAGAAACTTCAGAAATTTGTAGTGCTGGTGTACAAATAATGGGCTAACTTGCATATATAGCCTTTAAGAATTTGAATTAAACTTGTATGAACAAAATGGTAGCCATGGTTATAGAGGTGGACAAGCACCTACACCTCTATTTAAGGGGCTTGCCCTGCACCCCCTTACTTAATATAACAATGCAAAGTTGTTCTATCTCGCCGTTCATTCTTACTGATGGGTTCAGAGCCAATCCTCAGCTCCGACTCGACCAACTGCAAAGCTCGAGGTCTTCAATCAGCTCGAGGCCAGCTCCCTATCCCATGATGTAACTTGTGTTACCTCAGATCTAGTTTGCTGTTGCAATAGATCGGAGGATACTTCACAGCTCGGGCCTGCAGAATTTTCTTTTTTTGCTAGTTTTCTCTTAAAGACCATGACATTGTAGTTTAATAAGTTTCCTTTCCATTTAGGACTTTTGTAGGCTTTCGCAAAACTATTTCTGCTATCTTGAAAGTTTAATTTACAAGCTTTTTTGGCCGTAATTTTAATAGGCCTTTATTATCTCCCTTTCCCATATTCCTGTGTGCTTATATAATATGTGCGTTTAACACTTTAGAATTTAGAGTTAGACTTTAAACATTAGCGTTTGAAACATTTACCTTAGTATAATATTTTGAATAGGTTATTTCTAGTGAGTGCGTGTGTAATTTGGATTTATAGCACCCGTTTAATTTAGAGGGCTGTTTGGAAGTCCACATTTAGGACAGTTGTTTGTTTACAGAACATATTTTTTCTTTCTTATTACTAAAGTTAGTGATAGATATTCTAGTCTCGCTATGCCGTTTGCTTCTATTTGTCGGCCTTACTTACATTTGTTGGTTGTCTATCAGTATTTGCTATGGCTTACCAAGAAAAAGAAAAACAACCTAAATCTGGGTTCAAAAAATGCCCAAAGTGTGGACAGAAAATGTCCGTGACTGACAGTCACGTTATTTGCGTTTATTGCTTGGGTGCTTTGCACCTACAGGAGAGCTGCTCTATCTACCATTCTTTCAGTAGCCGCGTTCTACAGGAAAGGAAGAGAAAATTGATTGATAGAGGATTACTAAAATCCTCTTTTCAGGAAACTTTGGACAAGGACGATCAAGATAAAACATCAAAGTCTTCTAAATCCACCAAATCTTCAAAATCAACATCCATGGAGCCGAGACTTTCTGCTCTGAAACCAGCTGAAAGATTATTGACGTTAGCTCCACAGCCCTCGGAGCTGAGAGTCGTAACTTTTCAGAGCCGGTCTCCAGTCCTCGAACCGGTCTCTGCGATGTTGAAATCACCAATTTTGCAATCTGTGGCATCATCGATCCCCTCATTTCGGTCCTCAAGAAGTCTATCAGATTTGTATGTGGATCGTGTGGTGCAGAAGTTGTTACAGACACTGGCACTTGCTAAATTGTTATTGGTTCTGACCCAAGTGGCTTCGGAACCAACAGCTGTTCCTCCATCTACTTCTGTTCCTCCTCCAAGCCAACCCGGTCCTTCAGAGTCGGAGGAGTTGAAGCTGATGATCGTGGAACCTTCGGAGCCGATGCCTGTTCCAGTGCCATCGGTGCTGACTACTCGGACTCCCTTGGTGCCTATTGAGGTCTGGCAGCCAACACTCACCAGACAGGTCTGGCAAGGACAGTCTGGATCGGAGCCCATTGTTCCAGTGCTGACGGAATTATCTGTTTCTTCAGATCCAGGGGTTCCTTCTCATCGGAGCAGGGGTGCCTTTGATGCTATGAAGAGAGTAATGTCCCCCAGGACATCCACAACTTCAGGACCAACTACCTCCTTTCCTAAAGTGCCTGTATCTACTTCTGCCTCACAGATCCCCTTGAAGCATAGAGACCCTGAGCCTCAGGAAGCCCCACTGGGTGGACCCTGCTCTTCCGAGACATCACCAGAAGCTCCCACTGATGAGGTCCCCAGGAAGAGATTATGCAAGAGGAAGCATCTGGACTCCCCACAGGAAGAGATTATGCAAGAGGAAGCATCTGGACTCCCTGCAGGAATCTGTCACCTCAGACACTGACTTGGATGAGTCAAAAAGCTCCCTACAGTCCCCCTAAGAAGATATTGCCTTTGCAGATATCTTGGAAATCCTTAAGCAGAGGGGTGGCTGGAAGCCCATCAACCCTACTGATGATGAGTCGGTCCTCCTGAAAGCTTTTGTGTCTCAGCCCTCCACCTCTTGGGTGTCTCTGCCCTTCAATGAGCTTATGGAGCTGGCCTACCAAAGGGCATGGGAGTTTCCGGAGATCATGGAGCCTGTCTCTAGGAGGCCTAATAAATGTATTACTTCTCCCCAAGACAAGACCTTTCTCATGAAGGGAGTGCCTGTTGATGCCATGGTAGAGATGGCAGCCACCAAAAAGGAGATGTCGAAAACTTCTTTATCTGTGCATCCTCCTAACAGAGATTCTAGGATCATGGATAGATACGGAAAGCACATGTTTAGTTCAGAAAAATCTGCCTTGTTGCCATCGCAACATATTGTTTTTATAGGAGCAGATTTGGACACCACCACCACCACTTTAAAACGGCCTTCAGAAAGGGTATCTGTACTTTGACAGCAAATTGTAAACCACGTATCGAAAGACAAGGTACCAGCCTCAGATGTGCTAAAATTGTTGGGGACGATGGCGGCTGCAGTCATAGTGATTCCCTTGGGTCATATGCACATGCGGATTCTCCAATGGCTCCTGTTCACGCAATGGTCCTATCAAGAACTTCCAATGTCACATCTGATTGCTCTAACAAACTCCTGCAAAAAGGATCTTTGGTGGTGGTTGACCTCTCATCAAGTAACGATAGGTCATCCCTTTATCCTCTCCTCAGCGTCGGCCACTGTGACTATGGACGCTTCCCTGATCAGGTGTGGGGGAGCATTTTCGGGAAAGATCAGCCCAAGGCAATTGGAACGAACTAGAGACACATCTGCATATCAATTTCCTGGAGAGGAGAACGATACTCTTGGTGTTGCAGTACTTTCAGGATTCACTTCCTCTGGGGACAATTGCAGTTCAGACTGACAACATGTTGGTGGTCTGGTACATAAAGAAACAAGGAGGAACCATGTCTTACCCCCTTTGTTGAGAGGCCCTAAGAGTATGGCAGTGGGCTACCTCCACCCAGTGCTTTCTAATAGCAATGCACATCCCGAGGGATGAGCAGGGCAATTTTGTTGCCTCATGAGTGGTTCCTCAAGGAAGAAAGAGCAGAAAGAATATTCCTCAGATGGGGCCAGCCTTGCTGCAATCTCTTTGCATTCCCTGTGAATACAAAATGCAGAAGCTACTTTGTCCTAATACCCCTTCTGGGAGATGCCCCAAGGAATGCCCTCATACACGATTGGCCCCTGGGTCTCCTTTATGCCTTCCCATCAATACCCCTGATACCCAAAGTATTGCAGAAAGCCAAAGCCCTGGGAAGGACCTTCATTCTAACAGCCCCCTACTGGCCTTGTCAGATCAGATTTGGTTCCCCTTTCTTTGACCTTATCTAGTGGAAGAATCTTGGATTCTGGACCCAGTTCCAGATCTCCTGATTCACTCATTGGGGGCTCTTCATCCCTCTCTTCAGTCCCTGAAATTGACAGCTTGGCTGCTCCCAATTCCCAACATAGCCAGGTTCCATAACCTCTCAACTGAAACACAACATATTTTAATATCTTCTCATAAATCATCTACTAGAAAATTGTACCTCAGCAAATGAAAGAGATTTTCTATATGGGCTTCTTAGAATAACATTGACCCTTACTTAGCCCCAATTTCCTCCATCCTGGAATTTCTGACTATGCTTTTCAACAAGGGAGCAGCTGCAGCCACCATCCGGGTGCACCTTGTGGCGATCCCTAATTTTCACCTTGGTAGTGAGGGATTAAATGTAATGTCGCACAAGCTATCCAATGCTTTTCTCAAGGTAACTTTTCACCTTAGACCACCCGTCAATCCCCTTATACACTTTGGAATTTGAATTTTATGCTTTCACGCATCATTCTTCCACCATTTGAACCAGCTTCTTCATGCAAATTGAAATATTTGTCTGGGAAATCCATTTTCTTAGTAGCCATCACATCCGCTCAAAGAGTTTTGGAGTTACAGGCCTTATCTATTAAACCGCCATATTTAATTTTTCATACTGCCAGAGTTTCCCTACAAACTAATCCGTCATTCTTACCTTAAGTTTGTACAGAGGCTAATCTTAACCAAACAATATAATTGCCATTTTTGCCCCAATCATACCAATAACTTGGAGTATATGCTGCACAAACTTGATGTTCACAGACAACATTGATTCTACCTGGATAGAACCAAAGAATTCAGAAAATCTGAACAGTTCTTTGTTTCTTTTACAGAGTCCAGAAAAGGCAGCCTTCTGGCAAAAACCACTCTGTTGAAATGGCTTTCAGATTGCATCACCTTTACTTATTCATCTGCCAATACACTACTGCAACACAAACTAAAAGTCCATTCAACCAGAGCTGTTTCCACATCTTCAGCCTTTACTGCCAGGCTACCAATAGATGCTATTTGTGCAGCAGCCACTTGGTCAAAACCTCATACCTTTATCACTCATTACAAGGTAAATAGGGCCTCCAGGGTCAGAGCTTCCTTTGGTTCCACTGTCCTGAGGAATATACTCCCATGAGCCACCCGAGAAAGATGGTGCTTGGGACACTACGCATCAGTAAGAATGAACGGCGAAATAGAACAACTTGACATAAAGAAGTTATCTACTCACCATAACGTTCCATGTGAGTTGTTCATCTCACCTTCATTCTTATTCCCTACTCACCTACCCCCTCCAGGTTTTCCCAAGGACCGAGAATTATGTTTTATCCTGGTCTGATTGTCCTCTTTATGATTTCCTTAACTAAGGAGGTGTAAAATGGCATATGCAATTTTTTGAAGCAGCAAACAAGAGCTGAGGTAACACTGAGTGCATCATGGGATAGGGAGTTGGCCTCGAGCTGATTAAAGACCTTGAGCTTTGTAGTTGGCCTAGTCAGAGCCAAGGATCGGCTCTGAACCCATCAGTAAGAATGAAGGCGAGATGAACAACTCACCTGGAACATTATGGTGAGTACATAACTTCTTTTTTTCTGAGGTCACGCAGCCTGTATGAAAGGCAGATATCTCATTATGTAAAATGTTTAACTGCTTAACTGTGTTTTTGACATGATACATTATACAATAGCCAGACACTACAAAAGCTTCTCCCATGTTCCTCCAGGAATCATTTAGTAATTTAATAATGCTCCAATACTTAAGAGTCTGATTTGCTCAGTGTTTATCTTTTAATCATGCAACAGAAACAACTGCCTTTGAAAATCTTAACCAATTTTAATTGAACTGTAAGGCACATGGTTCATCATATCTGAAGTCAAGAGTTCCACTGGCAAAAATATATTTATTCCCGGGTTACAGTATATACTAATTTTAATATATGTAGTCATCTTAACAACAGAATGGACCTTCTAGTGACCCTCAACAAAGATAAGCTTGTTTCAGTCTCAAGTTTAAGGGAATACCATTATCTCATCCTTGATAAAAATGAACAGGCTATGAGTTTCCAGAATGGTTACCTGTTTCTTAATTTTCTGACCAGCAATTATTTTGCAGATTTTGCCCTTCACTTGCTATAAGCTTAAAATAAATTGATATTTCATGCCCTTATTTCTCAGAACGAAAGTGCATAGTTCTTTTAATGTACCTGCTGCCTGGAAAATACCTTGAGCTGCTCACACCTACACTGTGTGCAGTGGCTTGAGAGCTATTTATAATAATCTTTCAGTATGAAGTATGTGGAGAATGAAGAAGAACTGCATGTAACTGAATTGTTCGATCCAAAACTATCTGTCACATCAATGTATGATTAAATTTTTTACATATGGAGGTGAAAGCCATAGAGATGGATGGCAGTATATTAGTATTACTGGTTAGATGAGCAGTGACACAATATCAGCTGATGGAGCAGCAAAGCAGAATGTACCATATAATGAGAGTCATAAAAGGTTAATAGGTAGAATAAGCAAATGAACAACAGCAAAGAGGTGACTGATGTAAACTCCCAGCCACACTAAATACACACTACACACTCCTAGCAGCAGTCCACAGGTCACTGAATCTGGAACTGACGGCTAAATTCATCATAGCACATACAATCAGTTCTCTCAAAATTATGGATCTGACTTTATTAATCTAATAACTGCCTTCCCCAAACATACTGCAATTGCTGCAGCTATGTATAGCACTGGATAAATAGCTGCAAAACTACGGACTGTGTGAATAAAACACAGTGGCACACAATAGTTAAAGGTGGTGTCCTGCCACATGGATGTATTGTAATCTTGTTTATTACTCCCTTGGCAACACAATGGCACCAACATTACTAATTATAATCCCTACAGTTCTACTTTTTTCATGACAGTGTTCCCTCACTGTGTCTGTTTAAGCAAGTTATCTATGTGGTCTTGTTCAATTAATACAATGGGGGGGGGCAGTACTGGAAGGCAACAGAGCAGTCCTGGAAGGCAATAGAGCAGTCCTGGAAGATTGACCTCAGCATCTTGTACCACACCTGCACATCGTTCTGTCTGTACAACAGATCTCACAATGGCTGGTCATGTATGGATAAAACAGGCTTAAATTTTAGTTTCAGTTTGTTCTTACAGCCATATTTGTTTTACTTCATATGTCCTAGCATATAAATATTATTGAATTATTTGAAAAGATTCCTGGATATATTAAATATTCTTTCCTATATCTATAGAAAAGTTCCAGTGATGTCAGAAGGAGCCATCAAGCCCAGATGAAGTAAGTGTTTGACTACTAGTTGGTACTCTCGGCACATGGTGTACCTCATCCAGAGACCCAATTATTGTGTTGTATGCCACAAAATCTGTGAAAGCTGAAACGTGCACCACTGCATTGTGTGTTGCCTATTGAAACTAAAGTATTGTGAGATAGGCTCCAGCTTAGTATCCCCTTCTACTGCCATTTCAGTTAGCGTACTGAACAATCTTTCACAGGATTTCTGTTTATACACCTTATAAGCACATGGACAAGAGTATTAAAGTATTTTCTGAGGTTCCTACCATGTCATGCAGTGCATATACCTGATAACTGATAATTTCCAAGACAAAGAAGATGACATCCATCAGCTCTTAGTCTCTGATGGCCAGGGCAGGCAGATTCTGTTGTGTATTGATGACAACCACTGGGTTTTGATTCTTCTCCTTGCTGACATAGTAGAGATTGCATTCTAAGGTATGAAACCACCTGACATTTGTTGTCATGAACATTAATGCTACATATTTTTTGAATGCAGTTCCTGTCATCTTCCTCCAAACTCTTCAAAATTGGTTTAGGAACTGCTTTGATGCCAGATGCTACATGACCTCAGCAGAAGAAAATGCAACACAACATTGTACTACTCTAGCAAAGTTTTAATGGCTACATGCCTCCCCTCCCTTTACTTATTTATTTATTTATTTATTTATTTATTTATTTATCCTTTATTGACTGGTTAGTCTGACAAGTCCTCTTTTCAGGAAAGACCTGAGTTGGTATTTCTACTACTAGTGGAAATTTGGCCAAGGCATTTGGGAACTTCCTCTACTTGTTAGCGTATGGGGATGCTATTGTTGGTGGCACTTCCAGCTTCCTGCTTCTGGTCCTGATGCATAGGTGGCTCAGAGAAGCAGGAATGAATATGGCAAGTATGTGTGAGATAGAATAAGATGGAATGGAGCAGGAGAAGGAAGATATAAGCAAAGAGGTAGCAGAGACTTCACAAAAAACATCAACAGCAGTAGGAAACAGAAGGAGTGGAGAAGTTGTTTGTAGCATTCAAAAAGGAAAGACAAAAGAATAGAAGGAAAGGAAGGTTGTCGGACCTTCATAAGATTTGGAGTGTTTGTTCCAGGAAAGGTTGTTAGAGGGAAATAGCAGAACACAACAAGCATGTATAATTACAACCTTCAAATTGGGAGGGATGCGGGATGTCTACTTAAAAGAAATGAGGAACAAGAGTAAACCAGAGAGCAAGATGGCAGCTTTGTGGAGAGAAATCATGGACAAAATACAGGAGGAGGAGAACATCTGTAGTAAGATTGTGTAGTAAAGAAGAAAAAGAGTATACAAAGTATGAGGTTTGGGACACAGTGATTGCAGCTATTGATACTTCACTGAAAGAGGTAAGAGCATTTATACATGCTAATAAAATATGTGTTATGACATTTTGTTTGTGACAGGACAGTACATGGAAAAATTCTTAGAAAAATTTGAGAGTAAGAAAGACTGCAATCCTTGGAATCCGTATATAGTACAAACATTTAATAGAGAGACAAAAAAAGGTTATTGTGCAATTTGGAACTTAAGTTGATAAAGAAGTACTAAAGGACTATTTAAAGACTATGTAGAGAAGTGATGGACACTACAAAAATTTACAATGATAGAGGTCTATGGATTGGGGGATGGGATTGTGGAGTGATTTTAAAAATGAAAAAAAATATATACACATTCCAGGTGCGATAAATGTGAAAGGAAATAAAGGTTTTGTTAAATATAGGGGACAACAAAAAACATGTTTATTTTTCCTTTGGGGGAATGACCATCTGATTAGTAACTGTGATAAAAGAAAATGTTTTGTTTGTGAAAACTGGGTCATAAAGCATAAAGAAGTGTGATATAATATGAAAAAAATGTGAGAAAATGGGACATGAGTGGGTGGATTGTGATGAACATATAGAAGCTAAAGAACAAGAGCAAAGACAAGAATGTACATATAATCTAGGCAGGAGTGCAGAAGAAGCGTATGAAGAGGAAAGTGATACACAAGAAAATAATAAACAAAAAATAGTAGATGACAAAAATGAAAGTAATGAAGGGGAAGAATTGGTTCACAAAACAGGTGAAAATGAATATGTAAATTGGAGAGTGGTGAAATAAAAAAATTATTTTATAAAGAAAGGGGGAAAGATAGAAAATGAAAGTTGATGAGAGCAGTTGTGAAAGAAAATAAAAAAGGTAAAGTGTAAGGGTGAAAGGAGATAATACAATTATATTAAAAGGAAGCTGAAAAATCTTAGCTGTAAATATTAATAGTATAAAGAATACTAAAAGAAGAACAGGTGTTTTAGAATTGTGTGCATTACATATAATTATACTGGAAGATATGAGAATAATAACAAAAGAAGAAAGGTAACAAACAGAAGAATTATGGGTTAGAAACATTATTGGGAATATGGGAAAAGATACACGGTTTGGTATTGTAGTGTTATGTAATGAAACAGCAGAAGTTTTAGATTGCACTATAGTAGAATTGTGTAGAATAATGGTGATAGAAGATGGAAAAAAGATGTGTATAGAATTATTGCAATATATGCATATGTCATGATGAATGAAAGAGAAATAATATTCAGAAAAAATCTAAACTATGTAGGAATGAACATGGAAATAATATTAATGGGAGATTTTAACTGATTTAAGAAAAAGAAGAAAAGAATGAAGTTGTTGTATCTTTCGGCTTTTCCTGGTTAGGGGTCGCCACAGCGGAACTCCGGTCCGCTAATGACTGGCAGTAGATTTTTACGTACCGAGTTGCCAGCCCTGACGCACAACCTTCAACGAAGGTACACCCATTCATGCATGTCTCCACACAGAAGATGCTTTGGCTGAGAATCGAACAGGACAACGTCTTACTGTGAGGTGACAACACTACCGCAGCACCACCTGTTAAGAAAGTATATGAAATAATGAAAAGTGGTACATTATATATATGAGATAATAAATATTGGACTTATAAAAGAAATGAGATAATGGAAATGGACTATTTTGCAATATCTAACAGCATGAAAATAGTATAAGGAGGTATAAAGGAAACAGTTTTTTTCAGATCATGTGGTTATATAGGTAGAGGTGCAGGAAAAAGAAGGATACATATGAATAGGTAAAGGAATTAAGAGACAATGTAAAAGACTTAGATGAGGAAGATAAAAAAAAGATAATTTATGGAAACATCATGTAAATATCAGAATTGTTTATGAAAATTGGAAGAATTGGTGGATAAGTTCTAAAGAAAAGTATAAAAAGTGTTTTGAAATGTCAAGTAATGAGGAAAAGGAAAGAGAAACAAAAATATAGGCAAGTGAGTTAGGAACTGTTTACAAACTTGTTAGAAAATAAGATAACCTTTTATAAAAAGGAGAAGAAGATATATGAAATGAATCAGAAGAGGATCAAAAATGCTATATAAGGAAAGATATTTTACATGGGAAAAAAGAAGAGGTGGCTCTATACTTAAATAAGATTATAAGAGAAAATGAGAAAATAATAAGGAAAAGCCACAGAAGTACCTCACAAAGAGGATTACTGGCCTCAAACAAATGCCCTACACTAACCGCCTCAAAAAACTCCAGCTTTACTCCATAGCATATCGCCTACTCCGAGGTGATCTCTGCCTAACATATAAAGCTATGTCAAACCCAGAGCTGTTGGACATGCTACATCTAAAGAAATCCCAATCCCTCCAAGCTACATGCTCTAGGGACCTAAACCTTGTTACCACAATAAACAGGACACGCTGGAGGGATAGATTCCTGTCCCAGAGACTTCCTATACTCTGGAACAAGCTACCCATCTATGTCAAGCAAAGTTCTTCATTAGCACTCTTCAAGAAAAATCTTGATGAGTTGATGGGAAATAGGAAATACACCCCGGGGACCACTTATGTGCCTCTGCTGGACAGTGGCATAGGAAAATAACTTTCTTGGGTGGCGTAAGCTATGGTACCTTGCTGGCTAGGCTTACCTAGGCCCTTGGGCTGATAGCCTAGTACCCACCTATGAACCTATGAAGAATAATGAAGGAGACAGAGTGAATATGCAAGAAAGAATATTTGAAGTAATAAGGAATTATATACAGAACACATTTAAAAAGAAAGATACAGAAAAAGACAGCAATGGGAAGCTAAAAAAATAAGTAAAGCAGATAATATGAATATGGAAAAAATATAAATCTGGGAGAACTTAATGAAATTTTAAAGGAATTAAATATGGAAAAAATATGACAATGGATGGTATTGAGCATTATATGTATTATAACATGAAAGAATGGCAAAAGTGCATTTTGTGTAAGTATTGAATGAATGGTTAGAAAGAGGAATAATAGAAAAAGAAATATGCGCAGCAGTTATGAAATTTATATGGAAAAACGGAAAAAGAGGATATAAGAAGTAGGAGACTGATAGTGTTGAATAATACAGATTATAAGATATTTATGAGAATAATAGTAAAAAATTAGGAAATAATTTAGATAAATTACTTGAGGATATGATTTTTGGTAAGAAAGGGAAAAACAGTCAAGACTTACTATGGATATTGAGAGAAGTAATAGATGAAGTTATAAAAAGGGGTGAAACTAAAGTTATGATAGGAGATGTAAGTAAAGCATTCAATAGAATATAATATGAGGTTTTGCGGAATCTATTAAGAGATTGTAGTAGAAGTGACAAAATAAAAATATTCTTGTTGGTGTATGCGAATAATGCGTGAGTAATAGCAAATGGGTGGTTAAGTGAAGAAATAAAACTTGAGTGTGGGATAAGACAGGAAGATCCAGCAAGTAGCATTTTATTCACATTAGTTATTAACATAGGTGTTAGTAGAATGGAGTGTTGAAAATAGCAAGATATAAAATAACAGAAGAAATACAAATTCCAATAATTCTTACTTATACAGATTATATAGTTTTAGTTATGAAGAATAAGAAATATCTGGAAGAAGGAATCAGAAAATTAAGTCGGTATTTAAAAATGCTTGGATTATATATAAATAAAGACAAAGGCAGTGGAAATAGGTCAACTGATAACAGAAGGGATTCAATTTAATGATAAGATTATAGATATACTAGGTATAGGATTTGGGACAAATGAGCATAGAGAAAAACAATGGGAGAAAATAATACAGACAAGAGAAATTAAAAATATACTAGGTATAGGATTTGTAAAATATGGCTCTAGGTGATTCGGTCATGTTGACTGTCGCCAAAAAATGGGCATGGGTAGTTACCGGTGATAAGTGGGTTGAGGACCCGGCCTACTCTCTGACCCACGCCAGGGAACCATGCTAATGGTGGGAGGGGTATATGTGCCCCTATTGGCCAGTGTGTGCCCGCCATAAAAGCCCAGCAGCCCTGGGTCAATAGGCTACTGGCTGGCCAGTGTCTAGTTGCCCAGCCTGGGTTGCCTGGGATAGATCTGTTGAGTGAAAGCTGGACATAAAACCAACCAACCTGCCAAACATGAACTGAGAATTGCTACGCTTAATGTAGGTTCACTGACAGGATGCAGCTTAGAAGTGGATGACATAATGATACAGAGGAGGCTGGACATCCTATGTATCCAAGAGACGAGATGGAAGGGCAGTGCAGCAAAGCTACTTGGCTTGGGATCCAGACTCTACTACTCAGGTGATGGACAGGCTAGAAATGGTGTAGGAATTGTGGTGAGACAGAGGCTTCAGAAGGCAGTAAGGGATATAATCAGAATTAACGACAGACTCATGGCAATCAGACTCCAGTGTAATGATAGGACAGTATTCATAATCTCAGCCTATGCTCCACAGTAGGGTTGTGATAGGGAGGAAAAGAGTGCATTCAGACAGCAGTTGCAGGACCTACTAGATAAAGCAGGACAACATGAATTGGTGTTGATAATGGGTGACTTAAATGCACATATCGGGACAGACAGAACAGGATATGAGGACTGCCTGGGTCCACATGGGTGGAGCAATAGGAATAAAGAAGGAGAAGCCATTCTAGACTTCTGTCTGGAAAATGGCTTGATAGTAGCCAACACATGGTTCAGAAAGAGAGACAGTCACAAGATCACATACAAGAGTAGCCAACATGCAACTCAGGTAGACTTCCTCCTAGTAAGGAAAAGGCATTGGGGTAGAATCCATGATTGCAAAGTCATCCCCAGTGAAACAGTCGGTTCACAGCATAAACCAGTAGTTGCCACAATCAGCTGCAAGCAGTGGTCAGAGAAGGTTCTAAGGTCAAGAGAGACCAGGCTGAAGATCTGGAAGTTGACTGGAGAGAAAGTACAGCAGTTCAAGGAATTACTCAGGGCTCTAGCACCCCAAGAAGAGGAGGAAATAGGTGGAGTTGAAAAAGAGTGGCAGCCTAAAACAGCATGTGTTAGGACTACAGAAAAGATATGTGGCTGAGCCAGGTATGGAAATAAGGTACATAAGGAAAGCTGGTGGTGGAATGCAGAAGTGCAGGAAGTAGTCAAAAGAAATAAGGAGTGCAGGAAGAAGTGGGAGATTGAAAAGACTGACCAAGCTAGGAAGGACTACTGGTTGGCTAACAAAGAAACTAAGAAAGAAGTTGCAATAGCAAAGAATAGGGCATCAGAGGCACTCTATCAGCTTCTGGAAAGTGACTCAGTAAGGGGCACAAAGAAACTGTACCAGGCTGCAAGGCAAAGACAGAAAGATAAAGAAGATAGTCAGACACCCTTCATAAGGGATTCCAGCAACAACCTGCTTACCAGCCCACAGGACATCAAAGGCAGATGGAAGGAGTATTTCCAGCAGCTTTTGAATGAAGAAAACCCCACAGAAGTGGTACTGCCCCAGACACAGCCTACAATGAGAGTAGAAGAGGAGCCCAGCTTAGAAGAAGTAAGAGCAGCACTAAGGAAAATGAAGTCAGGGAAAGCAGCAGGCTCAGATGAGGTCACAGCAGATATGATAAAGATGCTGGGTGAGCTAGGGGAGAAATGGCTCCTGAGGGTACTAATTGCAGTGTGGAGAGAAAGGTGTATTCCAGATGACTGGAGAATAAGCATACTCGTGCCAGTGTACAAGAACAAAGGGGACATCCACAACTGTGGACAGTACAGAGGCATCACACTCCTACCACATTGCATGAAAGTTCTGGAGAGGGTGATTGATAAACAGATATGAAGAATAGTAGAATGTAAGATGGGAGATGAACAGTTCGGATTCAGCTCAGGATGCAGCAAAATTGAACGGATGTTTGCATTGAGACAGACACTTGAGAAGAAACTAGAGAAGAGGAGAGAGTCAAACTGGGCTTTCCTAGACTTGGAGAAAGCATATGACAAGGTCCCAAGAAAGCTGATCTGGGCAGTACTGTGGTGGTTTGTGAAAAAATTACATGGAGCTGCTTACTGTTTGGTGTGATGGATTTGAAGTGTTCTTAAGACACTCAGTCTTGCTGGCTGGATTCTGCTAAAATTCAAAGTCTGGTTATATTTGCATTCACAGTCTGTTGCATACAGAAACTTGCAGAATATACACTGATGAGAGAATATACTTTGCAGCATCAACTTTAGAGAGCAGTAACAAATAACTTTTTATAATAAATCAAACGGAACCACGTTGCAGCTTAAAAGTACTGTTCCAACTTTACTTCTCATATAGTACAGATGATGTGAGAGATATAACATTTACCTTAGGACTTGTGTCCCTATCATACCTCTAACATAACTGGATTTATACAGCTCTTTATATACAGTTTTAGTCCTGTAGAAACAATACTAAGCTTCCTTGTTTAACAATGTCTTGTAAGAGACCAGCTTTTCTGACAGTGTGAATATCCTGTAACAGTGTCCTGATGTCCATGTAGAAAAACATATTTTGAGGAAACACATTGTTCTGTATTCTATTTGGATCTGTGTATATGAACATATGTTCTTGTACCAATGCTGATAAGCATATCCTGTTTTTTATGCAGAAAAACATATTTTTGAGAAAACACATTGTCAGAGATCAGCTTTTCTGACAGTGTGAACATCCTGTATTTTATTTGGATCTTTGTATAAAAACATCTGTTCTTGTGTCATATCCTGTTTTTCCATGCAGAAAACATATTTTTGAGAAAACACATTGTCACAGTATCATAAACATATCCTGTTGTTTTAGGAAACATATTGTGTCCATCCTGTTATTTTAGGAAACATATTGTGTCCATTTTTATATGCAGAATAAAATGTCATTGTTCTTTAAAAGCAGATTTTGCATTTTTGTTCTTGCATACATCCTGTTTGAGTCTGTAAGGGAAAAATGTCCATTCTTTAAAAGCAGATTTTGTATTTTTGCTCTTGCATACATCCTGTTTGAGTCTGTAAGGGAAAAATGTCCATTCAGCAGATTCCTTTTCCAAGCCATGGTAATTTAGTATGGATGCTGATTACATATTACTAAACTCTATTTCTACATTTAAGCAAGCTTTATCTTATACATTATTTATGTTGCATAATTGCAGCAAAATTACTTTCAACCTTAGTATATTGTTGAGCACACTCTAAACATTCCGTCTTTTTTATTTTAAACTAGAGAAATAAATTCAGCATTATTTGGTAATACTTTTTCATTATGACAATTAACAACAGTAACTTGACTAGCTTTTGCTAAGCAGACTTTAATACATGTAAATAATATGCAACCAAGCATTACAATAACAATAAAAGAAATTAAAAATACAGTGATTTTTCCTGTCCATCCTGTAAATAGATTACTAAACCATTCACTCCAGTCATCATTCCAGTTTTTCTAGTATGTTGAGACACTTGTGCAATCACTTCTAAATGTGCTTTTACAGATTCTGTTTTGTCTGGAATAAATGTACAACATTGTTCTCCTATTAAAGCACATGTACCCCCTTGTGATGCTAATATGTAATCTAATGCCATTCTATTTTGCAAAACCATAGTTCGTATTGCTGTCATTTCGACAGTAATGTCAAGGACTGCATTGAAAGTGGCATTTGCCAATACCTCAACTAGTTTAGATAGTTTTCTCAGTTCCCAGATGGCTTTTGCAGCCCCGTACCAGGGGAAAATACCTGCTCCAGAGATTACATCATCTCCTAAATTCATATCTTTTAATTTAATATAATCAAGATTTTGATGATATATACGTGATGTATCTAAGGTGTCTACTGGATTTTCTGGACTTTCAATTACAGGTAATATATCCCTTTTCTTTTTTGTATTCCTAATGTTTCCTTTTGGTAACTCTTTTACATGATGCATTGCTGGTACCTCCAATCCTATATAACAGGTGCCATCCCATCCCTTTGGTAACCATTTATAAGCATATTTACCACAAATGTAATATAACCCATCTGATAGAGCAACACTGCTATTTACCAGACTGCCATTTACTTGCCCCATAGTAGGAGTTTTATCATGTACAACTGTAAAGTTTTTATCTGTTTTACTTCTCCAACATGTAATATTAGTTTTACAGTCATTTTTGTCATTTTGTGAAAAATGAAATACTGCTTTGTCACTTAATATTAACTGACCCTTAATTGGTATTAAAATAGGAAAACCATGAGAAAATACTCCACGTACTGGTATGTGGTTGTGAAAATTTATCATTTCAATTGTTTGAATATAATTGCTATTACCCACTGGAACAGTTCCATTTTGTTGAAAACATGTGATCCCCTGTACTATAACAGATAACTGTACTCTTGCTTTACGTAATTGTACATTTATAACTTGATCTCCTGTTTCATTTATTAATACTCTCCAACTACTAAGAGAATTTAGTGGAATAGGTATTAGAGGCATTACCCCTGTTATTTTTGGTATTAAACTACATACCCAACAATTAGAAACATTCATGCTTTTTGCATACCAACATTGTCTTGCTAAGAAGGTGTTAAAAGATGGTGACCAGTCTTGTTCATTTTTCCACATTTCTTTACTCTCTTTCTTATGTAACTTTACAGTTTGATTAACAGGTTGTAAGTATAATTTAATACTAAGCAATACAATAATAGTTAGTATAATAGCTATTATCAATTTAAAAAAACATCCTTTAAATAGAAATTCCATTGCTGAATCATTTTGCCTTTGGACATCCGAAACTGGATTTCCAAAAGGATGCACTTTAAACCATGTCAATTTCATTAGGGTTTTCTCTGTTGGAAACCTACAAAAGAATACATTTAATCAGATTTACATTGTTCACTATTTTTATCATTCTTAGTTGATCTTTATGTACCAACATTGTTCTGTTTTTCTTTTTCCTTTGATTTTGTACACTAATGGTCCAATTTGTTCCACTACTTCAAAAGGGCCTTGCCAATTGCTAGCCCATGGTCCTTCCATTTGGAATGTTTTTACCAATACTTTGGTTCCACAGGGAAGGCTTTCTTCAGCTGGTATTATTGGCACCTTTTTCCATAGATGGAACGCTTGCTCCCTTGCATTATAGTCACATATACTAGTAAGTTGTTTTAGCCATTCCTGATGTTTGCTAATTTCTAGCATGGGCCTACCATTAGGTAAATCTGGATCAAATGGTAATTGTATGGGCATTTTGCGGCCTGTCATTATTTCATATGGGGAAATACCTGTTTTGCTGTTTGGTGTTGCTCGAATACCCATTAAAATACCAGGCAGATGATGTACCCATGTATTGCCCTTTTCCAAGCATGCCTTTTTTAGACATTCTTTTAACGTCCGATTCATACGTTCTACAATGCCATTAGAATGTGGATGGTATGGTACATGAAACCTTTGCTGTATGCCTAACAAATTACACATTTGTTTAATGAGATCACTAACAAACTGTGGGCCATTGTCTGACTCTATGACCCGTGGCCATCCCCAATGACAGAAAATATTTTTCCATAAGGCTTTTGCTGTTGCCTTTGCTGTCATGGTTTTGGTAGGAATTGCTTCTACCCATTTTGAAAAGACGTCCACTACTACTAGTAGATATCTGTAACCTCCCTTTGTTGTTGGTAATGGACCTGCATAATCTATTTGAACTGCATACCATGGCCCATCCGCTGGCTGTACTCGATGTAACTGAGGCCTTTTGCTTTTAGCATTTACCTGAAGACAGATTAAACATTCTTCTATAATCAGTTTGCAGACCTTTTTAAATTTGGGTTCCAATACTTTTCTTTTACAACTGCCCATAACTTATCAGTTCCTATATGGCCCAGTATTTGGTGATTTAACTTGACCAACTGGCGTGCCAACTGAAATGGTACATATGGCAACTGTAACCCTTTGGAGGTCGTGTATGCATAGTACTCCTTTGGTGGTATACCTGCCAATCTGCACTGATCGGTTTCTTCTTTTAAGCCCTGTTGTTTTTGTATATTTACAAGGTCTTTCTCTATTGACTCTTTATCTAGCTCTTTTAAGACACTAACTTCTACACTGGCATACTCATATTCTGGAAGTTCTTTTCAATTTTGTGCTGCTTGTTTGGCCAAGGTATCAGCTAACACATTTAATCTGTAAGTTTCACTGGTTGGCTTTTGATGTGCTTTTACTTTTAAGATGCTATACTGTCCTTGTTGTTTTGACATTGTTATAACTTTATATATGTCTTTTAATACTGCAGCATGCCGTAATGGTTTACCTACACTATCCACAAATCCTCGTCTTACCCAGGTTTCCATATGTAGTCTTAAAGAATTTACTACATAAGCACTATCTGAAAAAATGTTAATAGGATTGTAATACTTTAGCACATACAATACTGCCTCCAGTTCAGCTCTTTGAGCTGACATATGCCCTGGTAACTTGATTAGTTCAGGAGAACCCAATTGTGGATTCTCTGGAACTATGGCAAATCCTGTCCAGTATCTGCCTTGGTCCCAATATCGTGCTCCATCCACAAAGATGGATGGCTTAAAGTGATCAAAATCAGATGCTAAAAATTGCACCTCAGGTGACATTATCTTTTCTAAACAGTTATGCTGTTTTCCTTCATATCCCATATGGTTTGACAAATGGTATTTATCCCCTGTCTGTATAGTAACAGTTTTCATTCCAAAAGGTGCCATCCATTTTGCAAAGACTGCCTGACTAATACCATCTGTAATTTTATTCATTTCAAAACTGTCTATCAAAGCTTTTACAGCTTGATGTGGTGTTTGTACTATAATGCTGGAAAATACGGTCAAATATTCAGTTTGTTTAATACCCCAGTAAATGGCTAATAACTGCTGTATACATGGATGGTAACCTAATTCCACTGGAGTCATCTTTCTGCTAAAGAAAGTGACTGGGCGTAATGTTTTTCCATTCTGTTGTCACTACCATGTGGCCATTCCTGTAGTAGTACCACAGACAGTGTTTTTTTCCTGCTGCTGCTTGTAACACAAATGGTAACCTTGGAGTGGGCTATTAGTTCTGTAGCTTGTGCTAGTTTTATTTTTATCTGTGAAAATGCCTCCTCTTCATGAGATCCCCACTCTAAAAGGTGGAGTTCTTTTGTTCATGTAACATTTTGTATAGGGGCAGCCACGGCTGCATAATCCTCTATAAATTCCCTATTGTAATTCATGATTCCCATGAATTTATGTAAGTCTGCTATAGTCAGTGGCTTTTCCATTTGTAAAATGCCTTGTACATGTACAGGGCAAGGAGATCTTCCTGTTGGTTTTATAATAGTACCTAGAAACTTAACTTTTGTGTCATAAACTGAATTTTTCACTTTTAACCTTAAACCCTGCTTGCTGTAGAGTATGAAAAACTCTCTTAAGAAGCCGTACATGCTCCTCTACTGTTTCTGACTGAATTAAAATATCATCAATGTAATGTATTACTGAATCATCCTTTTCCAAATGTTGTAGAATGGATCCTACTGTCTGATGAAAAATAACTGGACTGTTTTGAAACCCTTGTGGTAACCTTGTCATAACATACTGCTGTTTTTTAAATGTAAAGGCAAATCTTGGCCAATCTTTTTTCCTGAGTGGCACTGCAAAAAAAACATTTGCTAAATTTATTACTGTAAACCACTTACTTTGTGGCTTAATATGTGCAGCCAACTCTGGACTCCTGGAATCAAGTGTGCTCTAGGAGTGGTATATTGATTAACCTTTCGTAAATCAATAACAAGACGATAACTACCATCTTTTTTCTTAACTGGCCAGATTGGTGAATTTGTAGGACTGTTGCCTTTTTGTATAATCCCTTCTCTTTCCCATTCTGCAATACATTTTTCCATATGTTCTTCTGCTTCCCTAGGAATAGGATATTGTTTTTGAAAAGGTGGTATATAGTCCTGATCACTTCCTATTCCTACTGGGCTTTCTAGTTTCCCACAATCACTGGGACCCTTGGACCATAGATTTGGGAATTGCTGTTGTAAATGCTTCCATACATCCTCACTGTCTGTATTTATATAGCCTGTAGGTTTTTCAGGTTTGTCAGGTAGAGACTTTGCATAGCAACCTGTATTTTGCTCTTCCTCTCTTTGTTGTTTGTCTCCCATCCACAGAATTTCATTAGGTAAATCAATTACTATGCCTAAAGGTCCTAGAATGTCCATACCAATAATGGTATTTGTGCAAGATGGATGCATTAAAAATGCACCCTTCCATATTTGTCCCTCCTGACTAAACTTTATGTCCACATTTTGGCTACTCACTGCATAGCATCCTGTGCCATTAAATGCTGAAATGCAAACCTTTTTTATAGGATTTACTGGTAACTGTCTGTTTGTGACAGATACTGCTGCTCCTGTGTCTATTAAGACATTTTTCCACAATGACCCCTCTACCCAAATATCAATCAGTGGTCTTCCATCTCGACCCTTTTTAAAGGTAGTCAGGAAAGATACCAGAGTAGGGGGGGCACATCCCTATTGTAAGGAAATCCACTCATCCTCTCCTTTATTATCAAATGCAATATGACACACCTCATGTTTTTGTTTGTCATCTTCTTCTGTGTCTGAATGATCTACATATTTAGGTTTTTCAATCTCTTTTTTTAACTGTTGCCTAGCTATTCCTTCTGCCTGTTCTATCAAATGTTTTGGATTTACAGGTGAAACTGTTTGAAAATCTACCGGGCATACTTTCCCTTTTCCTGTATATTGATGGCTTTTATAACTGTTTTTACTAATATTGTAAGGTTTTTGTACATGATCCTGCTTTTCTGACTTTTCTTGTAAATTTGTTTGCTCTCTTTTTGGAAATACCCCCTGTTCTTCCTTCTTTTTGCGCCAGGCTTTGTAATGATCACAATTTTGCTTAACGTGTCCTATTTTTTTACAAAAGAAGCATGTTGGTGCCTTTTGCTCATTACCTGTGCTTGATCCTGGTACTACAAGCATAGAGGCAGGAGCTGGTGGTGCTGACACAGCTCTTTCTGCTGGTGGTTGGTCACACCATCTTTGCCTTCCCTGTTTTGACTTCACCAATTACTTCAAATGGCTCACTATTATCTTCACATGCAAAGATATGGTGTGAGTATAAAGTCCCAGCATCGGCCATAGTTCGTCCCCTCATTAGTTTTTGTACCAAATCAGTCAGAGTATCAGAATTTTCTTCATAGATACATTTAATATCCCCTGGAACCCCTTTGACTTGTTCTAAGAAGCAACGTATTAGCTGTTTTGTATGTCTCTTTTTCCCATGTCTCTGTCTGTTTTTATATATGATTTGAAATGCAAGTCTAAAATGATCACTTTGTTCCATTAATTTATCTGTGATAGTAATTTTAAAATTATCTAATAATTTGGCTGTGAGAGGCTGCCCCTGTGTAAATGCCATTAAAATGGCTGTCATACATCCTACTTTAGTGTTCAACTGATAATCATCTTGCTTTAATTGTATGAAAGTTTTAAAACATTTGGGAATGAAAATCCAGAAACATCTAAGTAATGCATCTGTCCATATATCAGATCCTGCTGTATATGCCACCCATTCTTCAAATGTAAGCATGTTATAAAATATGCCTTTTTATCATTCCACTGTGGTAAACTCTGTAATAATCTAGACTGTGTATATAAATCTGTAGTGGTTCCCTGTCCCTGTTCTATAATTTGGACTGGTTTTGTGTTTTTTAACTCTTCTTTAAGCTGGGATATCAAAATAGTATTTTGGAGGTTAGTCTCTGTTAATTCATCTAATTCTTCTTCCTTTTCCTTCAGATGCTGTTTAAGGTCTGTCATTTCTACCTGTAAGTGTTTAAGGGATATATGATACCTGTTATTGGATTCCTCTGTTGACTGCAGAGCTCCTATGCACTTTTGACAGAGATCTTGAATGTCAGTTTTGAACATTTTAAATTCATTTTGTTTCTCTTTTAAAAACTTATTAAAGTCTTCTGTCAATGTATCATAAACTTTGTTTCTGTCCTCATCTGTATGTGTGGCATCATTCCATGCTTGTACATAATTTTAAAGGAGTTACAAGATCTACAGGGACTCTGTCAATAATAGATTTGATTGCTGTTGTAATTCAGAAATTAATGTACTGACAGGACATAACTGCTTTGCATTTGGATATAATGAAAACTGTGTATCCTTAATTAATTCTTTATCATGAACAGATCTGTCTGCACAGTCTAGTTTTTTAGCAATATCATGCAATACTTGTTTATGGCATATTACACAAAATGCAGTTTCCTTTGAATCACACAATAAACATTTACTATGATATACTTCATTTTTTTGTTGCAAATACCAATCAAATGTTACAATCCACTTACATAATGCTGGTATGTCAACTTGCCCTAACAAGGTTTTTACCCTTACTAATGTGTTGTGTATACCAACATTGCAATTTACTCCATATTTTATCTGGTTGTTCTGCTACATTAAGAGTAAAACTTGGCTTACATTTGCTAGAATTCTGCCTGATAGCATCCATACTAAAAAATGTGACGTGAAAAAAAGTCTTACCAGTGAGCAAGAAAACAGGTGATCAGGCTGTTGTTGCAGATGGCTGGAAATTTTCAAAGTCACTTGAGAAGCTGGGAAAGCACAACAGGCAGCAGACTGCTGTGCTAGTGGATATTCCCCTTTTCTTAGCGAAATTATGGCACTGCGACTGGAACTTCAGTCTCACTCCGAATGTAGACGTCTAAAACTGTACTACTGCAAGCTGCATAAACTGGAATACTTCTGTTCCAGAATTGACACATAAGTACAAATGTTAGTTACTGCAATTTAACTGAAGTGACCCTCTGCAGGGCTTACCATCACTCCTGTGTTTGAATGCAGATTGTAGGTTCAAATGCAGGCTAGCTTGCCATTGAAAAAATTACATGGAGCTGCTTACTGCTTGGTGTGATGGATTTGAAGTGTTCTTAAGACACTCAGTCTTGCTGGATGGATTCTGCTAAAATTCAAAGTCTGGTTATATTTGCATTCACAGTCTGTTGCATACAGAAACTTGCAGAATATACACTGATGAGAGAATATACTTTGCAGCATCAACTTTAGAGAGCAGTAACAAATAACTTTTTATAATAAATCAAACGGAACCACGTTGCAGCTTAAAAGTACTGTTCAACTTTACTTCTCATATAGTACAGATGATGTGAGAGATATAACATTTACCTTAGGACTTGTGTCCCTATCATACCTCTAACATAACTGGATTTATACAGCTCTTTATATACAGTTTTAGTCCTGTAGAAACAATACTAAGCTTCCTTGTTTAACAATGTCTTGTAAGAGACCAGCTTTTCTGACAGTGTGAATATCCTGTAACAGTGTCCTGATGTCCATGTAGAAAAACATATTTTGAGGAAACACATTGTTCTGTATTCTATTTGATCTGTGTATATGAACATATGTTCTTGTACCAATGCTGATAAGCATATCCTGTTTTTATGCAGAAAAACATATTTTTCAGAAAACACATTGTCAGAGATCAGCTTTTCTGACAGTGTGAACATCCTATATTTTATTTGGATCTTTGTATAAAAACATCTGTTCTTGTGTCATATCCTGTTTTCCATGCAGAAAAACATATTTTGAGAAAACACATTGTCACAGTGTCATAAACATATCCTGTTGTTTTAGGAAACATATTGTGTCCATCCTGTTATTTTAGGAAACATATTGTGTCCATTTTTATATGCAGAATAACATGTCATTGTTCTTTAAAAGCAGATTTTGCATTTTTGTTCTTGCATACATCCTGTTTGAGTCTGTAAGGAAAAATGTCCATTCTTTAAAAGCAGATTTTGTATTTTTGCTCTTGCATACATCCTGTTTGAGTCTGTAAGGGAAAAATGTCCATTCAGCAGATTCCTTTTCCAAGCCATGGTAATTTAGTATGGATGCTGATTACATATTACTAAACTCTATTTCTACATTTAAGCAAGCTTTATCTTATACATTATTTATGTTGCATAATTGCAGCAAAATTACTTTCAACCTTAGTATATTGTTGAGCACACTCTAACAGTTTGAAGTCCCAGAAACATTGGTAGAATTAGTACAGGCTATGTACAAGGACCCAGTGACTCAAGTATGAACAGTGTTTGGCCTCACTGAGGGGTTCCCAGTGGGAGTGGGTGTACACCAGTGTTCAGCTCTGAGCCCACTGCTGTTCATACTGGTAATGGACTACATCAGCAAACAGATTGGAGGGGACAGATCAACAAAGCTGCTGTATGCAGACGATGTGGCAGTACAGGCAGACTCTGAGCTAGAACTTTGGCAAAGGATAGGAGAATGGAATGCAAATCTGAAGGTACATGGGATGAAACTAAGCACAGATAAGACAGTGATAATGGCAGCAGATTGGGGAAATCAGAAGAAGCTGAGATTAGAGATAGATGGGAAGGTAGTGGAACAGGTAAACAGATTCAAGTATCTGGGAGGGGTGGTTGAGGAGAAGGGTAGTCTGAATGAAGAGATCAAAGCTAGAATCAGAGGGGCTGCAGCCAACTGGCATAGAGTATCAGGTGTAGTCTATGACAGAAGAATGCCAAAGAAGCTGAAAAGTAAGGTGTACAAGACAGTGGTGCGACCAGTACTACTGTATGGTACAGAAACCTGGGCAGTAAAGGCAGAACAGTTGAAGAAGCTAGAGGTGATGGAAATGAAGTGCCTGAGAAAGGTGGTAGGATGCACAGTATGGGGACAGGCGAAGAAATGAGGACATAAGAGCAGTAGCCAAAGTAGCTCCAATTGCAGAAAAGATCAAAGAAAACAGATTATGATGGTATGGGCATATGTGTAGAAAAGCAAAAGACAATCTGGTGAGGGAGATTTGGGACAGACAGGAAGCAGGTAAGAGGAAGCGTGGGCGTCCAGCAAAGAGGTGGATGGATTGTGTGAAAGAAGAGCTACGACAGTCAGGCATGAGTGTTGAAGAAGGCAGGAGAGTGGCACTGAATCAAGAGAGTTGGTGACAGTTAATACGATACTCCGACCCCATGTAAATGGGAAAAAGGGGATGATGATGATGATGATGATTAAGAGAAATATCTTATGGAAGTCCTATAAATTGTTGTACAAGAAAAAAGTATATTTAATAAATTCTGTTCTTCTTGGTAAAATTGCTTATTTAGCAGGTTGTTATATGATACCGTCAAAGTATGAAAATGTATGTTAAAGGTGAAGAACAGGAACTAGGATTAATTAACCCAATTGTTCTTGCAGTCTCACTAAATCATTATAAAGTTTTGATAAGATTAGAAGAAAAACATAAGAAGTTAATAAATGTTATAATGAAAGATAAATATAAGAATTTCTGGGAAAGAATAAGTTTAGGAAAAATATTTGTAAATGAAGATATGAAAGAGTAGCAGGATAAATTTGTTTATGGAGATTGAATATAAAAATGAAGGAAAAACAGAAAATAATGGTATTCAAATATAATGAATATACCTACATATACCTATGGAAATATATATGAAATGAAGAGAGAAATGTGACTAAGATAAGACTTGCATGATGTAAAAATTATGAATGTAATGATTTTATGTGAAGGCGGACAATAGCTAAATTGCCTGTTAAAGCATACATGCCTTACAAAAGAATACAAGAAAGGGGGTTCATAGATTAGTACGAAGCTAACTGCCCTTGCAAGCCATTTTAAGCCTAGCCAATTATCCCTTGTGAGACTCAAACCCTGCATCTTGTGTTTGTAAGGCAAATACCTTAACCATTAGGCCACCCTCCCAACTGCTATTGTTGGGAGCTTGAAACAAAGGAACATGTTTTTCTGAATTGCTCAAGTGTGAAAGAATCATGGGAAAAAGTATATGAAGATAAGGTATTGAAAGGTCTCAAAATGTTGAAGATATAAATATGAAAATGATAGAATATGAGTACTATGGCAACAAAAAACAAAAAGAGGTGAAAATGGTAGATAAAAACTGTTTTATGTTTTATGGACAATATGGAACAAGATACTGAATTAAATTAAATTTAATGGGAAATGGATATTGTCTGCATTTTTGAAGAAAATATGTTTTGCCTGTGGAAAAAGGGTTGGGGGAATGATTAAGGTATATAGGATTGTATTATATGGTAGATGAAAAATGTAAATACTTGTAAAAAGATGTATATTATGTAAATAATGTATTTAATGTAAATAAGTTGTATTAACCAATAAAGAACCACTACTCGATATGGCACTCGCAGTCCATACATCAGACGAGTGCATGCACATCTTCCATTCCCAGTGCAGTGAAGGCTGGGAGGATGGTGCACAGCATAGCAATTAACAAGACAGGAGTTGAGGCAAATGCCAACCCCTTGGCATCACTTGAAAAGAGTTTGGAGGGTGTACTTAAAAATAAATAAAATGTTGATGAAGTCATCGAAGGTATGGAGGAGTTATTTCAAAGGAATTTGTTTGATAGTTTGAGAGTAGAGGAATGGTCACAAGAAGAAGTTGTCATTAAAACCATCCAGTCAAGAGGGTTGTGGGATGATTTATTGATTAACTTGATGGAAGAGAATGAGCCAGAGATTGGAAAAGCTTTATCTTCAGTGGAGATTATGGGCAAGATCTCAAAATATGGAAGTGATGGATATACAAAAGAAAACATTCACAGAAACAGTAAGGAAGAAGAGAGAAGGAAAAGGAGAGAGAGAGAGAGAGAAAGAAGGGAAAAAAAACAGAAAAAAAAAGAAGTATGTTGTGTATAGACAGAATATGAAAGAGAGAGATGGACAGTTATAAAATATGGGATATAGTGGTTGTGCCTTTAGGAATCATGGCTAAAGATTTGATAAAAAAGAGACATGCTGTGACATTTTTTGTAACTGGTACAGGACTAGAGCTTTTTTGGAGGGGAATGTGGTAAATGAAAAGACTTACATCAATAGAATAATTATATCATTAAGACTTTTTATTGTGAAACACAAAAGTAAGTGCATATACAGTTTCAAACAGAGAGAGAAAATATAGAAAATATTTTATTAAAGAACTTTTGTAAAGAAGTTAAAGACATTTCAAAAGTAATAGACAACAGAGGACTATTGATAGGGGCTGGGATTGTAATGTTACTTTGAAAATAGAAAATGAATTGGAATGACAATATGAACTGTACATATTCCTAGCATGATTAATGATGAAGAAAATAAAGGTTTGGTCAAGTATGGGGACAATACAACATGTTTTTTTTATTCTGAGGGAAAGAGGGACATTTTGTGAATAATTGTGATAAAAAGAAATGCTTTTAAATGTGGGGAGTTTGGACATAATGCAAAAAATGTGAAACGAAATGCTATAAATGTAAATAGACAGGGCACTGGATTGTATGAAAGAACAAAAAGAAAAAATGTGTGTAGAAGAATATGTAAATTAAGGTGAAAAAGGTAAGGGACAGTTATCTCAGGAACAGCAACAAAATATTTTGTAGAAAAGATGAATAATGATATACAAAATGCAGATAGTGACAAAAAGGAAAGAGAGGAGGGTGAATTAGAAATTGAGTCAGACATTAGTGGTGTGGGGAGATATTGGCTGGAAGGTAGTAAAAACAATTATATTGGGAAAAGAGTAAAGACAGAAAAAAAAAATTAAGGACTAGGCTTAAAAGCAAAAATGAAAGGAAATGGATAAAAATACATCATTTAATATATATTAAGAAGAAGAGAAACAAATAATCTTAGAATTTTATCAATATATGTGAATAGTATAAAAAGTTTAGTAAGAAGAATTAGAGTATTAGAATGGTACAAGAAATGGAAAATTGATATTATAGTGTTAGAAGATGTGAAAGGTTTAATGAAGGAAGAAAGTATACAAACAGAAACCTTATGGAGAGGAGGTATAATTTGGAATTTGGGAGGAGAAACCTGTTCATAACAGTACTATATAGTATAGCAATTTTAATATTAGATTTCACTTTAGTAAGATTAGAACTACTATCAGTGGTAAATCTAAGATGGGAGAATAGCATTTATAGACTTATAGAGGTATATGCTTATGTTACATATAAAGACAGAATGGTTGTTTAAAGACATATTGGATTATATAACGGTAAATATGGATATTATAGTAATTGGTGATTTTAATTGTGCCTTAAGGAATACAAATTAAAAAGATTAAATAAGAAAAAAAAATCAGGAAAAATATGAAGTGTGGAAACCTAGTCAGTAATATAACTACAAGTACATGTAGGACAGGAAATGTTAAAAAAATAAATTGATTATTTCTTAGTTTATAAAATTATAGAAGTAGTCATAGAAGAAGCAGTGGAAACAGGATTTACGGACCATATGGCAATATGTAGAGAAATAGAAAATAATAAAGAGCATATAAAATTGAAAAAGAAATTAAAAGAATACATGAGAAAGTGTGGAATAAGAAAGGAAAAGATTATATAGTGGGTTTATGGAAAGAACATATAACTATGAAAGAGTTTTATAGTAATTAGACAAGATAGTGGATGGAGTTTACGTTGTCGCCTCACAGTAAGAAGTTGTCCTGTTCGATTCTCAGCTAGAGCGTCCTCTGTGTGGAGACAGGTGTGAATGGTCGTACCTTCGTTGAAGGTTATGCATCAGGGTATGCATCAGGGCTGGCAACTCGGTACGTAAAAATCTACTGCCAATCATTAGCGGACCGGAGTTCCGCTGTGGTGATCCCGAAAAAAAGCCGAAAGATACAACAGTGGATGGAGTTTAAAGAGAAATAAAAACTAATTATTTACAATGGCAACATAAAATAAGACAGAATAAGACAAAAAGAAAAATATGGAAATGCAAAATAAGCTATCAGAAAGTTTAGAGAGAAATGAGGAAATTATATTAGACAAAAGAAGAAAAAATATATAAAAGAAATTAAGAAAAATGAAGGGGTTGTTTTATACACATTTTTTTTTTGCAAGGAAAAATACGAAGAAGTATCTCCATATTTAAGTAAAATGGTGAAAAAAGATAGTGGCATCATGAGAGAAATGAAAAATAAAAAGGGAAAGTTGAAAAACAAGAATGAAGTATGAAAATTGTGGTACAGTATGTTAAAGAGATAAAGAAAAGAGAGATGAAAAATGAAAATGCATGTATAGCTAAGCAATTTACAAAACAAATAAATAAAGATGTCAACAAACAGATCACTTCATTGGAAGTGTATTTGGTGATAAAAAAAGTAAATCTTCATTCTGAAGCAGGATCAGATGTTATAGGTTATTTAATATATATAAGAATATGGAGCAATGGCAGAAGAAATCTTAGTAAGAGAAAATAGGAAAGTAGGAGAAAGCTCACCAGAAATCCTCCTCCTCAACCTTAGAATGCATTTTTCTTTCTGTCTCTCTAACCCCCTCTAAATTTATGGCTTCTCAAAGTTTCTGTTATTTCTCCCCTTTTCTAAGTAAAGCTATTTATATAATCTAGTGTAAACCTATTCTTGTGTTAATATGATGCTAAGCACATCAACTATCAGCTTCTCAAGTAATCTATTATTAATATATTGTAATATTTTAGAAGTGGAATTTCTAGTCCAGGGCATTGGAATTAATGAATTCCAGGAAACATTGGGCAAGTGTATTGGTACATGAGTAGTTTTCCCAGTTAATGGAGGCATAGTTGAAGTTGCCTATTATAAGTGTTAGGTCTGACCCGGATAGTCTCCAGGGTGCTTAGAAACATGGAGTGTGAGTTTTGGGACATGGTTGGGGACCTATAGCAGGCTATGACTTGAATCGCTGTCTTACTCAGTGTTAGCTGCACCTGAAGTATCTCTGATGCGTTATGTTGGGCTACCAGTCTGGAGGTGTGTGCATCCTTTATGAACATTGAAACACTACTGCCTTTGGAGCTTCGGTCCAAGTTCTGGGGCCTAAAGGTGTGGAATCAGTTATAGCCTGGTAGTGCAGGGGTGCTTTCTGCTGCCTTGAACCAGGTCTCTGTTACAGCACAAATGTTGATGTTCTCCATTTGAAGGAGTGCTTCAAGTGAGTGCATTTTGAGATTTAGACTTCTAGTGTTGAGCAGCATGTCCATCAGATTGCATTTGTTTGTAGCTGTTATGGTGGTAATTTGGTCTTTGGAACACTGCCTAAAAAAAGGCACTATAGGGGTGGCAAGACCCTTGGCCAGTATCCGCAAGCCCAGGGGTGAAAGATGCAGGCCATGTCTGGCAAAGAATCGAGGTCTGTCAGTCATGTCATCCCATGTAGACAGATACTGGATCCCCTTAGAATGACACCAGAAACTTAGCCAATTGTTGAAATCAGTCATTTTCTACTTGTACTGTGGTATCATTCTGGGTGATGGTAGGATGCTTCTCAGGGCTAGGGTTATACCCGCCTGAGCTACATAATCTGAGAGCTCCTCCGTGTCTCTTTTCATGTAGTCCAGGGAGGTACATCTCAGGTCATTCACATGCACATGTACAATGACAGAGTCATATTTGTACCTGTTGTTGAGGGACCTGAGTGCATGTGTTATGTGGCAGATCCTAGCACGTGACAGGCTGCTACTTTCTCCTTATTCAGCCTAGTGAGTGGGACATCAGTGTACCTCACTATCAAGTCACCTATGACTAGTGTGTTGGACATGCTGTTTTGCCTTAGGGGCTTTGGTTGAGTGGCACTTACTGAATCATCCTTTTCCAAATGTTGTAGAATGGATCCTACTGTCTGATGAAAAATAACTGGACTGTTTGAAACCCTTGTGGTAACCTTGTCATAACATACTGCTGTTTTAAATGTAAAGGCAAATCTTGGCCAATCTTTTTCCTGAGTGGCACTGCAAAAAACATTTGCTAAATTTATTACTGTAAACCACTTACTTTGTGGCTTAATATGTGCAGCCAACTCTGACTCCTGGAATCAAGTGTGCTCTAGGAGTGGTATATTGATTAACCTTTCAGAATCAATAACAAGACGATAACTACCATCTTTTTTAACTGGCCAGATTGGTGAATTTGTAGGACTGTTGCCTTTTTGTATAATCCCTTCTCTTTCCCATTCTGCAATACATTTTTCCATATGTTCTTCTGCTTCCTAGGAATAGGATATTGTTTTGAAAAGGTGGTATATAGTCCTGATCACTTCCTATTCCTACTGGGCTTTCTAGTTTCCCACAATCACTGGGACCCTTGGACCATAGATTTGGGAATTGCTGTTGTAAATGCTTCCATACATCCTCACTGTCTGTATTTATATAGCCTGTAGGTTTTTCAGGTTTGTCAGGTAGAGATTGCATAGCAACCTGTATTTTGCTCTTCCTCTCTTTGTTGTTTGTCTCCCATCCACAGAATTTCATTAGGTAAATCAATTACTATGCCTAAAGGTCCTAGAATGTCCATACCAATAATGGTATTTGTGCAAGATGGATGCATTAAAAATGCACCCCTTCCATATTTGTCCCTCCTGACTAAACTTTATGTCCACATTTTGGCTACTCACTGCATAGCATCCTGTGCCATTAAATGCTGAAATGCAAACCTTTTTATAGGATTTACTGGTAACTGTCTGTTTGTGACAGATACTGCTGCTCCTGTGTCTATTAAGACATTTTTCCACAATGACCCCTCTACCCAAATATCAATCAGTGGTCTTCCATCTCGACCCTTTTAAAGGTAGTCAGGAAAGATACCAGAGTAGGGGCACATCCCTATTGTAAGGAAATCCACTCATCCTCTCCTTTATTATCAAATGCAATATGACACACCTCATGTTTTTGTTTGTCATCTTCTTCTGTGTCTGAATGATCTACATATTTAGGTTTTTCAATCTCTTTTTTTAACTGTTGCCTAGCTATTCCTTCTGCCTGTTCTATCAAATGTTTCGGATTTACAGGTGAAACTGTTTGAAAATCTACCAGGCATACTTTCCCTTTTCCTGTATATTGATGGCTTTTATAACTGTTTTTACTAATATTGTAAGGTTTTTGTACATGATCCTGCTTTTCTGACTTTTCTTGTAAATTTGTTTGCTCTCTTTTTGGAAATACCCCCTGTTCTTCCTTCTTTTGCATGCCCAGCTTTGTAATGATCACAATTTTGCTTAACGTGTCCTATTTTTTACAAAGAAGCATGTTGGTGCCTTTTGCTCATTACCTGTGCTTGATCCTGGTACTACAAGCATAGAGGCAGGAGCTGGTGGTGCTGACACAGCTCTTTCTGCTGGTGGTTGGTCACACCATCTTTGCCTTCCCCTGTTTTTGACTTCACCAATTACTTCAAATGGCTCACTATTATCTTCACATGCAAAGATATGGTGTGAGTATAAAGTCCCAGCATCGGCCATAGTTCGTCCCCTCATTAGTTTTTGTACCAAATCAGTGAGAGTATCAGAATTTTCTTCGTAGATACATTTAATATCCCCTGGAACCCCTTTGACTTGTTCTAAGAAGCAATGTATTAACTGTTTTTGTATGTCTCTTTTTCCCATGTCTCTGTCTGTTTTTTTATATATGATTTGAAATGCAAGTCTAAAATGATCACTTTGTTCCATTAATTTATCTGTGATAGTAATTTTAAAATTATCTAATAATTTGGCTGTGAGAGGCTGCCCCTGTGTAAATGCCATTAAAATGGCTGTCATACATCCTACTTTAGTGTTCAACTGATAATCATCTTGCTTTAATTGTATGAAAGTTTTAAAACATTTGGGAATGAAAATCCAGAAACATCTAAGTAATGCATCTGTCCATATATCAGATCCTGCTGTATATGCCACCCATTCTTCAAATGTAAGCATGTTATAAAATATGCCTTTTTTATCATTCCACTGTGGTAAACTCTGTAATAATCTAGACTGTGTATATAAATCTGTAGTGGTTCCCTGTCCCTGTTCTATAATTTGGACTGGTTTTGTGTTTTTTAACTCTTCTTTAAGCTGGGATATCAAAATAGTATTTTGGAGGTTAGTCTCTGTTAATTCATCTAATTCTTCTTCCTTTTCCTTCAGATGCTGTTTAAGGTCTGTCATTTCTACCTGTAAGTGTTTAAGGGATATATGATACCTGTTATTGGATTCCTCTGTTGACTGCAGAGCTCCTATGCACTGACAGAGATCTTGAATGTCAGTTTTGAACATTTTAAATTCATTTTTTTTCTTCTTTTAAAACTTATTAAAGACTTCTGTCAATGTATCATAAGCTTTGTTTCTGTCGTCATCTGAATGAGTACGTGGCATCATTCCATGCTTGTACATAATTTTTAAAGGGAGTTACAAGATCTACAGGGGACTCTGTCAATAATAGATTTGATTGCTGTTGTAATTCAGAAATTAATGTACTGACAGGACATAACTGCTTTGCATTTGGATATAATGAAAACTGTGTATCCTTAATTAATTCTTTATCATGAACAGATCTGTCTGCACAGTCTAGTTTTTTAGCAATATCATGCAATACTTGTTTATGGCATATTACACAAAATGCAGTTTCCTTTGAATCACACAATAAACATTTACTATGATATACTTCATTTTTGTTGCAAATACCAATCAAATGTTACAATCCACTTACATAATGCTGGTATGTCAACTTGCCCTAACAAGGTTTTACACTTACTAATGTGTTGTGTATACCAACATTGCAATTTACTCCATATTTTATCTGGTTGTTCTGCTACATTAAGAGTAAAACTTGGCTTACATTTGCTAGAATTCTGCCTGATAGCATCCATACTAAAAAATGTGACGTAGAAAAAAAGTCTTACCAGTGAGCAAGAAAACAGGTGATCAGGCTGTTGTTGCAGATGGCTGGAAATTTTTCAAAGTCACTTGAGAAGCTGGGAAAGCACAACAGGCAGCAGACTGCTGTGCTAGTGGATATTCCCCTTTTCTTAGCGAAATTATGGCACTGCGACTGGAACTTCAGTCTCACTCCGAATGTAGACGTCTAAAAAACTGTACTACTGCAAGCTGCATAAACTGGAATACTTCTGTTCAGAATTGACACATAAGTACAAATGTTAGTTACTGCAATTTAACTGAAGTGACCCTCTGCAGGGCTTACCATCACTCCTGTGTTTGAATGCAGATTGTAGGTTCAAATGCAGGCTAGCTTGCCATTGAAAAAATTACATGGAGCTGCTTACTGCTTGGTGTGATGGATTTGAAGTGTTCTTAAGACACTCAGTCTTGCTGGATGGATTCTGCTAAAATTCAAAGTCTGGTTATATTTGCATTCACAGTCTGTTGCATACAGAAACTTGCAGAATATACACTGATGAGAGAATATACTTTGCAGCATCAACTTTAGAGAGCAGTAACAAATAACTTTGTATAATAAATCAAACGGAACCACGTTGCAGCTTAAAAGTACTGTTCCAACTTTACTTCTCATATAGTACAGATGATGTGAGAGATATAACATTTACCTTAGGACTTGTGTCCCTATCATACCTCTAACATAACTGGATTTATACAGCTCTTTATATACAGTTTTAGTCCTGTAGAAACAATACTAAGCTTCCTTGTTTAACAATGTCTTGTAAGAGACCAGCTTTTCTGACAGTGTGAATATCCTGTAACAGTGTCCTGATGTCCATGTAGAAAAACATATTTTGAGGAAACACATTGTTCTGTATTCTATTTGGATCTGTGTATATGAACATATGTTCTTGTACCAATGCTGATAAGCATATCCTGTTTTTTATGCAGAAAAACATATTTTGAGAAAACACATTGTCAGAGATCAGCTTTTCTGACAGTGTGAACATCCTGTATTTTATTTGGATCTTTGTATAAAAACATCTGTTCTTGTGTCATATCCTGTTTTTCCATGCAGAAAAACATATTTTTGAGAAAACACATTGTCACAGTGTCATAAACATATCCTGTTGTTTTAGGAAACATATTGTGTCCATCCTGTTATTTTAGGAAACATATTGTGTCCATTTTTTATATGCAGAATAACATGTCATTGTTCTTTAAAAGCAGATTTTGCATTTTGTTCTTGCATACATCCTGTTTGAGTCTGTAAGGGAAAATGTCCATTCTTTAAAAGCAGATTTTGTATTTTTGCTCTTGCATACATCCTGTTTGAGTCTGTAAGGAAAAATGTCCATTCAGCAGATTCCTTTTCCAAGCCATGGTAATTTAGTATGGATGCTGATTACATATTACTAAACTCTATTTCTACATTTAAGCAAGCTTTATCTTATACATTATTTATGTTGCATAATTGCAGCAAAATTACTTTCAACCTTAGTATATTGTTGAGCACACTCTAACAGTTTGAAGTCCCAGAAACATTGGTAGAATTAGTACAGGCTATGTACAAGGACCCAGTGACTCAAGTACAAACAGTGTTTCGCCTCACTGAGGGATTCCCAGTGGGAGTGGGTGTACACCAGGGTTCAGCTCTGAGCCCACTGCTGTTCATACTGGTAATGGACTACATCAGCAAACAGACTGGAGGGGACAGATCAACAAAGCTGCTGTATGCAGACGATGTGGCAGTACAGGCAGACTCTGAGCTAGAACTTCGGCAAAGGATAGGAGAATGGAATGCAAATCTGAAGGCACATGGGATGAAACCAAGCACAGATAAGATGGTGATAATGGCAGCAAACTGGGGAAATCAGAAGAAGCTGAGAATAGAGATAGAAGGGAAGATAGTGGAACAGGTAAACAGCTTCAAGTATCTGGGAGGGGTAGTTGAGGAGAAGGGTAGTCTGAATGAAGAGGTCAAAGCTAGAATCAGAGGGGCTGCAGCCAACTGGCATAGAGTATCAGGTGTAGTCTATGACAGAAGAATGCCAAAGAAGCTGAAAAGTAAGGTGTACAAGACAGTGGTGCAACCAGTACTACTGTATGGTACAGAAACCTGGGCAGTAAAGGCAGAACAATTGAAGAAGCTAGAGGTGATGGAAATGAAGTGCCTGAGAAAGGTAGTAGGATGCACACTGCGGGACAGATGAAGAAATGAGGACATAAGAGCAGAAGCCAAAGTAGCTCCAATTGCAGAAAAGATCAAAGAAAACAGATTACGATGGCATGGGCACATGTGTAGAAAAGCAGAAGACAATCTGGTGAGGGAGATTTGGGACAGACAGGAAGAAGGTAAGAGGAAGCGAGGGCATCCAGCAAAGAGGTGGATGGATTGTGTGAAAGAAGAGCTGCGACAGTCAGGCATGAGTGTTGAAGAAGGCAGGAGAGTGGCACTGAATCGAGAGAGTTGGTGACAGTTAATACGATACCCGACCCCATGTAAATGGGAAAAAGGGGATGATGATGATGATGATGATTAAGAGAAATATGTTATGGAAGTCCTATAAATTGTTGTACAAGAAAAAAGTATATTTAATAAATTCTGTTCTTCTTGGTAAAATTGCTTATTTAGCAGGTTGTTATATGATACCGTCAAAGTATGAAAATGTATGTTAAAGGTGAAGAACAGGAACTAGGATTAATTAACCCAATTGTTCTTGCAGTTTCACTAAATCATTATAAAGTTTTGATAAGATTAGAAGAAAAACATAAGAAGTTAATAAATGTTATAATGAAAGATAAATATAAGACTTTCTGGGAAAGAATAAGTTTAGGAAAAATATTTGTAAATGAAGATATGAAAGAGTAGCAGGATAAATTTGTTTATGGAGATTGAATATAAAAATGAAGGAAAAACAGAAAAGAATGGTATTCAAATATAATGAATATACCTACATATACCTATGGAATCATATATGAAATGAAGAGAGAAATGTGACTAAGATAAGACTTGCATGATGTAAAAATTATGAATGTAATGATTTTATGTGAAGGCGGACAATAGCTAAATTGCCTGTTAAAGCATACATGCCTTACAAAAGAATACAAGAAAGGGGTTTCATAGATTAGTACTAAGCTAACTGCCCTTGCAAGCCATTTTAAGCCTAGCCAATTATCCCTTGTGAGACTCAAACCCTGCATCTTGTATTTGTAAGGCAAACACCTTAACCATTAGGGCACCCTCCCAACCACTATTGTTGGGAGCTTGAAACAAAGGAACATGTTTTTCTGAATTGCTCAAGTGTGAAAGAATCATGGGAAAAAGTATATGAAGATAAGGTATTGAAAGGTCTCAAAATATTGAAGATATAAATATGAAAATGATAGAATATGAGTACTATGGCAACAAAAAACAAAAAGAGGTGAAAATGGTTGATAAAAACTGTTTTATGTTTTATGGACAATATGGAACAAGATACTGAATTAAATTAAATTTAATGGGAAATGGATATTGTCTGCATTTTTGAAGAAAATATGTTTTGCCTGTGGAAAAAGGGTTGGAGGAATGATTAAGGTATATAGGATTGTATTATATGGTAGATGAAAAATGTAAATACTTGTAAAAAGATGTATATTATGTAAATAATGTATTTAATGTAAATAAGTTCTATTAACCAATAAAGAACCACTACTCGATATGGCACTCGCAGTCCATACATCAGACAAGTGCATGCACATCTTCCATTCCCAGTGCAGTGAAGGCTGGGAGGATGGTGCACAGCATAGCAATTAACAAGACAGGAGTTGAGGCAAATGCCAACCCCTTGGTATCACTTGAAAAGAGTTTGGAGGGTGTACTTAAAAATAAATAAAATGTTGATGAAGTCATCGAAGGTATGGAGGAGTTATTTCAAAGGAATTTGTTTGATAGTTTGAGAGTAGAGGAATGGTCACAAGAAGAAGTTGGCATTAAAACCGTCCAGTCAAGAGGGTTGTGGGATGATTTATTGATGAACTTGATGGAAGAGAATGAGCCAGAGATTGGAAAAGCTTTATCTTCAGTGAAGATTATGGGCAAGATCTCAAAATATGGAAGTGATGGATATATAAAAGAAAACATTCACAGAAACAGTAAGGAAGAAAAGAGAAGGAAAAGGAGAGAGAGAGAGAAAAAAAGAAGTATGTTGTGTATAGACAGAATATGGAAGAGAGAGATGGACAGTTATAAAATATGGGATATAGTGGTTGTGCCTTTAGGAATCATGGCAAAAGATTTGATAAAAAAGAGACATGCTGTGACATTTTTTGTAACTGGTACAGGACTATAGCTTTTTTGGAGGGGAATGTGGTAAATGAAAAGACTTACATCAATAGAATAATTATATCATTAAGACTTTTTATTGTGAAACACAAAAGTAAGTGCATATACAGTTTCAAACAGAGAGAGAAAATATAGAAAATATTTTATTAAAGAACTTTTGTAAAGAAGTTAAAGACATTTTAAAAGTAATAGACAACAGAGGACTATTGATAGGGGCTGGGATTGTAATGTTACTTTGAAAATAGAAAATGAATTGGAATGACAATATGAACTGTACATATTCCTAGCATGATTAATGATGAAGGAAATAAAGGTTTGGTCAAGTATGGGGACAATACAACATGTTTTTTTATTCTGAGGGAAAGAGGGACAGTTTGTGAATAATTGTGATAAAAAGAAATGCTTTTAAATGTGGGGAGTTTGGACATAATGTAAAAAATGTGAAACGAAATGCTATAAATGTAAATAGACAGGGCACTGGATTGTATGAAAGAACAAAAAGAAAAAATGTGTGTAGAAGAATATGTAAATTAAGGTGAAAAAGGTAAGGGACAGTTATCTCAGGAACAGCAACAAAATATTTTGTAGAAAAGATGAATAATAATATACAAAATGCAGATAGTGACAAAAAGGAAAGAGTGGAAGGTGAATTAGAAATTGAGTCAGACATTAGTGGTGTGGGGAGATATTGGCTGGAAGGTAGTAAAAACAATTATATTGGGAAAAGACTAAAGACAGAAAAAAAATTAAGGACTAGGCTTAAAAGCAAAAATGAAAGGAAATGGATAAAAATATATCATTTAATATATATTAAGAAGAAGAGAAACAAATAATCTTAGAATTTTATCAATCTATGTGAATAGTATAAAAAGTTTAGTAAGAAGAATTAGAGTATTAGAATGGTACAAGAAATGGAAAATTTATATTATAGTGTTAGAAGATGTGAAAGGTTTAATGAAGGAAGAAAGTATACAAACAGAAACCTTATGGAGAGGAGGTATAATTTGGAATTTGGGAGGAGAAACCTGTTCAGGGATAACAGTACTATATAGTATAGCAATTTCAATATTAGATTTCACTTTAGTAAGATTAGAACTACTATCAGTGGTAAATCTAAGATGGGAGAATAGCATTTATAGACTTATAGAGGTATATGCTTATGTAACATATAAAGACAGAATGGTTGTTTAAAGACATATTGGATTATATAACGGTAAATATGGATATTATAGTAATTGGTGATTTTAATTGTGCCTTAAGGAATACAAATTAAAAAGATTAAATAAGAAAAAAAATCAGGAAAAATATGAAGTGTGGAAACCTAGTGGGTAATATAACTACAAGTACATGTAGGACAGGAAATGTTAAAAAAATAAATTGATTGTTTCTTAGTTTATAAAATTATAGAAATAGTCATAGAAGAAGCAGTGGAAACAGGATTTATGGACCATATGGTAATATGTAGAGACATAGAAAATAATAAAGAGCATATAAAATTGAAAAAGAAATTAAAAGAATACATGAGAAAGTGTGGAATAAGAAAGGAAAAGATTATATAGTGGGTTTATGGAAAGAACATATAACTATGAAAGAGTTTTATAGTAATTAGACAAAATAGTGGATGGAGTTTACGTTGTCGCCTCACAGTAAGAAGTTGTCCTGTTCGATTCTCAGCTAGAGCGTCCTCTGTGTGGAGACAGGTGTGAATGGTCGTACCTTCGTTGAAGGTTGTGCATCAGGGCTGGCAACTCGGTACGTAAAAATCTACTGCCAATCATTAGCAGACCGGAGTTCTGCTGTGGTGATCCCTAACCAGGAAAAGCCGAAAGATACAACAGTGGATGGAGTTTAAAGAGAAATAAAAACTAATTATTTACAATGGCAACATAGAATAAGACAGAATAAGACAAAAAGAAAAATATGGAAATGCAGAATAAGCTATCAGGAAGTTTAGAGAGAAATTAGGAAATTATATTAGACAAAAAAAGAAGAAATATATAAAAGAAATTAAGAAAAATGAAGGGGTTGTTTTATACACATTTTTTTTGCAAGGAAAAATACAAAGAAGTATCTCCATATTTAAGTAAAATGGTGAAAAAAGATAATGGCATCATGAGAGAAATGAAAAATAAAAAGGCAAAGTTGAAAAACAAGAATGAAGTATGAAAATTGTGGTACAGTATGTTAAAGAGATAAAGAAAAGAGAGATGAAAAATGAAAATGAATGTATAGCTAAACAATTTACAAAACAAATAAATAAAGATGTCAACAAACAGATCACTTCATTGGAAGTGTATTTGGTGATAAAAAAAGTAAATCTTCATTCTGAAGCAGGATCAGATGTTATAGGTTATTTAATATATATAAGAATATGGAGCAATGGCAGAAGAAATCTTAGTAAGAGAAAATAGGAAAGTAGGAGAAAGCTCACCAGAAATCCTCCTCCTCAACCTTAGAATTCATTCTTCTTTCTGTCTCTCTAACCCCCTCTAAATTTATGGCTTCTCAAAGTTTCTGTTATTTCTCCCCTTTTCTAAGTAAAGCTATTTATATAATCTAGTGTAAACCTATTCTTGTGTTAATATGATGCTAAGCACATCAACTATCAGCTTCTCAAGTAATCTATTATTAATATATTGTAATATTTTAGAAGTGGAATTTCTAGTCCAGGGCATTGGAATTAATGAATTCCAGGAAACATTGAGCAAGTGTAGTGGTACATGAGTAGTTTTCCCAGTTAATGGAGGCATAGTTGAAGTTGCCTATTATGAGTGTTAGGTCTGACCCGGATAGTCTCCAGGGTGCTTAGAAACATGGAGTGTGAGTTTTGGGACATGGTTGGGGACCTATAACAGGCTATGACCTGAATCACTGTCTTACCCAGTGTTAGCTGCACCTGAAGTATCTCTGATGCGTTATGTTGGGCTACCAGTCTGGAGGTGTGTGCATCCTTTATGAACATTGAAACACTACTGCCTTTGCAGCTTTGGTCCAAGGTGTGGGGCCTAAAGGTGTGGAATCAGTTATAGCCTGGTAGTGCAGGGGTGCTTTCTGCTGCCTTGAACCAGATCTCTGTTACAGCACACATGTTGATGTTCTCCATTTGAAGGAGTGCTTCAAGTGAGTGCATTTTGAGATTTAGACTTCTAGTGTTGAGCAGCATGTCCATCAGATTGCATTTGTTTGTAGCTGTTATGGTGGTAATTTGGTCTTTGGAACACTGCCTAAAAAAGGCACTATAGGGGTGGCAAGAGCCTTGGCCAGTATCCGCAAGCCCAAGGGTGAAAGATGCAGGCCATCTCTGGCAAAGAATCGAGGTCTGTCAGTCATGTCATCCCATGTAGACAGATACTGGATCCCCTTAGAATGACACCAGAAACTTAGCCAATTGTTGAAATCAGTCATTTTCTACTTGTACTGTGGTATCATTCTGGGTGATGGTAGGATGCTTCTCAGGGCTAGGGTCATACCCGCCTGAGCTACATAATCTGAGAGCTCCTCCGTGTCTCTTTTCATGTAGTCCAGGAAGGTACATCTCAGGTCATTCACATGCACATGTACAATGATAGAGTCATATTTATACCTGTTGTTGAGGGACCTGAGTGCGTGTGTTATGTGGCAGATCCTAGCACGTGACAGGCTGCTACTTTCTCCTTATTCAGCCTAGTGAGTGGGACATCAGTGTGCCTTACTATCAAGTCAGCTATGACTAGAGTGTTGGACATGCTGTTTTGCCTTAGGGGCTTTGGTTGAGTGGCACACTGTTTAAGAGAGTTATGTGTCTCGTGATTAGTGTTGCGTTGTGGTGGTCAAGTGCATTTCTGCCTTGGAGGTCTCTGCTGTTTGGGTAGATTTTTGCTGAGAGCCTCTGTGAAAGTAGGTATGTGGTTTGTGTTTTTATGTGAAGGCAGTGCTGGTGTGTGTTCTGGAGAGCTATGTGTTCCATGTGGTGTGGTGCAAGTGTTGACCTTCTCCTCTTGACCAGCTATTCTGGTCTTGGCTGGAGAGTGCATAGCTTCCAATTTGGATATATAAGTGCATCTCTCACAAGTCTGAGTATTGGGAGGTAAGAGAAGAGAGTTGTCAGTGTACATGAGGCAGTTGCTACATTGCCTCAGGATGCCCAAGTTCACCAGGTTAATAGGAGAAGGCACAGGGAACTGACCTTTAGACATGTCTGGAGGGGTGGGCATTAATAATAAGTACTGGAGCTCTTTCCTTGTAAAATGTTTAGTGCTGGTAGCACTTTTGTGTGCTACAATAATTGTTACAAGAAGTCTGCTAAAGTGCTAAACTAATAAGCTAGTAAAAGTGCAGGAGAGGAGAGAACTAGCAGATCTAAGGGAAAATTTGAAGATCAGACTTTGGCACCACTCAGAAGCTTACAAACAGTCCTGGATACAGCAAGTCTGTATCTGGACTAGACTAGTTACAGGAAAGGCATGAAACAAGAACAAATGTGACCTTTTCTACCAGAAAGTTGAAAGAGATGGAAAAACTGCCCAAACAGCCAATAAAATATAATTTCTGGGCCAGAAACCACTCCTTTTGTGGTAGACAGGCTACCTAGTGCTTACCACTCCCACTGATAAGCTAGAAGGCTTACATCCAACACAGAAAGACTTGGGGGATTCAGGAGCTTACAATCAGTCCTGGATACAACAAATCTGTATCTAGACTAGACTAGTTACAGGAAAGGCAGGAAACAAGTTTAGATATTTTTTTACAGAAAAGCTGCTAAAATAGCACTAAAAATAATTCAAGTGCAGTGCAAGCTAGCACACTTGAGTGTGTAGCAATATTAGAGCAAATACAGTTTAAATAAATGCAATTTATTTAAATTGTATTCTGAACTGAATTCAATTATTGTTTTATTCAACTCTGAACAGATAAAAAGTGCCAAAAATATACTTATCAGCTGAGAAGCACACTCGGTCAGAACACGAGATTCTAGCATTTTTTTTTTTTTTTTTTTTTTTTTTTTTAGTAAAGTGGAAAGGGAGAACACAGGAACAGAATATAATTCAATGTTAAGAACCTAAGAGGGTTGGCCTTCTCAAATGTTCTCTCTGTATTAGATAGAATGAGCTAATGACACTAGACTGGGAGGAGTGTCCCAGATCAAAGTTAAAATATGGGTGGGCAACTGCAAAGCCACCAAATATAAGAACAAAACACCAATAGGGAGAGCGGGTGGGAAATTATTACAGCTACTAGCTCTAGCCACTAAATGAAAGTTTTAAACAGATAAAGGAACAAGGAGACTCTATGGAATGTTTTTAACTGCAAACAAATCATTTATATGATACCTGACTAGAACACAAAAACCTCACAAAATAATGCACAGAAAAGCACAGATAGAGCACTCACAAACAGAAAAATACAACTCTCAGTATGAAAAAGCAGTTTACTGCTAAGCAATTTAGTGAAAATGCAATTATATTAATGAAACAGTATCTAGCAATGAAAAATACAGCTAAACAGTATAAAACAGCACAAAAATACAGTGAAACAGTAAGAAAAGCTTTATAACAGTGCAAAATGTGGTAGATTAGCTGTATAGCACAATTATAAGCATTGAAGTGCAATTCAATGAAATAAATGTAAGAAATAACTTATTGTGCTCTTGGAATCTTAAGGAATTTCTGCTTTGTTCCAGTGATGAATCACATTCCATAGCCTGGTAAATACAAGCACAGCTCCCTACAGACACAGGGTTTATATACCAGAAAGGATGGAAGAATCTAGAAGCTCGAATTACTATGCAGTCCTGCTAGCTCCTGCTCTACAACCAATCACTCGTGCTAGAGAAGGTCAGGAAACCCTGTTATTTTCAATAACAAAGAAGACAAGACACTATCAGCAGAAGATGGCTGCCATAAACACAGGAAACTCAACAAACAAAGCTACCAGGCCTGGATAACAGCAGGTCTCTATCCAGATTATGCTACCTGAGTAGAACACAGAAACCTCACAATAGAGGCACAGAAAAACACAAACAGAGCACTCACAAACAGAAAATACAAGCCTCAGTATGAAAAAGCAGTTTACAGTTTAGTAATTCAGTAAAAATGCAATTACAGTGATGAACACTATTACAGCTATGAGCTCTAGCCACTAAATGAAAGTTTTAAACAGATAAAGGAGCAACAAGACTCTAGAGAATGATTTTAACTGCAAACAAATTGGTTATATGATACCTGACTAGAACACAGAAACCTCACAAAAAATGCACAAAAAAGTACAGATAGAGCACTCACAAACAGAAAATACAACTCTCAGTTTGAAAAAGCAATTTACAGTTAAGTAATTTAGTAAAAATGCAATTAGAGTAATGAAACAGTATCTAGCAATGAAAAATCCAGTTGAAACAGTATAAAACAGTATAAAAACACAGTGAAACAGTATGAAAAGCTTTATAACAGTGCAGAAAGTAGTAGATTAGCTGTATAGCACAATTATAAGTGTTAAAGAAGTACAACTCGATAAAATAAATGTAAGAAATAACTTATTCTGCTCTTGGAATCTTAAGGAATTTCTGCTTTGTCCCAGTGATGAATCACCATTCCACAGCCTGGTAAATACAAGCACAGCCCCCTACAGACACAGGATTTATATACCAGAAAGAATGGAAGAATCTAGAAGCTCGAATTACTACCCAGTCCTGCTAGCTCCTGCTCTACAATCAATCACTCATGCTAGAGAATGTCAGAAAACCAGGTTACTCTCAATAACAAAAAAGACAAGGTACTATCAGCAGAAGATGTCTGCCAGAAACACAGGAAACTCAACAAACAAAACTACCAGGCCTGGATAACAGCAGGCCTCTATCCAGATTATGCTACCTGAGTAGAACACAGAAACCTAACAATATATGCACAGAAAAGCACAGAAAGAGCATTCACAAACAGAAAATACAATTCTCAGTATGAAAAAGCAGTTTACAGTTAAGTAATTTAAAAAAATGCAATTAGAGTAATGAAACAGTATCTAGCAATGAAAAATACAGTTAAAACAGTATAAAACAGTACTCAAATGCAGTGAAACAGTAAGAAAAGTTTTATAACAATGTAAAACATAGTAGATTAGCTGTATAGCACAATTATAACTGTTAAAGAAGTGCTATGAGACAGCAAGCCTGGATGTGCTTATGTGATTTTGCGGACCCATTGTAGTCTTCCTTCGTCAATGCTCCCATTGACGCTTCCTCTCTTTTCGGGTCAAAAGTTAAGAACATGCTAGCCAGGTGTGAGAATGACGACAAGACCATTTCTGGTGTGGCCGTATGTTTTTCCACCACCACCCCCCCCCATGATTCTACTCTAGGAATCAGAGGAGCAGAAAGATGTGGTTCAAGAAGTCTCAAGGGCCTTTCCGTGACACATGTGGTGAGTCCCCCCCCTGGGTCAAAGGAGGGATTTCATCAGGAAGACACCCTTTCAGAGGCAAAGTGGGCCCGTGTAACCATGGGTCCAGAGATTCCTTCTCGGGGCAGCCCTACCAGCGCTCCTGAAGAGCGGCCCAATAGCTTTCCTCTGGAAGTAGTCGAAGGAAGATTCTCTCTGCAACATTCAGCCTGACATTCTATAACTTCAGATTCCTGGGTGCAGAAGATAATGTCCAGAGTTTACCATATCCTCTTCAATCTCTGCCATAGGCCACAAAGGAGAATCCCTTATGTTCCACCCAGTCAGAAGGATGCATGAGCTGAAGAAGTTTTAAAGCTGCTTGAAAAAAGAGCCATCCAGACAGTCCAACTAGACCAAATAGAATCCATATTTTACTCAAGATTCTTTTTAGTGCCAAAAAAGACAGGAGACTGGAGGCCGATCTTAGACCTCAGCATCCTAAACATGTTCATCAAACAGACCAAATTCCGGATGATCACAGTTCAGTCTATCCTTCCATTTCTGGAAAAAGACAACTGGATGTGTTTGATAGATCTTCAGGATGGATACTACCATATAAAAATGGCCAAATGCTCCAGAAGATATCTCTGCTTCTGGCTGGAAGCCAATCATTACCAATTTTGACCTCTGCCCTTTGGTCTCTCCACAGCCCCCAGAGTGTTTACCAAATGCATGGCAGTAGTAACAGCTCACTCGAGACTGCAAAGATTCTGGGTGTTTCCATATCTGGATGATTAGCTCCTTACTGCCCCCACCAATCATCTACTGCTTCAGGCCTTACAGTAAACCTTGCAACTTGCATGACTCCTAGATTCAATGTCTAGAATTCATTGGAGCAACACTCAACACAAGGTCTTGCCTGGTCTCTCTCCATCTTCACAGGCTTCAAAGACTGAGATTCCAACTCTGAATGATACTGTCTTAAGACAAGGTTCCAGCTCATTCCATTCTGCAACTACTGGGGTTTATGGCAGAAACTATTACTATAGTCCCTTTAGCAAGAATCCACATGAAATTACTGCAATGGCTTCTAGTATTACAGTGGTCCCTATTGACACATCCCATGTCCTATCCAAGCCGCATTACAAACCATTGCAAACAAGACAATATGTCCTTCCATCCGGGACAGCATGCCGGTCGTCTGGTACATCAACAAACGTGGGGAACCAGATCCTACCACTTGTGTTGGGAAGCCATGAGAGTTTGGCAATGGGCGATAGCTTCCAATCACTTTCTGATAGCAATGCACATTCCCAGGAATTCTAACGTGATTGCAGACAATTTAAGCAGATGAATTCTCTTGCTTCACGAGTGGTCCCTCAATCCAGAAGCAGTTATGGAGATTTTCCACCACTGGGGCCAGCCTTGCTGCAACCTATTCACCTCCCCCTTCAGGCACAAATGCAGCAGCTACTTTGCCCTAATTCCCCCTCAGGGGGAGTCCTTGAGGGATGCTGTATACACGATTGACCCCCAGGACTGCTTTATGCCTTTCCTCTCTTCCCTTTGATCCCACGATTTCTAAAGAAAACACTTTGGTTAAGGAGCAAAGTGATTCTCATTGCACCCTTTTGGCCCCAATAAGTATGGTTTCCTTACCTTTGGCCTCACCTGGTTCACTCACCGTCGACTCTGGATCCAACTCCCAGGTTGCTGTCACATCCCCAGGGGTTGATCCATCCAAACCTATCAAGCCTCAAGCTGACAGCTTGGTACCTCCACTTCCAATAATTGCCAGGCATAACAATTTATCTTCCCCTGTTTGTAAAATTCTTCTGGCTTCATATAAACTATCCACCAGAAAGATTTATGCTAGTAAATGGAATAGATTTGTTTTCTGATCATGAGGGAAAGAACTGGATCCTTTCTCTGCTCCGATTGATTCCATGTTGGAGTACCTATCAACACTACTACATTCAGGAGCATCAGCTTCTACAATTCAGGTCCATTTAGCAGCTATCTCCAACTTCCATAATGGTTTCCAAGATTCCTCCCTCATGTCTCACCATCTCTGTAAAACTTTTTTGAATGGAGTCCTGTATATTAAACCACCCTTCAAAGAGCCCATTGAACCTTGGAATTTGATTCTATTCCTACAAAGTTTGACCCATCACCCCTTTGAACCCTCGGCCACTAGCAATATGAAATATTTGTCTTGGAAGACCTAATTCTTGGTAGCCATCCCCTCAGCAAGAAGGATTTCGGAACTACAGGCTCTGTCTGCAAAATATCCTTACATAGTTTTTGACAAAGAGACAGTATCACTTCAGACTAACCCTTCCTTTCTACCCAAAGTTGTCTCAGATTTACATATTAACCAATCCATTGATCTACCAGTTTTCTTCCCAAATATTTCTAATAAACGAGAATATTGTTTGCACTTATTGGATGTACATAGACAATTATGTTTCTATCTAGACAGGACTAAATCATTCCGAAAATCTGATCAATTATTCCTGTCCTTTTCAGGACCCAGGATGGGAAAATCTGTTTCCAAAGTCACACTGGTGAATTGGCTGAGAGACTATATTTCCTTTATTTATCAACAGTAGAAAATACATTTAACCACTAAAATGAAAGGACATTCGACTAGATCAGTGTCTACTTTGATAGCTTTCCATTCCAGAGATTCTATGGATGTTATTTGCACAGCAGCCACCTGGGCTACTCCTCGTACCTTTATCACTTATTACAAATTGGACATGGTCTCCAGGGGGAGAGCATGCTTTGGCTCAATGGTGCTCAGGAATATCCTTCCATATAGCCTCCCAGGGCATAAAGTAGCTAGGGACTCTGTCCCATCCTTCATGAATGAATGAAGATTAACAACATCAGATAAAGAAGTTAGGTTCTTACCATAACATTCCATCTATGTTGTTGAGCTTCATTCATTTATGACATCTGAACCCTCCTACCCCCTCTGAAAGACTCCTGGAGGTTCAGACTTGGTTCTGGTCATTTGTTAGGGTTCTTGCTCAGACGAAGCCTCTGCTTTCTTTCCTATGGACAAACTCAATCTGAGGAAACAGGGAGAAGGGCACTATGGGCAACCTTAGCTCAAGTGGTTTTGGCTGGTGCAAGTTTGGATATGGGCCGAGTCAGTTCCAAGAACGGAACTGAAACCCATCCTTCATGAATGAATGAATGAAGATCAACAACACCAATGGAATGTTATGGTAAGAACATAACTTCTTTTTTCATCCTCTTTCCCACAGATACATTTACAGTATACAGAATCTCTTCATAACATATTCTTTTCTGATATCATGCATTAAAACCTCAATGAATGTTTTTTTTTTTTGTTACATTTATCAAAGGTTTGTAGAAATTACAGTCAATCATGTCCTAGCCAGGTACACTGGAAACCTATACCACACTAATCAATGCATTAAATTCAGTCAGCATAATATCCTATGCAATACCTCTGCTGATATGCATTACATGTCACTAATTACCACATCGATGGGAGCCCACTGAACACAGAAGGCGTTATAAGAGATCCAGGGACACAGGTTGACAGCAACCTCTCCTTCGACCACCACATTGCTACTGTGGTCAGAAAGTCCTTCTATGTGGCACATCTCATTACCAAGGGTTTTGCATCCAGGAAGAAAGAGGTCATCATCTCTAGCTACTCTTCCCTCATTAGGCCAGTCATCGAGTATAATGCCCAATTTGGCATGTACCTCATTAGACACATGCAACAGCTGGAAAGGCCACAAAAGTACCTCACAAAGAGGATCCTAGGTCTTAAACACATGTCCTACATGAACAGACTCAAAAAACTCCAGCTATTCTCTGTCTCATATCATCTAATAAGAGGCGATCTCTGCATGACTTACAAAGCCATATCTGACCCAGCTCTGTTAGAAATGCTACATCTAAAGAAATCCAAATCCCTCCACACCACACGCTGCAGATACGTCAACCTCATTACCACAATCAAGAGAACATGCTGGAGGGACAGGTTCATAACCCAGAGACTTCCCATGCTCTAGAATAGACTTTCCATACATGTCAAGCATAGCACGTCACTGGCCCTCTTCAAGAGAAATCTTGATGAGTGGGTGGGAAAGAGAAAGTCCACCCCGGGGATCACTGCAGTGGCTCTACTTGACAGAGGCACTGGGAACTAACGTCAGGTGGCACGATGCCAGGGCACTTCTATGGGGTAGTCTTGTAAAGGCTCCAGGGCCATTAGCCTAGTACAAACCTATGAACCTATGTCACAAAATGAGTATGATTCATCTGGCTGAACATTCAAAAATGCTGAAGGGTTGTTTTTTGCCTGGTTAAGAGATAAAAGTCTCATAATATTGTCATCTGCTGGCATCTTTATGTGGGAGGTCGCTGTAAGTGGGAAATGGAAATTTGCCTTTTCTCTACTGCTGTTTGATCTCAGAGTTGGTATATATAAGTTGCAAGGGATATGGAGGAGCAGCCTCCCACATGGTGCAGGGGGGCTCCCCCCCCCGGTATGAAATAGGTGCTCGTTTATTTTTCTTGTTTTTCATTTATGTGGGTTTCAGTACCTTGAGACTGTATTTTGGGTTTCAAGCATTTGGGCTTTGGATGAAAGAAAATAGATCCATCAGAAAACGTATCTGTATGCCTTATCAATGCATATTTTTAACATATTGATTAACAATGTTCATAATATCTGCATTCTGATATTTTTCCATCACATTTCTATAAAAAATATGAAACCCGTTTTCTTGCAGATACACTTTCTTACTGAAAAAAGACATGACTTCCTATTGTCTACCCTACATAATGTATGTTTTTCTTCTCAGGATCCTTTTCATTGTAGTTTTATGTAGAACATACAATTCCATTTCCTTTCACAGTGGCTCAGTCCCTTCTCTAACCAATGTATCTTTGTATTCACCAAGTAAAGCCATATGCACATCTTTCTTCTGCTTAAATACCTCTTATTCATCATTTTTATACTCTCACATTTATTTTTATATTTAAAACCAATATCTGAATATGTATCCCTCAGTACCTAATGAGCTTCTTCTAACTGCCGACACCTCCTACACAATTACTCTGATCTACACCTCTCTGTAGTTAAATGTTTAATACCTTTTCCTCCTAACAGTACTTGTTCCTCAAGCCCAAAAAAAAGATATACAGCCGAATGATTGGCAAATCAAACTATTATTTTACCACTAGTTATTTCCTTCAGATAATTTGAAAAAAGAAAATGGTTTATCTCCATTCAATGTGTCCCCCTTGGGTAAGTAAAATCCCTAACCAAACCTAACTGCTACGCTCCAACTTCCATTAAGTTATGAGACAGCCTGGCATCCCTAAGCAACTTAGTATTTCTGTCCCATAAAGTATAAACATCTGTAGACATAATTTTCAGTAATTGAACTAATAAAAGGTTGTAAGCTATCAAAGAAAAGGAACTACTGTTCATCTGTAACATAGGCATAATGTTTAAGTAACCAGTATAACTGTCTCCTAACTAAAACGTCAACCATCCTTCCTCCACTATTGTCTTTAACTGTAGCATATTCCTTCTTAAATAAAATAGCAATCACTGAACTAACATCTGCACCCACGAACCAGATTATCCTACCTCACCATAATGATTCAAATGGGGTTGTCTTCTGAATAGATCAGCCTTATATTTAGTAAAGTTATTATAACATAAACAAATGTTTCCGCCAATTGCAATATAATTAGCTAATGCACATCTCCAACATGCTGTTAACATTACACATTATTATTGAATCAGAAGTCAGTACCATAACTCCCAACTTCCTAGAGCAAGAAATCTAGCCAAAAAATATGGTGGGATAAAGGCCAAAAAATAGGGCAGGTTTTAAATATTGCTTTTATAAATATAAACTTGCTGGAACAATAGATTTTGTGTTAGCATGTATTTTCTGAAGGGTATGATGTCTGGGATGCAAACTGTCTGTCTTTATTTAGTGACTTCAGTTCCCAGTAGTTTTCCAGGAAAAACCCAAATTTTATGAGGAACAGACCAAAAATATCAAGCAAAAAGAGGGACGTTCTGGAAAAATCTGGAGAATTGAGAAGTATGCGAGACATTGGTCATTAACCTACAATTTTGACTGTCTATTTTTCTTTATTTTCCTTTTAGACATATTTTGCTTTGTGCCTCTCACAATAGAAATAGCAGCAGCCAATATATACACATACCCTCCCAGTCTGCTGCAGAATCATTAAAATTATTGTCCTTGCTTTCGATAAATGGTAACTTCAAAGCCAGAGAGGGAGTACCTTCTGTTTCCATATCTAAGCCTTGCTCTATAGTAGGCCTAAAAGTCAATGACTGTCATTCAGCAGGTTTTCCATCTTTGCAAGTTTCTGATCAAATAACAGCTTTCTTTTTATCCTGACTTTCCAAGGACGGCACCCTTCCAAACTTTACTCTGTAGTAATGTGGACAAAAACCTCGTGTTCTCTAACTCATTTAATACAAAGTTGCACACACACGCCTTTATTGTGCTCCCTTTCCTCCACACCCCACACATTTCTCAAAAGGGCATGCTTGTACTGGATGACTCGAAAAAGCACATTTAAAACAGATGAAAACATGTCAGTCCAAGGCAGTAGAATAAGATAAACACAGTTTTAATTTGATACTGTTGACCACTTTGCACAGCATCATCATTTGAAGCAATTCTGTTCCACTCTGCAAAAGAAGAAACCTACATCAGGAGCTCTTGTTCCACCAACTCTCCCCCTGAAGGATGCAAATCAGGCTCCAGATTTTCAGTAACTATATCTTACATTTTCATCCTGTAATTCATCATTCACAAGCATTTTAACTTTAATAGTATAATTTTCAGACACAACAGCTCCTGCTGTCTGTTCACCTACCTCTTCAGTTACATGAACCTCCAAAGATGGAACTGTAGCTTTTGTCATGATTGTTTTCTCATCCACTTTCATGATGAAAAGAACAGTTCCTCAATACCCTGGCCAACTTTACCCTAGTCAGTTTGAATACCACTTCAGGACTCACTTTTAAAGAGGCCACTGTCCTAAGTATGGACCAACCCAAACAATAAAATAAACAAAAAGTACCATCTTTGTTGCTGTAGCCACTGTTACGCATAGTATGTAAGCAATAATGCCCAACAGGTTAGCATTGTAAGGAAATAAACAGACCACCCATAGGTGTTGTGAAGTCCTATACTACCAGAAGAGGGCAGTCTCACAAATGGAAAGTGTATTGTTTTCCTAGTGTCTTAATTATGTAATCAAACTTTTAAAAGTTTAAACGTCATATGGTCGACACCATATGATCAAACTTTCAAAAGTTCAAAAATGTAATAAAAAAAATAACCAAAGAAAACCCTACCTGAATGGTTTAAGTAGGGTGGCAATCCCCCCCTGCAACCCCCACACCCCTCACTCTTTAAATATACCAACTCCAAGATCACACTACAGTGGAGAATAGGGAAGTCTTCCCATTCTGCACTATACGGCGATCTCCATTGAAATGTTCAAACTTTTAAAAGTTTGATCATATGGTGTCGACCATATGACACTCGAACTTTTAAGAGTTCAACAATGTTATATCAACCCTTTTCTTATAATGCCCACTACAGGAGGCTTTATCACACTCAGAAAACTGTCTCTATGTTTTTTAGTTGTTTATTGCACAGTTTTGCAATTATAAAGTATGTTCTGTTTCTTTGTGCTTTCAGACAAAAGAGCCCCTTTTCTTTTTTATTTGCAGTAGAATAGTGCACATATTTTACCCTTACAAATGGCTAAATAATAATCAGTCTGATGGACGTATGTGTGTGTGTGTGTGTGTGTGTGTGTGTGTGTGTGTGTGTGTGTGTGTGTGTGTGCTTTCTGTATATGTGCATCTGTGTTTGCTGTGTATTTTAAACTAACTCCTGAAAGCAGCATTTGGTTTCCAGCACTTCTCTGAATGGATCTTGGACATTCTGTACAGAAAACACATTTTAACCACACTGCACTATTTTGGAATAACATGCACTACACTAAAATACCCAAAATATAATTATCTAAGTGAAGCTATGGCATGAAGGGGGTTTCTAATGTAGAAGTGACATTTTGCATTATATCTTATAGCATTTGAGCGATAACAACACACACACACACACACACACACACACACACACACACACACACACACACACACACACACACACACGCTTGGCAAAATTGAAGCAGTCAGCTAATCATTTTTATAATCCTGGACTGCCATTGTGATAGCTGTCAAAATGGCTTGCAAATCCTGGCAATTCAAAGTCTTGCACTAGTTCAGTAGAATAGTTTATTGACTGAATTACAGATTTAGTAAGGTTTAGACTGGCACGAGTATATTTTGCAAGGAGTTTGTGTTATCCATTCATGTTTTCATCAGTCTTATGCAGAATTATCTGCACAGTATTTCTGACATTTAAAAAAGAAAAAAACAACCACCGCCGAAAGTACAAGCAAGACAATATTTATTAAAACTAAGTGATTTCACCCAACTTTACACTGGGCTTCATCAGAGTAAAACAGTGCTCTGTAATAGCCCATTTAAATACCATTTAGTCATATGACCCACTCAATTAAAAAATACTTGAGACTTGTTTGTCCACATAATTAACATTGCAAAAATGTAAAAGTCCTATGTTAACAGCTCAAAACATTGACCAAAACCCAAAACTTCCTATTTCTCTACTTGTCATATAAACTGGAGAGCTTTATAACACATATATCCTATCTGCTTATAACATAGTATTTCTACCTATTGTTGCAGCCCCAATGTAAATGTAAATAGCACCCCCCTAAATGCACAAGACCAAATTCCTTAATACGCACACATATAAAATTAGAAAATTTTAAAGCTTCGCAGATCTAAGGTTCAGAACACACTTGGGGGAAGAATTCTCATTAAGCCCTAGTTTTTCAGTGGCATTTAACCCCAACTGTCATTCCAGCCTTAATTTTTCTAGGTGTGTTTTTATATCACCTCCTCTATGTGATGGGACTACACGATCAGTCACAAAGAACATAAACTTCTTATAGTTCTCACAAGCCAGGCTGCGTACAAATAATGATTCTTGTTCTTTCTATTTTTGATGCCTCTTACATGCTCAGCTATTCTTTCTTTCAAATTTCTAATGGTTTTACCCACATAGAAAGCCGAGCATGAAGTGCATGTAGCAATGTAGACCACCATTGCTGTGTTGCAATTACAATTGCCTGGACACGACATACTATGGTTGTAGCTTTCAGTAGCCACATATGGGCCATCATTAATATATTTGCAATGTCTGCACATATTACATTTCGACATCCTTGAATGATGTCTTTTCCTACTTCCTTCCATGTTGTTTTCTTAAGCAATAACCCACGCCTGGGTGTGGGTAATGCTGGATTTACCCGCGGTTGGTGTGGTTTGGTCAGGAGGGCAAAGCCCAAGTGTCCAAACAAAGACAACTGTGGGTAATCCAGCATTACCCACACCCAGAAGTGGGTTATTGCTATTATACAATGACATTATTTAAGGAAAAAAATACTTTTCTTAAATAGTGGCATTGTATAATGCCTCCTGCTGCCCTTCCACAGCTGTCCAGTATTCTGCGGCAGTTATGATGTACTGCGCATGCGTATGGTTATGCAGTACAGCAGAACTGTGTGTGTGGAAGCAACAAAGAAAGGAAGATCTCTGTTGCTTTTAAAAACTTGTCTCGCTATGTTAAAAGAGTTTAACATAGCGAGACAGCTTTAAAAAAAGCAACGGAGAAAGGAAGATCTCTGTTGCTTTTTTTTAAGATATCTCACTATGTTAAACTCATTTAACATAGCGAGATAATAGCAACGGAGCTCTTTGTTCTCCATTGCTGTCCAAAAAAAAAAAAGTCCGGGCGACCGGAGCTTTTCCATTAGTATAAGTCTGATTTACAACGTGCACGCTGACCAATCAGCACGTTTTGGAATATTAATGGGGGGGTCATTGTATAATAAATAATTTTTAAATGTTTCTGCCTTTACCATATGTTATTTTAGGCCCTTGACCCACTACCATTTTTATGTCTTCATCAACAAATAGTTCCCAGTCCTTAGTCAAAATTTCCCTCACATACTCTGAATCCTGGTTATACAGTAGCACTAAATTCCTCTCATATTGATTTTCTGTTTTCTGGGTTAAAACTGACCCCAATGAAGAATTAAGTATTGGCATAAACCTATCTTTTTGTTTTTCCAAGACTTCCTTTCTAACTTTTAACAGCAGTCTAAAGGGATATCTTCTTTCTCTAAGCATCCCAATCAATATGTGTAATTCATTTTAAAATTTCAAGTTGTCACTCATTAACATGGAAGCCCTCACCATCTGTCCTTTGACCACACCCTTTTTCTGGTGTGGTGGGTGATACTATTATAATCCAAAAAGGAGTTTGAATAGGTATCTTTCCTGTATAATGTTGATTCTATTCTACCAGTCACATCATTTTTATATAGAGTGATGTCCACAAACTTGATAGTCTGATGGTACATTGTGCAGGTAAATTTCAAGAACCCTGTAGTACTGTTCAAAAACTGGATAAAGCAAGTCATCTCTTCCTGACTTCCCTTCCATAAAAGGACTATATCATCCAAAATGCTATACCATACTATTACTTTGTCCATAAATGCTGACTTGAATACATACTTACTCTCCCATTCGGCAAGGACTAGGCTTGCATAAATAGGAGCACACTAGGCTCCCATTGCTACTCCTGTAATCTGACAAATGTAGTCACCTTCAAATTAAAGAAAGTTATTGTCTAACACCAGTTCAGTAAGTTCTATTAGTAAATTACGTTTGACATTGTGCATACCTTCTACATCTATAAGAGCTTCTCCAAAGAATTCTAGTGGGTCAAGGGCCTAAAATAACATATAGTAAAGGCTGAAACATTAAAAATTATTTAGAAAACAACATGGAAAGGTGGTAGGAAAAGATATCATTCAAGGATGATGAAATGTAATATGTGCATCACATAGAGGAGGTGATATAAAAACATACCTAGAAAAATTAGAGCTGGAATGACAGTTGAGGTTAAATGCCACTGAAAAACCAGAGCTTAATGAGAATTGTTCCCTCAAGTGTGTCCTGAAACTTAGATCTGCGAAGCTTTAAAGTTTGCTGATTTTATATGTGTGTATTAAGGAATCTGGTCTTGTATGTTTGGGAGGGGGGGCTATTTACATTTACATTGGGGCTGCAACAATAGGTAAAAAAGCTATGTTATAAGCAAGTAGAATATATATGAGTTATAAAGCTCTCCAGTTTATATGACAAGTACAGAAATATGAAGTTTTGGATTTTGGTCAATGTTTTTAACATTTTGACAACACAGGATTTATATATTTTTGCAATGTTAATTATGTGGATGAACAAGTCTCAAGTATTTTTTAATTGAGTTGGTCATATGACTAAATGGTATTTAAATGGGCTATTACAGAACAAACTGTTTTACTCTGATGAAGCCCAGTGCAAAGTTGGATGAAAGCCCTTAGTTTTTTTTTTTTTCTTTTTTGAGTTTGTATACACCCTTCAGGTGGTTTTTACGTGTTTTATTTCTGACATTTAGTCTATTGGGTTTCAGCATTTAAGATGGCTGTTTGATAAGTTAAATTATCTTAAATATATCTGTACAGTACAGTTGCATACCATTTCATACTGCCATTTATATGTTTGCTACTGCCATTTATATGTTTGTTAAGTATAGTTGTGCTGAATGGTCTTTCCTCAAAATCTAAAAAATAGCAAAAAATGCAGTTATTGACAATGAATATATTAAACAATTAAATTCTAGGTAGGGGGCACTGTGTCTAAGCCACATTCCACCATATCTTATTTTTAAATTCAGCTATATTAGTGGAGAAGAACACATTTTAATTTCTTCAAATTTGGTACTGTTAAAGGTAATTTCTAGAGGGTGATAAACTCCAACTCTATGTCGAATAGAATGATTAAAGGGCTTAGAATAATATGGCCAGTAGTTGGGATTATTACTGCATAGTCCTTAGTTGTGAAGTCCACTTCCTGGCTAGAGTACCTTCTATGAGGAATCTGTGTGATTTCAATGTGTCTCCTGGGTTTTCAGTAGGTTGTCTGGTGTTTCCTTTCACATTCCTCTAAATTACTTCAGGTGTTTTGTGTGTGTGTGTGTGTGTGTGTGTGTGTGTGTGTGTGTGTGTGTGTGTGTGTGTGTGTGTGTGTGTGTGTGTGTGTGTGTGTGTGTGTGTGTGTGTGTGTCTCCTGTCTAAGACCACAGCTCTATTCAGTGGTTATCCAACCAATTGCTTGCCCTGCTCTGGCTTTCCATGATCGTGAAGAAGAAAACACGGAGTAAGAAAATAAATTAATGATTGACTGATAAATAAATAAGTGGCCTGAATTACACAGATAGTTCATTAAGCACTCTCCATTGGCTCTGCTCAGACAAACAACTTGGCATTCCTCGGCTTCATGATCCACCTAATATTTCTCCCTAACTCATTCCCTGGTGAAAAAAAAATATATAGTGAGTGGGTACTAGTATATATCTCAGTTCTTAAGACAATGTACTTAAATTTAATTAAGTATAATTTCTTTTTTTTCTATAAGATGCCTTTACCTTCACCTCTGTGTTAAATAGAACGTGCTACAGTATTTGTAAAAGTTTGCTATGATGTGATAACTGTTGTCTATATTTTTTATATAGCTTAAAGTCTTTCTTTCTAAAATTGCATAACTACCTATCTTCTGTAATCTGATGTTATTTTACTCACCGTGGAGCTTTTCTCCCCTGGCCTCTACTGAAAATGGGTTTCTGACCCAGTGGACTTTTCCAGTCAATAAATAAATAAAAGACAGCAGCATAAGGACAGAATGGAAAATTATAGTGGGTAAATTAATAGTTTACCTTTTATTTTATTTATTTTTATTTACCTATGTATTTTGCTTCATACGATACCTGCAATTATGGTTTAAAGATATGTATTATTGCCTATACTTTTGGGTTGGGCATCTCATTTATGTAATTAGTGAGACTGACAACACTGCAGCATTGAAGACTCCAACTGTTGCTGTAAAGAGTCGTTATTGTAAGGGGACACTATAAGGTAAACGCATTTATTTTTTTCCTTTAAGTAAGCATTGAAAATGCACATGTGGTTTGAAGAAGGCTCTTTTCATAATTTTAGAGACAGAAGCAGACAGGCTGAGTGCCGGTCAGTGACAGTAGCCAGTAAAAATAACACAGATGAGGTTACTTGTGCCTTTTACTTCCCTTGGAGCTGTTGTTATAACATGAAAACCTAACAACACAAAAATGCAAAGAAACATAAAGCCAGAATCAGCAGTGTACTCTTCAGGCAAACTCAGTTCATTGCAAGGTCTGCTGTAGCTTCTGTTTTATTTCCTGTTCTGGTGAGACTAGCATTTAAATTTCTGTGACTGTCATTTCACCTCAGGATTTATGGTATGCAGATGATCAAATGACATCTGCCACTATAAATCACAACCATCTTTGGTGTTTCTGCCTCTCACTGCCTTCCTCTTTCATCTAATGATAGATGGTCTTTCATTACAGACCCATATGTGCAAACACTAACACATTAAGTTAACAGTTGTGTTAAAATTATATTTGTTTAAACTAGAGAAAACAACAGCTAAAATAGTTCTCTTTCTCTTGTATTACATTCTACAGGGTACTGCTTTCTTTTAGCAGGAGAAATTCCAGTAACAAGTATTTGTCTTTCATACCACTGTAAAAACATCTACTGCCAATCATTAGCGGACCGGAGTTTCCGCTGTGGCGACCCCTAACCGGGAAAAGCCGAAAGACACAACAACCACTGTAAAAACATATCTATTGTAATTTGTGTGTATACTGATCATGTCTAAATATTTAAATGTATCTGTAATTATTTTTCTGTGTGGAGCTTTTCTCCCTGGGCCTCTGCTGAAAAAGGGCCTTTTCGGCTCAGTCAGACACCCCTCCGGTTAACAAATGTAAAATAAATAAATAAATAAATTGCAGATAATAAAATCTACAGCCAAATAAATCACACCAATCAAGACGTTATTGCTTTTAAGGTAATAATTTATGCATGACTTGCAGGTCAGCTGAACCTTTTGTTATTAAAAACAAAAATGTTTTGTACATCCCTGACCTTCCTCACAAGGACAGATAAAAACCTCGATTCATGTTTGTAAGCCCTTGAAGTATTTATGGATTAATTTCCAAAGAAAACCACTGCATATTTTCAAGTGGTATCATTTACTTTTTATATTAAAACTGTTTTTATTTGGATTACTCCATAGAGAGCAATTCTCAGCTGCTGGTGCAGTGGTTTTTGAAACACTAAAAACAGACTGAATATTTTTAATGGAGATGAGCAGTTTATCTCATGTTGCATTTGATTTGTTCTCCTGTGTATTTCTGCAACTATTTGCAATGTGTTTATATGATTACAGGAAAAAATGTTGCAGTTATATTAACAAAGTGTACACTGTTAGATATTTCCTCTTTGCTTCTTAGGCAATACATAGTAACGCCTAGCATCCAGTATAACAAACATCTATTCTTAGAGGACAGGTCTTGTGTCATTCCTGCATTGCTTTGGTTTCTAGGTAACACATTCCATTGGATTCCATTGTTGATGGTGGGAACCAATGTACACTGCAGTTATAAAGCCAAGTTATTTCAGGACTTTTTCTGTGCATTGCTAACCCAGTACAGCGTAATTCAGTAAGCAATATGGAATGCGATCACTTTTGTGCACTCAGTGAGTTTGCTTTGCTCAGATTATTGGACTATAAAGGACTGGTGATTTTGGTTGTTAGCTTACCGTTTCACCTGTGAAAATTCATTGATTACATGGACATCTATCTGGGTGTCACATTGCCCAGTAAACTTGTGATCTAACCATGAATTATATTACCTGTAAATGGTGGAACATAACATGGCATCAAACAGAAATTGTCAGCGCCTGTTTATCCTGTGTACATCTGCTAAAAAAGGTGAAAGAGGGCTTGACAGTGAGTAAGTTAAAGTACACAGATACCCGAATCAAAATACTTTTGATATTTTAAAGGCAGAGAGTGGCAGTTTCTGATATATAATTAGGGAGAAATTGGGGAATTGTTGTGTACTATGAGCTGAAGACATGGGCAGATAAGTCATGTGTGTGAAAAAAAACCACACAAATCTAAGTAGGTGGTCATGAATGTAAGTCACAGGCTTCAGAACTGTACCACCATCAGAACTGTAATACTGATGGTAGAGATCAAAATATTGGTGGAATTAGCAACCATTCCACCTCAGCACCATTAAATATCAATACTGTCATCCAGGGATGCATACCTTAGCACTGGCCCTGCTCACACATTCTCTGTAGCACATAATCACGTTCCCTCCAGATTCTGTAACAATGTATCAACTTGTCACATTGTAGCACATAATCACGTTCCCGCCAAATTCTGCAACAATGTATCAACCTGCCACATTCTTACGTTACCTCTCTGTCAAGATAGTGTACTTGTATTTAAAGCGATAAGCAGATTTGTCTTTTTTGTCTTAGTTCCCAGTCAACATAGTCATTTCTATTTTCTAGTTCACCATTTCCTGCCTTAATAATGTAATGTCTTTTGGCTTCTCCTGTTAGGGGTCATCACAGTGGATCACTGGAACACATTGAATTGGCAGTGGAGTTTTAATGGTGTCGAGTGGCCAGCCGGGTGCCAACCTTCACAGAAGGCACACACTTGCACCTACTTGCATGTCTTTAAAACTCACTTGGCTGCATGGAGAACATGCACACTCCTCACAGAAGGCACTCCAGCCAAGAATTGAACCAGAAAACCTCGTGCTGTGAGGTGACAATGCTAACCTCTGCACCAGCAAAGCCAACTCTTTCTGCCTTAGTGACGTGAATTTTTTAATCTTATGGTAAGTTATTTGGGATCGCAAGTAGTCAATCATGACAGCTAGAAGTTTCTTAGTTCTTCTTCTTCTTTCGGCTTTTCCCGGTTAGGGATCGCCACAGCGGATCACCTGTCTGCTCATGATTGGCAGTGGAGTTTTACAGTGACGAGTTGCCAGCCTGGCGCCCAACCTTCCACAGAAGGCACACACACATGCACTCACACCTAGGGCCAATTTAGAGTGTCCAATCCACCTGCAGCATGTCTATGGGATGTGGGAGGAAACTGGAGCACCTGGAGGAAACCCACATGACCACAGGGAGGACATGCAGACTCCGCACAGAAGGCACCCCAGCCGAGGATTGAACCGGAGAACCTCTTGCTGTGAGGCGACAGTGCTAACCACTGCACCACCGTGGCCACCCAGCTAGTAGTTTCTTAGTTATTATTCAGAATTTGCATGCTGATTCAAAACCTGTTGTTTTATTAAGTTTTTAAGTCAGTTAGAGTAATAGTCTAACCGACTTTTGGGCATTTGTCCCCTGATTTCTTTTGACTTTGCCCAGAATTCTTGAGCAAAGATGTTGAAAGCTATGTGTCCACTACCCTTTCACTGCCTCCTCCATTCCACTGCTGAATGTAGTCGACCTCCTTTATCTCACTGCCTCTTCCATTCCACTGCTGAATGTAGCCGACCTCCTTTATCTCACTGCCTCCTCCATTCCACTGCTGAATGTTTGATTACCTCCTTTATCTCACTGCCTCCTCCTTTCCACTGCTGAATGTAGTCAACCTCCTTTATCTCACTGCCTCCTCCATTCCACTGCTGAATGTTGCCTACCTCCTTTATCTCACTGCCTCCTCCAGTCCACTGCTGAATGTTGCCTACCTCCTTTATCTCTCTGCCTCCTCCATTCCACTGCTGAATGTAGTCGACCTCCTTTATGTCGCTGATCTCCCTACCTGACTTCCACTATTCTGTCAGGACAAGACATAATGCTCTGTCCTGTTATATTCCAGCCTATGCCATAGCAGCAGTGCTTTCAAGAAATACATGTTGCTACTCTGTCAACTGTTATCTTTTCCTTCTCTCTTACTCCAAGTCTTCCAAATACTGGTTTGCTGGCTTACCATAATTATGCCTAATTATACAATGACCCCCCCATTAATATTCCAAAATGTACATGCTGATTGGTCAGCGTGCATGTTGTAAATCAGACTTATACTAATGGAAAAAGGTCCAGTCGCCCAGCCTTTTTCCGTTAGTATAAGTCTTTTTTTACAGCAACGGAGAATGCAAGATCTCTGTTGCTTTTTAGACACTGTCTCGCTATGTTGAAGGAGTTTAACATAGAGAGACAGCTTTAAAAAAAGTAACAGAGATCTTGCTTTCTCCGTTGCTTTTTTTAAAGCTGTCTCGCTATGTTAAAGTAGTTTAACATAGCGAGACACTTTGTAAAAAGCAACAGCGATCTTGCTTTCTCCATTGCTTCCACCTACAGCTCTGATGTACTCCGTAAGCATACGCATGAGCAGTACATCAGAACTGCCACAGAATACCAGACAGCTGCGGATGGGCAGCAAGAAGGCATTATACAATAAAATTATTTAAGAAAAGTAAGTATTGTTTTTCTTAAATAATGTCATTGTATAATAGCAATAACCCACTTCTGGGTGTGGGTAATGTCTTTGTTTGGCCACTTGGGCTTCGCCCTCGTGACCAAACCACACCAACCATGGGTAAATCCAGCATTACTCACACCCAGGCTTGGGTTATTGCTATATTATTCTATATTTCATGAGTGCTATTGCAGTGCCTCCTTTTCTCTCAATCTTTTATACTTGTTGAAAGTTGTCCTAATTATACATCATACTCCAAGCCAAAGCCCTTGTCATTACCCTAAACATATGTCTGCTCCTGCTGTCATCTCCTGGTATTGCACATGCCATTAGATAATTAGGCATTTTAACTGATGTGTTCTTCATAGGTATTTACTAGGCATATAGTACAAAAGACCATTAATAAGGCTAGCCCAAAGAACTAATTGCTCCAAAACACTGTCTGCTCAAGGTCGCTAGCTCAAGGTCACACAGTAGGCAGGCAAAGGCTGAAGGAATCAAACCTTGTATCATCTTGTCAAGAGCTAACCCTTAATCCTGTGTATCAACTACTAAGTTGCTTGCTAGTCTTACATTTGAGCCAACTGCCAATTTGCCTGTTAGTCCATTCTGGAACCACCTTTGCAACATGAATGTGAATGTTGGGGAGAAACAACAAAATTTATTTATTTATTTATTTATTTCAGTTTGATTACCGGGGGGGGTCCACTGGGCATTGGTAGCCCGTTTTCAGTGGAGGCCCGGGGAGAAAAGCTCCAAAACAAGGAATTTCAGCAATTCAAATATTATGTTTACTAAAATGAAATCAATTAACATGGAAAGTTAATGGTTAGTCTGAATAACTAAAAAAAAAAAACAGGTAGTTACAACAGAAAGAAATACAACAATTTCAATTTTTAGTTTGGTACGAAAGGCATCACATGAGTAATACATGTTTTACTATGTTGTTCACTAAGTGTAATATGTTGTTCACTAAGTGTAATATGTTGTTCACTAAGTGTAATACTTAGAAAGGATTCCATTGTTGATGGTGGGAACCAATGTACACTGCAGTTATAAAGCCAAGTTATTTCAGGACTTTTTCTGTGCATTGCTAACCCAGTACAGCGTAACTCAGTAAGCAATATGGAATGCGATCACTTTTGTGCACTCAGTGAGTTTGCTTTGCTCAGATTATTGGACTATAAAGGACTGGTGATTTTGGTTGTTAGCTTACCGTTTCACCTGTGAAAATTCATTGATTACATGGACATCTATCTGGGTGTCACATTGCCCAGTAAACTTGTGATCTAACCATGAATTATATTACCTGTAACTGGTGGACGCCTGTTTATCCTGTGTACATCTGCTAAAAAAGGTGAAAGAGGGCTTGACAGTGAGTAAGTTAAAGTACACAGATACCCGAATCAAAATACTTTTGATATTTTAAAGGCAGAGAGTGGCAGTTTCTGATATATAATTAGGGAGAAATTGGGGAATTGTTGTGTACTATGAGCTGAAGACATGGGCAGATAAGTCATGTGTGTGAAAAAAAAACACAAATCTAAGTAGGTGGTCATAAATGTAAGTCACAGGCTTCAGAACTGTGCCACCATCAGAACTGCAATACTGATGGTAGAGAGCAAAATATTGGTGGAATTAGCAACCATTCCACCTCAGCACCATTAAATATCAATACTGTCATCCAGGGATGCATACCTTAGCACTGGCCCTGCTCACACATTCTCTGTAGCACATAATCACGTTCCCTCCAGATTCTGTAACAATGTATCAACTTGTCACATTGTAGCACATAATCACATTCCCTCCAGATTCTGCAACAATGTATCAACCTGCCACATTCTAACGTTACCTCTCTGTCAAGATAGTGTACTTGTATTTAAAGCGATAAGCAGATTTGTCTTTTTTGTCTTAGTTCCCAGTCAACATAGTCATTTCTATTTTCTAGTTCACCATTTCCTGCCTTAATAATGTAATGTCTTTTGGCTTCTCCTGTTAGGGATAATCACAGTGGATCACTAGAACACAGATTGAATTGGCAGTGGATTTTTAATGGTGTCGAGTGGCCAGCCGGGTGCCAACCTTCACAGAAGGCACACACTCGCACCTACCTGCATGTCTTTAAAACTCACTTGGCTGTCTGGAGGACATGCACACTCCTCACAGAAGGCACTCCAGCCAAGAATTGAACCAGAAAACCTTGTGCTGTGAGGTGACAATGCTAACCTCTGCACCAGCAGAATCAACTCTTTCTGCCTTAGTGACGTGAATTTGTTTAATCTTATGGTAAGTCATTTAGGATCGCAAGTAGTCAATCATGACAGCTAGTAGTTTCTTAGTTCTTCTTCTTCTTCTTTCGGCTTTTCCCAGTTAGGGGTCACCACAGCAGATCACTTGTCTGCTCATGATTGGCAGTGGAGTTTTACAGTGACGAGTTGCCAGCCCGGCACCCAACCTTCCACAGAAGGCACACGCACTCACACCTAGGGACAATTTAGAGTGTCCAATCCACCTGCAGCATGTCTAAGAGATGTGGGAGGAAACCGGAGCACCCAGGGGAAACCCACGTGACCACAGGGAGGACATGCAGACTCCGCACAGAAGGCACCCTAGCCGAGGATCGAACCAGAGAACCTCTTGCTGTGAGGCGACAGTGCTAACCACTGCACCACCGTGGCCGCCCAGCTAGTAGTTTCTTAGTTATTATTCAGAATTTGCATGTTGATTCAAAACCTGTTGCTTTATTAAGTTTTTAAGTCAGTTAGAGTAATACTCTAACCGACTTTTGGGCATTTGTCCCCTGATTTCTTTTGACTTTGCCCAGAATTCTTGAGCAAAGATGTTAAAAGCTATGTGTCCACTACCCTTTCACTGCCTTCTCCATTCCACTGCTGAATGTAGTCAACCTCCTTTATCTCACTGCCTCCTCCATTCCACTGCTGAATGTAGCCGACCTCCTTTATCTCACTGCCTCCTCCATTCCACTGCTGAATGTTTGATTACCTCCTTTATCTCACTGCCTTCTCCATTCCACTGCTGAATGTAGTCAACCTCCTTTATCTCACTGCCTCCTCCATTCCACCGCTGAATGTTGCTTACCTCCTTTATCTCACTGCCTCCTCCTTTCCACTGCTGAATGTAGTCGACCTCCTTTATCTCACTGCCTCCTCCATTCCTCTGCTGAATGTAGTCGACCTCCTTTATGTCACTGATCTCCCTACCTGACTTCCACTATTCTGTCAGGACAAGACATAATGCTCTGTCCTGTTATATCCCAGCCTATGCCATAGCAGCAGTGCTTTCAAGAAATACATGTTGCTACTCTGTCAACTGTTATCTTTTCCTTCTCTCCTACTTCAAGTCTTCCAAATACTGGTTTGCTGGCTTACCATAATTATGCCTAATTATACAACGACCCCCCATTAATATTATAAAACGTGCACGCTGATTGGTCAACGTGCACGTTGTAAATCAGACATATACTAATGAAAAAAGGTCCAGTCGCCCAGACTTTTTCCATTAGTATGTCTTTTTTTACAGCAACGGAGAACGCAAGATCTCTGCTGCTTTTTAGACACTGTCTCGCTATGTTGAAGGAGTTTAACATAGAGAGACAGCTTTAAAAAAAGTAACGGAGATCTTGCTTTCTCGTTGCTTTAAAAGCTGTCTCACTATGTTAAAGGAGTTTAACATAGCAAGACACTTTGTAAAAAGCAACAGCGATCTTGCTTTCCTCCATTGCTTCCACCTACAGCTCTGATATACTGCGTAAGCATACGCATGAGCAGTACATCAGAACTGCCACAGAATACCAGACAGCTGTGGATGGGCAGCAAGGAGGCATTATACAATAACATTATTTAAGAAAAGTAAGTATTGTTTTTCTTAAATAATGTCATTGTATAATAGCAATAACCCACTTCTGGGTGTGGGTAATGTCTTTGTTTGGCCACTTGGGCTTCGCCCTCATGACCAAACCACACCAACCATGGGTAAATCCAGCATTACTCACACCCAGGCTTGGGTTATTGCTATATTATTTTATATTTCATGAGTGCTATTGCAGTGCCTCCTTTTCTCTCAGTCTTTTATACTTGTTGAAAGTTGTCCTAATTATACATCATACTCCAAGCCAAAGCCCTTGTCATTACCCTAAACATATGTCTGCTCCTGCTGTCACCTCCTGGTATTGCACATGCCATTAGATAATTAGGCATTTTAACTGACGTGTTGTTTATAGGTATTTACTAGGCATATAGTACAAAAGACCATTAATAAGGCTAACCCAAAGAACTAATTGCTCCAAAACACTGTCTGCTCAAGGTCGCTAGCTCAAGGTCACACAGTAGGCAGGCAAAGGCTGAACGAATCAAACCTTGTTCATCATCTTGTCAAGAGCTAACCCTTAATCCTGTGTATCAGCTACGAAGTTGCTTGCTAGTCTTACATTTGAGCCAACTGCCAGTTTGCCTGTTAGTCCATTCTGGAACCACCTTTGCAACATGAATGTGAAAGTTGGGGAGAAACAACTAGTTACAAGTTTGAGAAATACAACAAAAAACGAGTTTAGCCAAATAAAATTTTATGAGTAAATTTCAATACTCTCATGTTGTTCACCATGTAATATGTTTGTAATACATGTTAATATGTTGTTCACAAGTGTAATAATTTAGAAAAGAATAAGGAGCAGAGTAGGGAGGAGGTTAGTCTGGGGTGAATGTTTAGAAAGCTTAGGGTTTATTGCAAGAAGAGGCACCCTGCAAAAAGGAAAAGCTTGGGTTTAGGAATGAAGCTGGTTTTGAAGCAGTCCTGTTTGAATGTCCCAAGTGACAAAGTTTGGGCATTCCATTTTTGGTAAGGGTAAAGGATAAGAGAACAGGACAGCAGGGCCAGGGCTTCATTAACAAAAATTAGAAGAGAAGCTGAAGTATTCAAGGGTCTTGTGGGGTAATAGGGAGAAGGGCAGAAAGAGCAGGGCAGTTAGAGGGTTTTGAAACAGCTGGAGTGAAGGCTGTGGTGAGTTGGAGGCTTTAAGAGTTGGGAAGTCTGAAGGGAGGAAGAGTGAAGGGAGGAGCAGTGATGGAAGAAGATTTTACATTAGTTGCAAATCTTAGGTGGTAAGAGGATTATAGCATAGGATGAGTTTGGTGGGCAGAGAGGATGAGGGTAATGAGGGGGAAGGTGTGGCTGGAAGTAAGAAGGTGGAAAGAGAGGAAGGAATAGAATGAGGAGAGAGGAAGTGATTGTTCTATACAGTAGACCCAGTTTTATATGTGTTTTTTTATGTTTATTAGGATGTGGGAATTAAATTTTAGTTGATTGGAGCATTGTGATGCCCAAGAAGTTTGTGGAGGGTACGATGGAAATTTGAGTTTTTAGTTTGGCTAGGAGGATTTATGAGTTGAAAATATGGGTTTTTAGTTTTGTTGGAGAGAAACGGAGAGTTTTTTTGTAACATCCAGTTTTTTCAGTAAGAGAGTAACTTCCAGTTTTCTCAGGTAGAGTGTTAGGTTTGAGGCGAGCATATCAAAGTAAGTAAATACATATAGCAGTAGAGTCAATTTTTGTAAGTACAATTTTTGTTAAATGGCTTTGTGGAAATTCATTTATGAAGATATTGAATAGTTGTGGGCCAAGATGGAACCCTGAGAAGAAAAGTAGTCGGAAGAACAGTAGAGATGGTTTACCCCATTTTACAGCTTGGGAGGTGTTAGGAAAACCAGCTGGAGAACCAGGAAGGGAGATAGGGCAAAGGTTGAGGGTTAGTGAGAGATGGTATCAGGTGGGTGAGAGAAGGTTAGTAGGAAAGCTTTAGCTAAGTTACTGGAGACAGTGATAGGAATTTGACTGAGTGTAGGCAGAGTTGGACTGAGTGTAGAAAGGAGAGGAGGGCATGATTGTAAGCAGACCTGGATTTGAAACTGGGTAGGATAGAGAGAGTTGTGCTTAGGTAGGAACAAGAGTTGTTAGTGATCTAGATTTTTAGAGATATGGGGGATAGAAATTTGACAGGGGCAGAAATTTGAGACAAGGAAGTTTTTGCCACCTGAGGGTAGGATGTAAGCTACCTACAGTAAGGGAACGATCTACCAGTTATCTATTAATGGGATGCTGATAGGGAAGAGAGCAGAGTCAGAAGCAATTTTAGGAAGAAGAGATGGATGTTATCGGGGGCATTGGGAGCAGTTTTTGGTTATGAAGGAGTTTTTATTTGGTCGGTTTTAGAGATACTGGGTTTGAAAGAGGGAAAGAGCATCAGCTTAATGAAGAGGTAATTGGCACAAAATAAATGCAATAAACTAAAAGAGGCAGCCTTTAAATGCTTGACCTCACACACCCAAGTCTACATATACCCTTTAAAGTAACCCTATGGTACCAAAGCTTGTCCAATACATTTGGGAAGAATAGCTAGGCTTAAAAAGCTCCCAACTAGAGTTATTAGCCTAGTAATTAGCTATGAATTTATGAAAAGATTTTCAAATTTTTCATTTCTTTCTCAGTGGAGAAGTCTGCAACAACTACTACATGAATCAATAAATTAAGCTGGGAAAATATTGTGCAGTTATTGATTAATGACTGCACTGATAACACAACATAATTTCATAGATGAATATTTGAACTGCACTTCTTGATTCAAAAACAGTAATAATTTTACAATGGTAAGAAAGCGCACCGGTGTTGCAACAACCATTTGTCTGGATTACTCCGAGCTGTGCAGGAGCTCTCCTGCTGTGATTGCTGGCTACAGGGCTTGAAAAAACTCCCAACTCTTTCACCATGAGGGAAGTGATTTCATTTCAATTAAATGTATTTTACTGTTTTTTTCCCTATGTAACTGCACAAGGTGTTGCTGAATGCATAACGTCTTAATGATGTTACGTTACTAGTTTAGAAATGCTACCAAAAAATCTATACTACTAGATAAAAGAAATTTCTACCACAACAGCCAGCAATCCCATCAATACAAACCTCAAAAGTTCTGGACAGACATAAACAGACTCCTCCACCCAGGTCAATCCAAAACTCCCACCCCAACAGGATCCACCTATGAAACTCCTAAGCATATTGCTAATGCCCTTAATACCTTCTTTACTGAAGCAGTACAAACTCTCGCCAACTCACAACCTCCTGTTAGCACAAGTTTATCATCCTCCTTGATGAATTTAACCCCCTCATTTAATTTACAACCAGTCCCAACATCCCTCATCTGCACTCTTCTTCATAAACTAAAACCTTGCACCCCCTCAGCTGACCTTCTCCCAGCAGAATATCTACAGATAGCTGCAGCAGTAATAGCCTTTCCTATTTCCATCCGTATAAATAGAACCACTACTGAAGGAACAATCCCATCTATCTGGAAAGCCTACCACATTATCCCACTGCACAAAGGGGGCAACTCAACTGAACTCTCAAACTACTGCCCAATAGCTCTACTCTCTCCTTTAGCTACAATTATGGAAAAATGCATCCATTGCCAACAACTAGACCACCTACTGCAAAATAACTTACTAGCTAACTGTCATCACAGCTTTAGGCCTCACCATAGTACCACAACAGCCCTCTTATCCTTTTCCGACTGTATTAACAATAACCGAAACAGCAATACTTTATCCTCAGCACTCTTTATTGACCTATCAAAAGCCCTTGATATGGTCAACCATCAACTTCTTTTGAACATACTTAAGTCTCTCTCACTAGATACACAGGCTTTACAATGGTTTAAATCCTACCTTGAAAATAGGCAACAGGCTGTGCTTTGGGAAAAGAATCTATCCTCTCACCTTCCTATTACCCTAGGAGTCCCTAAAGGTTCTGTCCTGGGCCCTCTCCTTTTCTCAATTTTCATAAATGATCTTAATCTGATCATTCCTCAAGCTACATGTATCCAATATGCTGATGACTCCACACTAATATGCTCGGCTACCTCTGCACCTCAACTCCAGGCCATTATCCAAACAGTGCTTAACACAGCAGAAAGCTAGTTCTTACAGCATAGCCTCCTCCTGAATCCTAAAAAAACAAAACTACTACTCTTCACTCCCACACAAAGGTCCCCCGAGTTGACTTCGCAGTCATATCCAATGATGACATCATTATATCTCCTGACCCAACTACCAAGCTCTTAGGGGTAACAATAGACCATAATCTTAGCTTTGACACACATATTAACACAACAATAAAAACAGTAAACAGAAAATTAGGCTTCCTCTATAGGATTAAACCCTTCCTTACTCCAACAGCTAGAACAACTATTGCCCTCACCCATCTAATTTCCACCCTCCTCTATGCCTCTCCCATCTATACCAACTTATCAGAAAACAACCTTAACAAATTAGCTACCTCCTACAACAATATTGCCAGAATTTCTACTGGTTCCTCATTTAGAACTCATCACTGTCAAAACCTAAAGCAACTAGAATGGCTAGAACTTCATAATCATTTTCAGATTCAACAACTTATTATTGCCCATAAGATCCTCTATCTTCTTAAAAATACTCCTATACTTACTAGCCTTCTAACCCCCTACTGTAATTTGACAACCCTTCACTCAGCCAATAAAGTACTAGTATCTACAGTCAAATCCAAAAATAAAGCCGGTGATTCTCTGTTCGCCAACACTGTTGGCAAATCCTGGAACCTGCTTCCCAAGGAACTCTCATCTCTCTCCTCAGTGAAACTGTTCAAAAAACAACTCCGAGAATACCTTAGTAACCACTGGTTATGCCCATGTAGTAATCCAGACTAATCTTACCACCACTTTCGCTGAACCCTACCTACACAACCATTTGCAATTTAATTCCAACTCTCTCCATGCCTCAGACAGTAGACACACCTATACTAATTTAGTATTTATAACATTTTCATACACATGTTCTTCTTCTAATTATGTACTTGCATAGCTTGCAGCAGTAACTTATCACATATAAATATCTATATAGACTTTATTTATATTTCTTATTACATGCTACCCTAAAGTTGCTATGCTACTATAGGATAAATGGTATGAATCACTGCTAAATGCTGTACCTGGAGCTGCTATATTTGTTTATGTATTTTTTCTTCACCTCTCATTCTTATTGTGTGCCACTTTAGAAGTGTTTGTTGCTCTATCTGTTTCTTATCTTCTGCTACTTTAATAGTAATATTTGTCTATATAACATTTGTATTCTTCAGCTTAAAATAGTACTGTACCTTAATTTGTTACAAGTTTACTTATCTGTACCTGAAGTTGCTAATATTTGCTTATGTGGAGCTTTTCTCCCCGGGCCTCTACTGAAAATGGACATATATCCAGTTAGACTAGCCCGGTCAACAAATGTAAAATAAATAAATAAATAACATACTATGTGAGAGAAGGGAACTTGCCTAGATCCTGTGCAAAATCCTGATCATTAGGATTAATAAGTAGGATCTTATTGGCTGCCTGACTAATTTAATTTAAATTATTATGACCTGTGTGCCTCAGTGCTTCTACTTGGCTGGGCTATGCAGCACTGCGCACTCTCCAGTAGCAAGGAACAAGTCACTTGAACTGGTCTTTGACTATAGCCTTAGTGTCTGTGTTGTACCCTGGCTTTACTCTTTCTACCAGACTGGACTTCATACCTGCCCTTTTAAAAAGAGGAAGGGGTCATTCCTATTTCCTTTAGCCTCTCAAGCCATTTTAGTGCTGAAATTTACTGTTTCTGCACTGTTTATTTTGCCAAGAATGCAACCTCGTACAATGCCACCTGTTTTTCTGAACAGGCAAGGTAAAGACTGAAATGAATTTCTGCTAAGTGCCCCAAATTAACTATTAATCCCCTCACCACTGTTCTTCCTTTTGATTAACTTGGAATAAAAAAATGACAATTTCTGTGCTACCAGAATTGTACCTTCAATAGGTGCCTCCCACAGACAAAATCTCCATTTATTTTATTGTATTTACCCCTTCTCCTACTACATACACATTTCTGGTAAGCATGGGCCCATGGTCTGTATTTACATGTTCTATTGCTAGCCTATTCAGCCTCTGCACTAATGCCTCATGTTTAATGACAACCAGTTATGTCTGTCTCACACATATCCTACATATGAGAGATGTGGATATCTACTAAACCTGGAAGCTAGCCTAAACATATTGATAGTACCTGCCATGTTGCCAGCTGTTATACACACCCTATACTACTATGCCAGTTACCAACAACTAAGCCTTCCTATGCTGAGGTACTTAAAGAAATCTCTGCCAAAGCCTTAAATACCTCTGAAGGACTAGCCTGACACACAGTTCCCTCAGCAGCACAAAGACACTTCAATATCTACATATAGACCACACCCCACCAAAAAGACTGCTAAAAGGGGTCACTCACTTGGTGCACCACACCCCTTAAAGATAATTTTGTCCAGCAACTTTGCGTGGTTATGACATAGTCAGTGGTGACTCTTTAGTGATACACAAACATACCATTCACTAGTCTGATCAATGAAAAGGAGACATTGAGCCTCTTTGGTTCTAGGGTGCGACAGGGTACAAGGGTATACAGATTATTTCACCACAAGTGGTTGTTATACATGCAGTACACATCTTTTATGAATAGAGAAATGGGGACACTCTCTGACTAGGTATCTGCAACTGGTATGAAACTAGTTTTGAGCAGCATCCTACTTTCACTGAGACTGATGTCACAATGTAAACACAAATACTTAACTTTAATAACTGGCAGAGTTTTTTTATGTCATTCCAAGATGGTTCAAGAAACTGCGTAGTCGTCCAGTGAAACATATACATACTAGTACCAAAAAACAGAAATGTTACCATGCCAATCATGTCAGCCCAGAAATGAGAAGTCCAGAAAACTGTTACAATTGATAAACTCATATAATATTTAACCACGTTTGTTGCTTGTGTTTTTTGTCTTATACAGACTTCAACAGAACATAGAAATACCAACAGCTTTCAATTTGTCACATACTTATAAAAGTCACATGTCCTTATTCTCTTAAATAACTGACCGTAAAACAAGTGTTGATGGCTTTAAGAGAATGTTTAAACTGGACCAATGGATAGGAAATGGGAAGCTCACCCCTGATCTGGCACCTATGTCAGAGGCAGCCTATCAATGTTTGGCCAGCCATATTCCAGCTTACATGTAACCATTAAAATATACCCCTAAAATAACCTCTAGGGTGCCAAAAAAAACTTGCTGGACATTCAGAAAGCTTAGCTAGGTTTATAAGGGCCTTTGTGGTCATTAGCCTAGTATATATCTATAACAGCTCATTTAAATCAGCCACTGAGGGCATATATGCTGTAGGTAGTGGTGTACCTATATTCCTCTGCATTTCCATAATACTTAGATTTATATGTCAAGGTGGTAACCTGGACCTCCACCACATCCTAATAACTGTCACTATATTACAAACCATGTTCCAGCTATCTACAGAATTCCTTCTGTGGCACCCACTGTCCACAAAGCATATCCAGAGTCCCTTACAATACAACAAAACATTATCCTTGGTTATTTCAGTTACCAGTCCATAAACTGGAATATGTACACTACTGCTAATAAATATTCACAATGCTTCCTACTTTTGTCAGAGCCAACTCACTGTCCCAGATAGTGAACTCTCTTGGTATGTTTCTAAGGCAGAATTGTTGCAATTAGCTGATGACACAATGCAGTTCAAAAGTCACCTTCCTGTTAATGACTATGTGGCTAACACAACCGCATTTGCAGCAAACTTCTCTTCTCATCTTAATGCCTTCACTGAGACATCAGCTCAAGATTGCCAAATACAAAGCCAAATTTAGAAATATGCTGTTATGGTGGTCCATGTGACAAAAACAGACCACTACAAAATTAAAAAAAAGATGCTTACCATTAAGAACAAACTAAATACCTAGCATTCCAAACCCCAAAAAATTAAACAAAGAACTCAGGCACAAAATCAAATCCACTAATGTTAAGTATGAATTGAAAATTGTTACCACTAGCAAGAACAAGTTTGAGTCTTTCTTTAGGTATGTTCGGAACCTTTGAAACATTTTCCAGCAATAATTTGGAAACATTTTCCAGCAATGCATCAAGTTGATACATAATATCACCCACTGAAGAAGCAAAAAAATATATTAGCAGACAAATTTAGTTCTACCGTCTTCCCACTGTTACCCTTCACATGACATATTATTTAAATCTCCTAAGAGATCACCTCTGAGCAAATTATAAAGGCTGTGTCTGAAATTAAAGATACTAATGCGATGGAGAGTGACACTGTAGCAGAGTGTTTTCTTGTCAGTAGGAATCCTCTTGCAGATCCACTCCTGAATCTGTTTAACATCAGACTTTAAAATGGCTACTTGCCAAAAGTTTCAAGAACAGATCTGGTCATCTGTCTTCATAAGGATGGCCTAACCACTGATCCTGGCCACTATAGAACAATAGACGTTGCTAGTCTTGTATCCAAGACCGTGGAATGCATCACTGCAGAACACATAAACAAAGGCATTAGGAATTTAAAATCCCTGAATTCAAACTGTGGATCCTATCTAGTTACCAAGGTAAACTACTTTGGAAGAGTAACTAAGGCTCTGGACAAGGACAAAACTGTACACACAATATACCTTGATCTGGACAAGGCTTTGAGACTGTCCCACACTCAGGCATTGCAGGTAGATTAGTCAAATGAAATACAGATTCATATATAACACACTGATTACTAAACTGGCTTACAGGTTGTTGTTGTTGTGTCTTTCGGCTTTTCCCAGTTAGGGGTCGCCACAGCAGAACTCCGGTCTGCTAATGATTGGCAGTAGATTTTTACATGCCGAGTTGCCAGCCCTGACACACAACCTTCAACGAAGGTACGCCCATTCACGCATGTCTCCACACAGGAGATGCTTTAGCTGAGAATCGAACAGGACAACGTCCATCTGTGAGGTGGCAACGCTACCGCAGCACCACAGGTATTACCCATCAAATCAAGATTGGGGACACTCCCTGCATTTCAAGGCTCATTGACTCTGGGGTCCCACAGTAGCTACTGGGCTACTCCTATTTAGTATCTATTTCTCTGGCATCCAAGCTGATGTCAAGACCCTGTGGCTGACCAAGTATGCAGATGACTTGGAGCCATCATGAACTGTCCTGAGGACTCACAGATCATATTAGTGGAGCCATCATTTACACAAGTGTGGCATCAGGACCTGGTGTAAGGCTAATTGTAAAAAAGTATAGTATTGTGTTCTGTGGAAAATACAAGCACCAGTTTATCTGTATTCCCCTCATAATCATCAGTTATTAGGGACCAGGACACTTTCATAGACAATGAGGTCTCCTTTAACTATATGATGTCTCTATAGTCATAAGAAAAATCCTTCTACCTATCACAACCAATTTTCCAAGGGCTTATCCTTCAAATCCAGGGATGTAATTATCCCTCTCTGTTCCACCTTCATTAGTTCATAACAAAATATAATGCTCCTTTCAGCATGTACCTGGCCAAAAATATGATCTAGCCTGAAAGAAACCAATACTTACTCACTAAGAAAATCAATGGCCTTGTTTCTGTGTCATATGCAGAATACCTTAAAGATCCACCTCTAGCTCTATTTATGGTCTCATACAGACTCTAGGGGTGACCTCTGACTAGCTTAGGAGACCTCAAGTGACATTGTCCTGTGTGGCTTTCTATATATTTACAAAACATGTAAACACCTCATATACCTGAACTTGATACCTAAACTTCCAAAGCTACATAAACAGGACATGTTAGCAGGATAGATTTCTCTCCTAAAGAATATCCTTCCTCTGGAATAGACTCTCACTTCATATTAAATCTACCTAACCTTCTTCATAATTAACTGAATGATATTTAGGAAAATTGCAAGTACACCCCTGAGCTGACCCTTCAAACCTTTACTGAAACGGATAGCATCTAGTGGGCATCAACATGGCTAGGCTTCAAGTGATCCACTCCAATCAACTGCCTAGTAATAAACCCACAAATGTATATTATAACAATACTGATATGTTATATGAAACATTTGATTTGCTTTGGAAACTGGATTCCAATGTGCACAGTTCTCAAGTAATACCATATACCCTGCATTTCACTGTCACTTGTTTATGTTACTTTCCAAGTACTCAGGCCTTAAAGAGTTCTTTGCTAGATCAGAGCTGCTTGGTTCATAAGGCAGGGCTGTAATAGAATAACAATTTATTAGGGTAGAGAACAGTGCAAGTAAGTAATGTAGGGATTCAGAGACAATTTGTACAGTCCCTAGCATACTTTAGCATGGATCAGAGCAACAAGTAGGGTCTGGGCATTTCAGGGACCAAAATAGCTCCAATGCACAATGGAGTAAAACAATGGCATGGTGTTTAGAGCATACACATTACCACATGATATGAAAATGAGGAAGCTCATGCAAACGAGGCATATGATGGTTTCAGACATGAAGGAGCAATTCAGAAATGTGTAAAACATGCCTGCTCTGAACACTGGAGGTATATGGTCTATGGCCAAGTAATGATGCTAGGAGTAACAGTAGTTATATCAGAAAAACATGGCACACAGCATCCATGCTAGGAGTAACAGTTATCTCAGAAAAGCATGGCACACAGCATCCATGTGCTTCATCACAAGATGTACTGTCAACACCTGATATATCAACACCTCACAGGCCATCAGACAGTGGATGTCTACCTTTTGGACAGACAGAGCATATGTGGCGTAATCTAACTATTTCACCTACAAACAGAATTTAGAGGAATGCATGGATTGCTCATCTCAGCAGACACAAAGGTATGTTTAGTGTTAACCACGTTGGCTACAGGGAACTTGCAATGACCTATAAGGGACACGTTAGGAGTATCTCAGGCATCTACCTTGCATTTCCTATACCAGTAATGTTGCAGCATGTGGAGGAGCATGTTTGATTCCCTGAACTGCAGAGGACAAAACCACCACTTTGCCACTGTTTTATAGCAAAGCCTATTCCGCAGAAGTCCTGGGAGCAATAGACTGAACACAAATTACTACTGAGGTGTCATCTAGCAGGACCAGGATACAGCAACAGAAAAAGCTTCCACTTCCTGTGATATTAAGTGGTGTGTCATGCCCAGGGCATTATATATAGTTTGTCTGTGCACCACCTGACTGTTCCCATGATTCACTCATATGATATACATGCAACAAGTAGCAATGATTCATATGGGGGACTTTCCATAGGGTCATATAGTCACTAGGCACAGACATGTTACTTAGGGCAATATGCTTAGGTACCATGCAAGCAGGGAGCAGGTTACATATAATGGTGTAATTGTTATGAGTTGCCGGTGGTGCAGGACATGACCCAGAGCCTTGGATGATAACCCCTATCTGCAATCCCTAGGCCATGGCATATTTGGTGTACAACAAAACCTTTAAAGAAATGTGGAATGTCGTGGACCACATGTACTGACAAGTCATGATTAGGATGTTTTACACTGTTTGAACACATCACATGGGACAATGCAGCATGTAACTGATAACTGCAGCTGTATCTTCATGGAGTGTACCATGTTGTGTGATATGGTTCTATGGAGACATCTAGTGCAGTAATGGGACATCCCAGCAGATCCCACTATAAAAGTGGGAGTAACAGTGGAAGGGAAGGGTAGAGAGTCAGAGGAGAAACATGTAGCAGCGGTATCACAGGCAAGGCACATTTAGGTATAATATATCACAGCATAGGCCAAAAGATGGCATGTGATCCACAACTATAGTCATCACACAGACAACACAGAACAGCATGTCTAAGCATAAAATGGCCCCCTAGGCTCATTAGCCTTGTAATCACTTATGAAACTATGAGCATGCATTATCTCACCTAGGTTATGCAGGGCTGTATATGAACTGACGATTCATTGGGTATAACCATTTCCATACAGGTTAGTGGGTAAGTAAGTTACAGTCATCATCACTTGTCCAGGTGGGAACATACACAGCGATACTATAATACAGGACAGAAGAATACTGTAGCCACATATCCTGGTGGACAACTTTTTGGATTCAGGGGATCACATCCTCCAGTAGTGGTTTGGGCTACCAAGTCACGACCACTGATGATGTCTACTGTGGTGGCATGCAGTGTCAGTACTTGATGTAGTCTATTACAGAGAAGGCATAGAATTAAGAGACTGCGTGCCTCAATTGTCCTGTGTTATAAGCCTACAGAGTGCTACTGTCCATAACCTGGATTGCAGCTACAAGCAGGCTTGATATACTGTGTGACCACAAGAGATATTAAAGCGGTAGAAATAAGGAATTATTCATGAGTACCTTGATGAGGCATTCCAGAGTTACCCATGATTCTGAGACATCTGAAGGCCAAAGGATGACAGGATGCATGGCCATATATCTGACAGTGATGGTGTCTCAACAATGGTCTGTGTGGTCTGAGCAGGGTTGACATGTGCCCAGCCACTTTGAATCCAGATCCTTACACGGCAACTGACTTCATAGCCTAGAGCGACAGATAAGAGGGCAATTAACACATATTTTATTGAAGCACCCATCAAAGTAACATTTGCTATCAACAGCATTGTCTACTACCTACTCTCCATACATTATGGCACTGTGCAGGAGCTGCATGTCATTAGGCAAGCAAGGCATACTCACCACCTCCATAATGTTGTTGGTAGCAGATGTTGATGCCTAGACCACTGACTTGCAATCTGCCAATATATGCTGTGTGTTGTACCCAAATCAAGGACAGTCCAGGAGTCATGGTGACACTGCAAAGTCCCACACCTGTTCCAGGTAGTGCATTTCAGAGGGAGTGCAAATTTCAGATGCTGTGTGGTCTGACAACTTGTAATGAGCCTAGGAGTGGAGTCACAGTTACAGGATGTCTACCTACTAGTGAGTTTGTGGGGTCATTCTGTCCCTCCATAGGGGCCTCTGATGTGGGGTGAATGTGAATGAGCCCTCTTACAGCAGTGTGGCAAACAGTGCCACAGTGTCATTAGACTGTGCCATCTAAACAATGCCAATATTATCAGCCACAAGTGACCTGTTGTCATCAGACAAGTGTTTGCTTATTTTGCTTTTCCCTCCACCAGTAGGACCTGTGAAAGCATGAACACAGGATGCCTTTGATAACACTGACAGATATGTCTATACCCACCCCTACATGGCATGCACAGTTGGTGAAGAGATATGTTCATAACATATGGAAAAATACATACCTTGCTCTATGAGTTGTACAACCCACAGGTACCTGAAAGGACAGATATACCGAAGGTCCTTGGTGAATGAGTCCTGTCAAATGCACAGTGCAATGCACCACAAAGATGTACTGTGCTTTACTCATGTGTTTCTTTCCCCTACTAACAACTGGATGGTTGTTGCCAGCTCAGCACACACACATCCCAGCCACCTCTGGGTGTGAAAGTATGTTCCTTCTCCCCAGAGAGGGACACCAGGAACACCTCTATCTCAGTAAGTGACTTGTGTGTTTGTGAACTGGCCCCCTGTGGCGGACATGTGCTTGTCAATGTTCTTTGTCTTTTTCATTGCAAGGAGTATCAAGAACCTATGACCCTTTATAACCACCCATAGCATTCACATACTGCATTAGTCTGTGATGCACCTGTTTGCAGTACGACTTATCTGTGTCTAAGGCCCCCAGTTGCATGCAGTCAAGGTACTGGTTAAAGGACTGTAGACTATTCCTAATAGTTTTTGGTGCAAACCCTGACAGACATTTCAACTGAGTACTTTGTGACTGTTCCTAAACCAAATAAAACATTACTTATGTGGTAGTCTCTATAGGGGATCTGCCTACTACAACCACAATTGCCCATTTTCTTGCTAGATGTAAGAAGCCCACTTTGAGAACAAAACTTTTAGTGCAGTAACACAAGTAAAAAAGAAAGGAATAGATTCTCCAGTGGTATACTACTTGCCTAAACTTTGAGCATGGAATATTTCACAGATGGCAACAAACTGAACACTGCACTGATACTGGGAGATGTCTGCAGTGGCAAACTGTTTCAAGACATTTTCCAAATGGATTGCTCATATATATGTTTTATGCCAGCACTCTCAGGTGTACTCAGTGATGGAAATACACCATGCATGGGGGGAAGGAGTCTAAGTTCATGAAGACCAGTTGAATAGACAAGCACACCTAATGGTGAAGTCCCAGTGGGAAGGAATACTGCAACATTGATCTACTGATCTACTGGATCATCTTCATTATGATAAGTTGCCTACACTACTAAGGAGTGTTAGCTCAGTATGGTAGGATGTGACAAAAGCTGTGTGTGTGTGTGTGTGTGTGTGTGTGCCATGTGTGCCAGTGCACTGCAAAACTGTACCTGTATGTCTACCACAAGTGTTAATAATGTGTTTTCTTTTTCTTGTTCTTCTCCAGTTCTAGCTTGGATAGAGCTGGTGAAGATGCAACAGTCACCTCAGCCTGTGCTGGCTGACAAATCAGGTGTTGGGTCACCAGGCAGGAGGAGGGAGTTCACTGCAGGAGGAGGGAGTTCAGTGCAGGAGGAGGAGTTCACCATGCGGATGGTGGCCTGTTTTCCTCCATTAGTACACCACAGGAGGGTGTTGTAGGCTTCTCTTCAGTGTTCCAGAGAGATATCCCATTATCTTCCAGAATTATTTGTGAAGATTAGAGCCTACTGGTACCAGCAACAGGATGCTTGCTTCAGCACATCAGGCCACAAGAGGAGCAGCCTGTCTACAATGTCAGAGAAGTGACTGATGGCTGGATGTGTTACCCTCTGAGCTGGTCTGGCATCCCTGTATGTAATCTGCTCTATTCCACTCCAGGTACTCTCCCTTATGTCTTTTCCCATACTATGTTAATTGTCCATCCCTCTCAATTACCATATTCTCATTCCAAGCCCATGTTTGTGTTTTTCTGTCCCTGCTATCTTCCCGACTGCCTTTCTCATCTACCCTTCTTGTCAATATAATGCAATCATGACTTCCAAAAATATCTTATCTTTTTCCAACTACCTTGTATTTACATGATGATCCAGGTTGGCACTTTTGTGTGCTGATCCTCATTGGGGAATCAGGACAACCACAAGAGGTTTCTGTGTGATGATTTAGTGTTTTGTGTGTGTGTGTGTGTGTGTGTGTGTGTGTGTGTGTGTGTGTGTGTGTGTGTGTGTGTGTGTGTGTGTGTGTGTGTGTGTGTGTGAGTGTGTGCTTGTCTTGCTAATCTGTCCTGTCAGTCAGGTCTGGCGTGTTGATCTTACACCTGTAATACTACTTGACAACTGGATCTACCTAGCCCTGTTCTTTCCCTTAACCTGACATCTCTCATTTACTATGCAGTCCTTTCCTTGGTACATCTTCCTATACAAACTTACTACATAGCTGATATTACTCTGACTCCATGCCATTTAGCCTATATGGCTGCTCAGCGCTTATCATTGCATCCCATCATAAGAGTTACTATGCAAACTTCTGTAGCTAGAAATACAATTGTTTAATACTACTAGAAGCAATACACTTCACCACCTCAAAAAGAAATGTCATGCAATGGTCATGCAGATCAGTTTTTGGAAAAAAAATAACCTTGTTCAACTATTGTGTACTTTCCTCTGTCTCCGTACTTTGTTACAGTTTAGATATGGCAATATGTTACTCCATTTTAATATAAATAAGGAGAATTGTTACTTTGCTGAGCAGATTATGTAATAGTTTTCTGAATATAATAAGGGTGAGGGGCAACATAGCTATGTGTCTTCTTTGTGTTTTTGCTTGTCCTGGTTATTTCACTTTTGTTCATATTCTCTGTTTTTGCATTATATATTAGTATCAGCTGCTCAGCTCTATATGCTGTTTTAGCTATGTAAAATTAATGTAGAATACAAAGTAATAACAATAGTAATATTATTAATAATATGCCCATTCTTCATGCCTTGATTCTAATGCAAAACAAAAATAAAATGGCCAGGCCTTCACAATAAGTATCATTTAAGTCAGAAGTAACCATAGCACCATGAAGGTTTCATTGTAACTTAAGATGAAGGGGCTTTCAGTCCATCCTCTTCTTTCTTAATCATACAACTGGAAGCAAGCATACAGAGCTTGATGTAAGACTCCCAGATTTCAGGATGACACAGCAGTTGGTAATGTCTCATTATAAAAGTCTAAGGAAATGGAAACATTACCCAGACAGTGGAGATTTGTGAAGGCTTGAACAGAGGACTACATATTTATGGCTGAGGCACTTGCACTACCATCCTTCAGAAACAAACTGTTGTAATGGTAGCGTTTCTAGAAGGAAGCACGGATTTAATAAGAAAGTTCTTTAACTATGTGATACCAACAAGCAGAGCCCACTAAGGCCACTATTTCAGAAATGTTACTTAGAAAGTGGAATGTGTCCTCTGCAAGAAGTAAGGGAATCAGCTTTAATGTCCCAAATGCAGTAATCTGAGGAGCCATATATCAAAAAACAAAGGCAAAGAAGCACACAAATTAACAACAGCAGACCAGCTCAGCTCATCTGCCATCTCTGATGTAGGTCCATGTGACTGGATCCAGCATGGAAGTGGCTGTTCGCTTATCAGATTACCGAGCTGATCGAGAATGTGACGTTATCAGGGAAGGATTGGTATTTTCCATTCAGTTTCACTTCTGAGAAGTCCCTTATTGGAATGGTAAGAATAGAAATCTTATCTGACTGCTTTTTTACAGAAAAATCAACACATTAATCAGGATAAGTTATTTTGAAACAATGAAAACGAGAAAGCGTAGTATAATATCATTTATTTGAGTACAACTCGGCCTTTTGTCATTTAATAACAAAAATATTTAAACTGGTGCTTACTTTAAATTAATTTGATAGTCTCTTCCATGCATAAGCTACTCAGTCAGAGAACCAATAATGCAGTGTTTGAAGGTTGCCGATGTCTTTGTTTATAAGTTCCATGATAATGCATTCCATGCCCTTGCAGATCAGGATCGTCAGACTGATGGGACTGTAGTTCCCGGTATCCAAGGTGGATCCTCCCTTGTGGAGTGGGATAACTATAGCTGTGCACCATTCAGTGGGCATGAAGCCTAAGGTGAGGCTATGATTAAACATGACACTTAGGTGAGGTGCCAGTTCATTTTTTAGTTCATGTGGTACACAGCCCGGGATGTTATCTGGCCCCATGGATGCTGTATTCTTAGCTTTGGAGAGTGCGGTTTCTATCTTTGTTTTCTTATTAAAGCCAAAAATGATGACTCAGTGGATAGAAGTCAGATGACTGACTGGTTATGGAAATCATACAGCCAAAAATGTGTATTTATTGTAAAACAAAACATCAGTTTCTTCAACCAGCATATAATCATTCTTCAAGTAAGGTTTCTTTCACCAGATTACACAATTATTAAAAGCAGTTCCATTCTAACCATAACCTAAAGCAACACAGAGTTCTGTCAATTGGCAGGAACATGTATTTTGCAATCTCCTGCCTAGTTTTATACCAGTGAATGTTTTACTCTGTATAATTATCTATTTTTGATTTGTTTATTTCTAATGTATCTTGATATTAAATGTGAAAGTGACCCGTTGGCTTACTTTGCTCACAGATCTTTTCTGCCTAGGTACCCTGTGGAAATGGGCAGAGCTCAGTTGGAGTAATTAAATATTAATTGCATTCCAGACATGTGAAACTATGAGCATTACTTTTCTCTTTCCTCGGCAGAATTTATCTCAACAAATATTTACTATGATATAGCATTAATATAGTCCCTAATAACATGCATTTATAGATGTATTTAAATAGCATTATGCACAATTGTTTTTTTACCTAAATGTGTTGTTTTTGTGCGGAAAAAAGGTTGGATTAACAAAGCAAAAAATTAGCCTTGTATCTGTTTACCCAGATTCTTTCACTGAATAAATAACACTATTCACCTTCACAAATGTACAAGATATACTCATTAAGAATCCAAAGAATGTTATGGCCTGTACCATTCAAAAGCCTAATAGATACATATGCTGTCTCATGCACTCTTAAATTCCTTCACAGTTCTTATCTTTGCCTCCTTTGGGAAGGCTGTTGCTCACTTCTACTGCCCTATAATTGAAAAATATTTTATCATATTGTCCTTGAGTCATCAACTATGCAGGATAGAACTGCACCTCATTGTTCAAACACATCTCTGTTTTCTTCCTGGAACAGGTTTTATTTGAGAACAATATGAAATACAAGTTTCTGCAATCTGTAAATGCTTCTTTCTCATGCAACACCGATCAGCAGTAGCTGAAAAGACCACTGCCTTAATAGGATGCATCCTCAATGCAAGGAAACATTCATATTTGGAGCACTTTCTCAATTCTTATAATGACCAGAAAGCAGATACAGATATTAAACTGGTGTACATCTGACTTTTTCATTATGTCTCTTGTCTAACATTAACAAAGATGATGGCCTTCAAATGAATGCATAGGACTAGCATGTTTCTAAGCACAACAGAAGGGAGCATACACTGAATATCCAAAACTACAAGTCCATGCATCAGATGGCTTTTAAACACATTAAAGTACAGTCACAGTATGACAGTGCATTAATTACTACAAATCCATGCATCAGATGGCTTTTAAACACATTAAAGTACAGTCACAGTATGACAGTGCATTAATTACTACAAGTCCATGCATCAGATGGCTTTTAACCACATTAAAGTACATTCACAGTATGACAGTGCATTAATTACTACAAGTCCATACATCAGATGGCTTTTAAACACATTAAAGTACAGTCACAGTATGACAGTGCATTAATTACTACATGTCAGTGCATCAGATGGCTTTTAAACACATTAAAGTACATTCACAGTATGACAGTGCATTAATTATTACAAGTCCATGCATCAGATGGCTTTTAAACACATTAAAGTACAGTCACATTATGACAGTGCATTAATTACAAGTGCATGCATCAGATGGCTTTTAAACATATTAAAGTAGTCACAGTATGACAGTGCATTAATTACAAGTCCATGCATCAGATGGCTTTTAAACACGTTAAAGTACAGTCACAGTATGACAGTGCATTAATTACTACAAGTCCATACATCAGATGGCTTTTAAACACATTAAAGTACAGTCACAGTATGACAGTGCATTAATTACTACAAGTCCATGCATCAGATGGCTTTTAAACACATTAAAGTACAGTCACAGTATGACAGTGCTTTAATTCCCTGCATGACAGTGCAGAGCAGACTAGGAGGTGATGGACTGCTTGTAGAACATCTGCACTAGAGCAGAACAGATCTACGGAGGATTACTATGGTGCAGAAAAGCAACAACAACAACACAAAAGAAACAGAGATCCAATCAATACCAAAAGATGCAAGCAAGCTAGATACAAAAAGAGAGCTGCCAGCCTGCCACCTGAATGTAGTTTTGTAGACCAAATTGCATGGCTAAGGAATGGAGGAAGTGTAACAATCTTTAGAGAATGTGTGGTGTGCGTGTGTGCGTGCATGCGTGTGTGTGTGTGTGTGTGTGTGTGTGTGTGTGTGTGTGTGTGTGTGTGTTGTGTGTGTGTGTATGTGTGTGCGCATGCGTGTGTGTGTGAAGGGGTCATAAAAAAGGAGGAGGGAATATTTTCAAGGCATAAATTGCAGATGGATATTTAAGTCTGAATCAAAAAGAGATAATACACTCTTGTTTCAGAAACATTTATGTAAACTAGACTGGGGTGTCACATCCACAGCTTAAAAATGGTTTAGCTGTCATGCTTAGTTATACAAAACTTCAATCAAGAATTTTGACTACAGCATCACATATGTATACAAATACACACACATGTATGTGTGCATACATGCACACATATAACAAAAGCATAGAACTCATGGCATTAACTTTATAAGCTCCAGTAGTGTACATTATATGGGGTCTATATTAGAATTGCAAAAGCTGACTTTCGTAAATACAAGTTCATCGACACATAAATGTTGATGTACTAAAAGAGCGAAGTACAAAAATAGTGAAATTCAGAATGCCGAACATATTTCCGGAAGCAACAGCGCCATACAGGTAAGGTAAACCTAACTGAACAAACCTAATGTAAAACACTTTTCCAAATGTTTTTGCAAGGGGGAAAGCTCCCCCTCCACCCTCACACCCCCTACTTAAATATACCAACTCTGAGACCGCACTACAGTGGGGAAAAAGATTTATTTCCTCATCTCCACGATCACCGTGCTGGCGAAGGAAATATGTTCGGCATTCTGAATTTCGCTATTTTTGTACTTCGCTCTTTTAGTACATCAACATTTATGTGTCGATGAACTTCTAATATAGACCTCATTATATGAATAGTATCAGCTGTAACAGTATTTTGATATTTTATGTTGATCATTTCCAGTCAAACATATGGTGGACAAGCAATCACAAGTCAATTTTTCAATGTCTCACTGCCACTGTATGCTAAACAAACACTTATGGCTGGTATACCTCCCATTAACTAATAACTGCCTCTGATGAAATGAAGGAGCAGTAAGAGAGACAAAATTAAGAAAAGCTCCTAAATGGAAACTCCAGGTTCAGATGTGGTATCTAACTTCTGGGTAAAGATTTTAACATATTCCCACAAATATTTAACCGAGAATTAAAAAAAATATATATATGCACATCCTAAAATACACCAGCATGATTAACTACAAGAAAAAGCACGCTCCTTTTTAAAAATGAACCTTCAAGCCATCATAAGAACTACAGACCAATAGCTTGCTTCTGTCAATATGTAAATTATATGCTGAATTGATACAGACAGTTTATAGTCTCTAAAAAAAAAAAAAAAAACAACCATGACAATATAACAAAATGTTAACAAAAGAAAATCAGATAGAACAAAGGCTCATCTTTTGTTAAAGCCATAAGAGAGAGCTATAAAAAGGGGCAGCAGCTTGGATAGATTACACAAAAAATCATTTACAGCATCCCACATTTATGGGCTATGGAATTCTTACAGACATATAAGATACACCTTGCATTGGTCATTTACATAGCAATGAGTATGAAACAGTGCAAAACTACTTTACAAGTCAGTCTTGAAAAAGGCCAAATTATTATCCCAGGGAAAAGAATACAAAGAAGGACATTCTAGGGTGATTCTTTGTCATCACTACTGTTATGTATGCCATATCTTTAGCCCATTATGCTCTTTGCGTTATAGAGTAGGCCGTGGTTACTGCTTAACTTCCTAAAACAGCCTTGTCCAACGGCATCTAACCTACGTTTTGTAAATGATATAAAACTGTATAGAGCAACAGATAGGGATGTGAAATCACAACTACAAATGGTTAAAACATTCTCTGACATTGCTTTTGTCTTTTATGAATGTCCAAAAGCAACATTTATAGCAGAAAACTGAAGCACCAAGAAAACATCAGTCTGAGAGAACATGAACAGTAGGAGTGTATAAATATGTGGGAACAGATGAAGAGTCAGCAGTGAAACATGAACAAATGAGAACAAAGCTTACGGAAAACTTTAGAAGGCTAAAGTTAGTATTAAAAAATGCCTTGACATCTATTAATAAACTTTAAGCTATAAATCAACTCATTCTTCCTGTTATAACTTACACCTTTATTCCCCAAAAGCACTGTATTACATGGAAAAGAAAACAAGAAAAATGCTTTATGCTTACCAAGTGATATGTAGAATCCAGTGCAAGTCAATTTTATATACCATTCATGCTGAAGGAGGTTTGGGCCTTCTTGAAATTGACAATCTGTAAAGGTCTGTGGTCATGGTACTGCATGCATGATTATTGACATCATCAGTTGCAAACATAGTGGAAATTCTGAACTATGAAGAAACATATTTGTACAGATTAGCAGAAGCATCTGAGAAAGGAGCAGATATGGAAATAAAATTAGTGGATAACAATGGGTCTATATCAGTTCACCAAAACGCCTGAAGTTCGAACACAATATGTTCGAACTTCTAACCACGAAGTACAAAAACATTGAAGTCTTAGAAAAGTGATTTTTTCCCCAGGGAAAAAAATCTCTGTTCCAAGAAACACACACACAACACAAGCACACCAAAAAATCAGCAATCCACACACAAACACTTAAATTCCTACATCTAACCCTACACTAAGCTGTACATACACTACTATCTATCCACTTACCATAACCCAAACCTTAACCCTAAGGTCTGTCACTATCACACACTCACCTGACCCACACCCTAACTCACCTATCCCGCCCTAACTTTAAAGTCTGTCACTATTGCACATCGACCTCACCCGTGCCCTAACCCTAACGTCCACACAATCGCACAGTTACCTGAACCCGACCCGTAACTTCCCACCACAGTCCAGATAATCGCAAAGCCACAGAAATGGCCCACCAAATTTTTTCCCTGAGAAAGAATTCAGTGTTCTGCAGCTTTGCAATAATCAGTGTTTGAACTTCACAGTTCGAACATCTGGTGTTCGATCGTCAGCCATTTCAACGGACTGATATAAACCTGATAACAATCAGGTGGCAAGAGAAAGTGATAAAAAAATATAGGACCAGAAGAAAAGGAAAGAAAACTGGAAAGTCCACAAATATATTGGCAAATATAGACAACTCCTAAAGTAATCACATGTTGTTCAGGAAATCATTCATAGGTTCATAGAAGGCTATAAGGCTAGCGGCCATAGAGCCTTAACAAGCCTAGCCATGTTAATCCCAAGTATCCCCATTTGTTCTTTTTTGGATTGTTTGCAGAACAAATTTATGAACAGACTGGGTCAGTGAGCAACACCAGGTACTACTGTCCATGAGGGATATGGGTGCCACCCCAGGGGCAAATTTGCCGTCTCCATCCAATTATCTACATTCCATTTGAATAGGGTCTATGAGGAACTCTGTTTATGTGAACAGGGAGTCTATTCCAGAGAAACATCAGTCTCTGGGAGACACATCTGTCTCTCCAGCATGATCTGTTAATGTCACAATGAAAGCTGAGATCCATAGAGTGAGTGACTCTTGAACCATTTGACTTGCGGATGTGCAGCATTTCCATTAAGGCAAAGTTGGAGATTGCCGTATAGGCCAGGCACAAGTCACATCTCAGCAGCCTTGCCCTATAGGCCAGGCACAAGTCACCTCTCAGCAGCCTAAAATATACAGAGTAAAGTGACAGGGCTTTCAGGCTGTCCATATAGGTAATTGTTTGGAGTCCCTGTATTTTCTTAGTGAGAAACCTCTCTGAGGTCTCTCCAGCTGCTGCAGGTGTCTGGTGAGGTACATACAAGATGGGTGCATAATACTCTATTAGTGGTCTGATGAGAGTCAAGTACAGTGGAGTTATAACATCTCTTGACATGGATGCTATGCCCTTGCTTATGAGATACACTATGTAGAAGGCTTTCCTTACCACTGTGGAAACTTGGTGGTCAAAGGTCAGATTGCTATTAACCTGTGTTTCCAAGTCTCACACCACTGGGATGGACCTCAGGGGGTTCTATATGTACTGTAATTTGTAGGGAATTCCATTTTGCCAAAAGGAATAATTATGCTTTTTTTTTTTTTTTTTTTTTTTGCATTTAGTTTTAGACCATGGCTTTGGCACCAATCATTTCTTTGTGTTACCCCTTCATGTAATATAAGAGGAAAAGTGCTTTAGAAAAAAACTAAAAACCAACCACGACAAAGCACTTAGGAAACCAGCATAAAGAAGCCAATACACAATGTAGGTTTGGGCAAAAATATACAATTTATTTAATGTTCACAAAACACCACGTTTTCGTCCTAATACATCCAGGACTTCATCAGAAATAATAAATGCATTATGTTTCCTCCTTATATATCCCTCTCCTAATTACTTCAATGTTATAATAAAATCCCAATTAAGTAAAATTCCTAAACCCATTTGATTTTGATTAGAGGAATAAAGAATAAAAAACTAGTGCTGAAACATTTCTCTATACATTCTCTCAATAAAATACAATACAGATATCTATCTACTTAAAATCATGTTTCAACACTAATGTAAAGGAATAATTACATATAATTAATATTTCAAAACATCACAAAATAACAAGATAAATCTAATGGCTATGAATAACTATGACACAAACGTATCCCCCCCTTTTTTATTTTTTGAAAAAACATGTTGGCATTAAAAACCTAATAGTAAATATTTATACAAAATTGTGGATGCACTAAAAACATAACCCTGATAAAATTGAACAGTCCATGAAAACTTATTTTTTGTTTTTTATGTGTATAAAATTGATTATATAAGAATACCCTTAATATAGCTTGTGTCAAAGCTTGGCAGATCTTAATTTGAGAACTGGGGCCAAGGAAACATGTTCATTGAGTTCTGGGAGCTTATTGGCTTCTAACCTCAACTGCCAAAGAAGCTCCTTGAACTCAATGGTAGTCTCCAAAGGTCCTGCCTGTGGATCTGTGTCAACTTTTTTAATCACAAAAAAAACAAAAACTGCTTCTGTACATTCCTTACTATGCTTATACAAAGCGTTATTAATATCACATTTTTTTAATGTCGTTCATATGTATGTTGCTTCAATTTCCTATTGGTCTTTCCAATATAGAAAGAACTACAAAATTTACATATAGCGATGTATGTAATTCCAAAAGTATCACAGTTGCAGTAAACATTACTTAACAATTTTGTTTTTCTACCTATCATATCCATGGATTCCCCCTGCAGGACATGTGAACATTGTGCGCAGGAACCACATTTATATGTGCCCTTCTTTGATCTAAAATTTTCACCTTATGATTCTCCAGCATCTCTTTTATATTTTTGCCCTTTCTATAGGTGAACCTGAAATTTTTAAATAATAAATCCAAGTCGGAATATCTCCCAAATCTCCCCCAGTTTTTCAAAATAATGTCCTTGATAAGGCAGACATTACTACTAAAATTCAAAATAAAATTGCCATTCCAACTAGTTTCTTCTATATCATTTCTCACTTCTCGATTATTAATCCACTCAGGCTTACCTAGGATAGGGCCAAACCTACCTTTTCTTTCCTTCAAAATTTCACCCTCCACTTACTCTAACAACTCTATTGGGTGCTTCCTTTCCATAAACATAGCCTTCAATTTACCACTCTCAATGACATAATCTTGATCATTCAAAGTCATTCTTCAACTCCTAATGAACTGTCCTTTTACTGTTCCTTTCTTTTGACTGAAAGGATGCCCATTAGTGAAGAATAAATAGGAATTTGAGAATGTCTTTTTCCTAAACACATTAGATTTAAATATCTTCTCTCCTAGTACTTTTTCAATAAGCACATCCAAATACTGTAATGTAATCGATCATGAGTAATGTTATGTGTAAATATAAGAAAGGACATGGTGCTGTTCAAGTAATCTATAAACTCATTAAGTACAAGTTCAGACCCATTCCAAAAAATAACTATATCATCCAGGTAACATCTGTAATAACTCCAATATTGGGAGTACTCAGAATGGAATACAAATTTCTCTTCCCAAGTGGACAGAACTAAATTGGCATACATGGGGGCACAACTAGCCCCCATGGCCACCCCACTTGTCTGCTTGAAAAATTCGCCCTCAAAATAGAAAAAATTATGTTTAAGTACGATTTCCATCAATTCTGTCAATAACAAAATAGTGTCGTTATCTAAGCTGCCTTTTGTTCTCAATGCTTCTTCAAACCAATCCAGTTTTGTTTGATAAGGTATAACATTAAACAGGTCCTGGATGTCTAAAGTAGCAAAATTAAGGCTTTCTTGATATAAACCCTGATCAGTACTCCTCAAAAAATCCCACGAGTCCTTAAGGATGCCCACCTTGTTTAACCATAACCCCTTTAATTTTAAATCCAAATACTTTGCTATGGGGTGGGTTTTAGACCCAGAAGCAGCTACTGTAGGTCTTAAAGGTGGATTGAGGGCATCCTTGTGGACCTTTGGTATTCCAAAAATGGAAGGGACTTTAGGTTTATCTAGAGATAAAAATGATAAAGTTTCTTGACTAATCTGTTCGTCATAAGCCATTTCTTTTAACATAAAATCTATTTTCCTGTGGGCTACATTAATTTCATTGTGAGAAACCCTAGAATGCCTCTCAGGATTATTCAACATTTCCAACATCTTAGCCGAGTACATAATACTATCCATAAAAACCACCCCTCTCCCCTTATCAGGATTCATAACCCTAACATACCCGTTCTTCCTCATTGAATCCAACAATGCATATTCTTCATTAGTCAAATTATAAAATCTGTTTTGACTATTTAAACTTTGTCTCAACTCCATCTCTACCTGGATCTCAAAATTCTTAAGTTGGGGGTGGAGGGGTGGATTGAATGTACTGTTTTTCCTAATAGGTTTAGTGGGGGGGTCTGTTGTTAGGCATCAAAAGTTCAAGGTTTTTCTTCCTCAAGAATAATTTTAAATCTATAAGAATGTGTTCAATTTGACTTACATTACTCGGAACAAATTTCAGTCCTTTACTGAACAAACTAAAATGTATAAGTCTTATATCTAAAGAACTGTAATTAAAAATACTAAAATTTTGGTACACGTGTCTGTACCCGTCCACTATAAAACTTCATTCACTTGTATTAACATGTGTCACGTTTGTTTGAGCATCAACCTTTAGAATCCTCTCCCTTTCTGATACCCGCCATTTGGGTAGGAATAATTCACTGGGGTTTGTTGTCTGATTCTCTCCGATCTCCTCACCGTAGGAAATTCTAAAGGGTCATTCAAATTGTATCCCCCTTGATCCTCACATCTTTGAAATTCCATGGTCTCTATTGGTGTGTTCCATCCTGTATTTACAGCATCTCCCCTATGTGTTTCTCCCCCTCCATATTCATTATAATTCCTATATATTCTCCTGTTGTTATTAGGTTTGAGATAACTATGTTTATCTCTGTATTCTACTACATCCCTATCTAACTTTTTACATTTTCTATAAAATATTTGTTGACATTTATCTTCTATTTTCTCTTTGGCTTTAAAATATTTAACTTTTTCACTCTCTACAGTAAATAAAAGATCTGTTACAAATTTATTGTTAATATCTCCTATTTCATCATATAGTGCATCTATTTCCTTTTCATTGTTGGAAATAATTGCTTGTAATATTTCCAAGCCACATTTGTTAAAAATCTTTAATAATTCTTTGTCGAAATCACTCCCAACCTCAACATTGTTAGGATATTTAAAAACACATAACCCGTTGGGTACTATCCCTCTCCCAGTGCATTCTCTCAAATAACAATTGTCCATATGCGATATTTTATACCTTAACATAATGTCGTGTAAAATACAGGGTTCAGTTTTGACTTCTCGTTATTGGTTATGCTTGTTAATAGTCTGTAGACTGATAGACTAGTATCTACTTACAAGACTATTAAGGAGAGGTAAATTTAAGCTGAAAGGTTAATAATAACAGCTCTGTGTTTACAAAGTCAATAGAAAAAGTGGAATATACAGATAAATGCAGGTTCTGTAGTAGAGAACTAGAAATAGTTGCACATCTTGTTGCTGGGTGCAGTATACTCATGGTTGAGAGTGCAATAAACTGAAAGGAACCAGGAGGCGTTTTACTTAACTTAGCTGTTTGGTGTTGAAAGCTACTTTTGCTGTGTTTTTACTTTAAGAAATTCCAGTATCATTCATCTTGTGGAAGAAGTTGGTTACCTGGTCTCTCTGAGTGGGGAAGCACTCCAGGGAGCTCAAAGTGTACACGATTATTGGCCAGAGGGCACGGGAGTTCATTTTCAGCTTTTTTCTGCCTATTATAAATTTGGCGCTTTTCATGGAGCTGTTCACCATGCTGTGATGGTTAGCAGTACCCTCTATAGTAACAAATCTATAAAGCTACAGTAATCCATAATCAGTGGTAGTAAATGCTTTGAACATCTAAAACAAACTGCCCAAACAGCCATATCCTGGTGTTAATTAAAATCTCATCAGTGACATGTGCCAGAGAAGCGCACATGCTGTGCCCAATGTTACACTATTGTTTCTTGTGCGGCAGTCTATATCTGCACATATACTCATCCAGGTAAATGAGGACAAATGGCTTTGCTCTAGTCAAGAAGATCAATTTGTGTTCATCATGACGGTGTTATTTACATCAAGCACATGCTGCTTTTCTGACTTGTGGGAATTGTGACCATCACAGGACTGAATTAAAGACATGTACCAGGTAAGTAGTACCATGGCCTACCATCTTCAAGAACCATGTGCAATCTATCATCTCCCACAAACCTCTACCTTTCAAACCATTATGTCACATTTTAACAAATTGCCTAATGGAAATATTTGTAAACTTAAAGACTATTCCAATTATGGCCTCATCCACATCACTTAGTATTTCTGCAGGTTTATCCTCCCAGCTGTCTTTGAATTTCTCATTGAAAAGAACAGTAATCATGAGATGGTCCATAAGTGCTAGATATGGAACACCTCCTGGCTCTTTCCATCAGGTTGCTAATCACTGCCCTCAATATTTTTGGACTCCCAGTCAGGTGACTGCTGGAGGAAGAGGTGATCTCTTACCTCCCATCATGAAGCTTGACATTATACCATAAGAATTTATAGGCCGCTAGTGATCCTAAATGCTAGTACACAACTTACAAACTGCCTATTTAGTCTCTTTTCTTAATGACATTAAATAAAACAGAGGTAAGCAATCCATCTTTGTTCTCGCACTTATATCTTCTAGGAAACAGTAGATAGTGGACATCTTGCCATTTAAGCAACGACTCATTTATATCCCCAACCATGTCTAGGATACACATAATAGAGCATTTCCCTGTATTCTTAGCAGCACAGTTAGATGTCTAAAGCTCTTGAGTGACAGAGAAGAAGTCTCTGTATGTTCTGTTACCAGTGTCCTTTTCTCCCTGACCTTAACATATACCAAAGCAAGAAACTCCAGCAGGCAGCCAAACAAACCCCAACAATCAAAAAAATCAGTCCAATAAAAGAGAAAGCTAGGAGTCCGACCATAAATACTTTAACAACACTTAAATAATGAAGCTTTCGAATCCACAAGATTCTTTCTTAACACAACCACATCTGACCACTAATTAAAGTGCATTTTATAGGTTCATAGGTTAGTACTAGGATATCGGCCCTAGGGCCTATGCAAGCTTAGCCATAACAATTCCCTGGATATTTCTTCCCACAATATTTACTTCCCTGGACCCCTGTCTAGCAGGGCGACTGACATGATCCCTGGGGTGAATTTCCTATCTCCCATCCAATCATCAAGGTTCCTTTTAAAGAGGAGCAATGAGGCGCTCTGCTTGACATGTATGGGCAGTCTATTCCAGAGTATGGGGAGTCTCTGGGTCAGGAACCTATCCCTCCAGCATGTTTTGTTCATTGTGATGACAAGATTTAGATCCCTGGAGCATGTGGCTCTGAGAGATTGGGATTTCTTTAAGTGGAGCATGTCCAACAGCTCAGGGTTTGACATGGCCTTGTATGTTAAGCAGAGATCACCTCTGAGTAGATGATATGCCACAGAGTATAGCTGGAGCTTTTTTAGATGGTCAGCATATGGCATCTGCTTTAGGCCTGTGATTCTTTTAGTGAGGTATTTCTGTGGCCTTTCCAGCTGTTGCAGATGTCTTGTGAGGTACATACCAAACGGGGCATTATACTCTATAATGGGTCTAATGAGGAATGAGTACAGTGGGACAATGACTTCCTATTTTCTGGATGAAAAGCCCTTAGTGATGAGGTGTGCCACATAGAAGGATTTCCTGACTGTTGTGGTGATGTGGTTATCGAAAGTGAGACCACTGTCCACCTGTGTCCCTATGTCTCTCATCACACTTTTGATGTTTAGTGTCCTGCCACCTACGTGGTAATTTATGGGTACATGTTTTTTTCCAAAGGGGATAACTATACATTTCTTGGCATTAAGCTTGAGCCCATGACTCTGGCACCAGGCCTCTGTTTCTGTAAGGCCCTTTTGTAGAATATCCACATCATTTGGGGATTCAATAATGGCTCCCAGTTTGCAGTCATATGCAAACTTTGTTAGCCAGAGTCCCTTAGTGTTGGCCTGTACTTCAGAGAAGTAGATGCCAAAGAAGAGTGGTCCCAGGACTGAGCCCTGAGGTACTCAACTTGTCACTTGTCTGGAGCTGGATTTGGAGTCGGCTGCTTTTACAGTCTGGGTTCTGTCAGTAAGCCAGTTGGCAACCCATCAAGTGACATAGGGATTTATGCCCAGCTTAGTAAGTTTATCTATGATTCCAGAGTGGGGGATGGTGTCGAAGGCCTTGGCGAGGTCCAGATAGGCTGTGTGGACTGCCTTACCCTCGTCCACAGCTCTGGAGACTGATTCAAATAAGTCAATCAGATTCAGGAGACAAGATCGGCCCTTCACAAACCCAAACTGGGTGGGGTCCAGTGTTTGAAGGTTGCCAATGTCTTTGTTTATAAGTTCCATGATAATGCGTTCCATGCCCTTACAGATCTGGCTTGTCAGACTGATGGGACGGTAGTTCCCAGAATCCAAGGTGGATCCCCCCTTGTGGAGTGGGATAACTGTAGCTGTGCGCCACTCAGTGGGCACGAAGCCTGAGGTGAAGCTATGATTAAACATGACACTTAGGTGAGGTGCCAGTTCATTTTGTAGTTCATGTAGCACACAGCCTGGGATGTCATCTGGTCTCATGGATGCTGTATTCTTAGCTTTGGAGAGTGCGGTTTCTACCTGTGTGGCTGTGATTTCCAGAATTTGGCAATCTTTTGGTATTGAGATGGGCCATTTAGGGGGTGAGAGGGGGGTGAAGTTGGCACTAAATCTATCTGCTAGGATATTGGCAATATCCTTGGGATCAGTATATTTAATGCCATTCTGTTGTAGCTCAGAGCAGATCTGAGCATTGCCATTAAGATTCTTGACATAACTATAGAATGCCTTGTGGTTGTCTTTGGAGTCTTTGCAATTTTATTTTCATAACTAGCTTTTGAGGATTTTATGAGGGATCTCAGCTTCTTACTGAGGCTAGTGAGGGAGTTCTTTGCATCCTGGGATTTTCCTCTTTTCTGCAACAGTTTCTTCCTTCTGTTGTATAGTTTGTTTATAGCAGGGGACCACTAGATTGGCTTCCTTTTTTGGAGAAGAGCATCTTGGTTCTATTTGGGATGGCACGATTTATGCACGAGTGGATGTGCTCGTACAGTGCCTTAGTGTAGGATTCTGCAGTCCAACTTTCAGATCCCGTTTGTCACTTCTGACTTCAGTAGCATGAAGTTGGCTTTGGAGAAGTTTTTTAAGGAGGTTTCATTACTGGGGGGTGGGGGTTGGATGTGGATGTCAAGGGTGATTTGCTTATGGTCAGACCTGACCAATGAGGGGGTGACCACTGGTGTGGAGCATCTATCTCCCATGTTGGTAATGACCAGGTCTAGGATATTGGAGCCCCTGGTAGGACAATGGATTAGTTGATCCAGGGCATTGAAATTTATGAATTTCAAGAACCGTTGGGAAAAGTAGTCGGTACCTGAGTAGTTTTCACAGTTAATGGCAGGGTAGTTGAAATCACCCAGTATTAGGGTGTTTGGTTGTATCTTAATATTTTTCAGTATGTTTAGAAAGTTGTAGTGAGAATCTTGGGGCATGGTGGGGGATCTGTAGCAAGCTACAATTTGGATTGCAGTCTTACCTAGTGTTAGTTGCACCTGGAGAATTTCAGATGCATTGTGTTGGGCAACTAGCCTGGAGGTGTGAATATCCTTGGTGAATATGGACACTCCTCCACCTTTAGTATTTCGGTCTTGGTTTTGTGGCCGAAATGTGTGGTAAGAGTTGTAGCCTGGTACTGCAGGGGTGGAGCCTTGAACCAGGTCTCAGTTACTGCACAGATATCGATGTTCTCCATTTTTAGGAGTGCCTCGAGAGAGTGCATTTTGAGGTTTAGACTTCTAGCATTGAGTAGCATTACCTTCAGATTTTGCATGCTTGTATCTGTTACGGTGGTGGTTTTATCCTTTGAACCTTGCCTAAAAAAGGCACTATAGGGGTGGCAAGAGCTTTAGCCAGTAACCTGAACCCCAGGGGTGACAGGTGCAGACCATCTCTGGCAAAGCGTCGTGGTTTGTCGATCATGTCTTCCCAGGCAGACAAATACTGGATCCCCTTCGAATGACACCAGAAGCTTAGCCAGTTGTTGAAGTCAATCATTTTGTCCTTATACTGTAGTATCATTCTGGGTGAAGGCAGGATGCTTCTCAGGACTAGGGTCATACCTGCCTGGGCCACATGATCCAAGAGCTCTTCCATGTCTCTTTTCATGTAGTCCAGGGAGGTATGTCTCAAGTCATTCACTCCAGCATGGACAATGACAGAGTCGTATTTGTACTTGTTGTTGAGTGACTTGAGTGCATGCGTTATGTGGTGGATCCTGGCACCCGACAGGCAGCTGACTGTAATTTTCTCCTTATTCAGCCTGGTGAGTGGGATATCAGTGTGCCTGACTATAGAGTCACCTATGACTAAAGTGTTGGGTACATTGTCTTGCCTTAGGGGCTGTTGTTGGGCGGCACACTGGTGTTGTGAGCTATGTGTCACTTTGGTTGTGACTGGTGTTTGTTTGCGTTTCAGCTTCGGAGGTCCTTGTTGCTTGGGCAGGTTAATGTTAAGGGCCTCCGCATATGTGGTTTTAGTGTTGCTATGTGTGGGTGTTAATGCTGTGGGTTTTGAAGGACTATGAGTTGCTAGAGGTGTAGTGCAGGTATTAACCTTCTCCTCTTGGCTGTCTAGCACAATCTTGGCCGGAGAGAGCTTTGCTTCCATTTTGGCTATGTAAGTGCATCTCTCACAGGTTGTAGTGTGGTAGGAGGAGAGGATTGTCTGTGTACATGAGGCAGTTGCCGCATTGCCCCAATATGCCCAGAATCACCAGGTGGACAGGAGAAATCACCGGAAGCTGACCCTTGGACATGCCTGTTTAGGTGCTTTTTTTGTAAAGTTTAAGAGCTGTTTTCCCTTACCTTTGCAAGGTACTTTGCAATTATAGGCTGTTTAGTGCCTATGATTAATTTCTCCTTATTGACAAGGAGAGTTGAGTGCTTGTATCAGTTGTAGGCTTCCTAGTGCTTTCCAGCAGGTTCTAGAGCAAGTGCTGGTCACAGGGGTTGAGATTTTAGTGCTACTACTGAGAAACCAGCTAGTATGTAATATTATAAATAATATAATATATAAAGCATTGTAAGGCATATTAAAACATATATATTAAAACATATGTAGAACCTGGAACACATATAAAAATATATGGTACAAATGTATATTTTAATAAATGCTTAGGTAGTATTATTTATAAAATCCACTTTAGTCAGTGGTCAGATAACTGAATTTCAGATATGATTGTCTAGCACTGGGTATTTAAACTAACATAGATGATTTTATGTTGTATTGAGAAAGAAACCTGTGGATTTGAAAGCTTCATTATTTAAGTGTTATTAAAGTGTTTATGATCAGTCTCCTAGCTTTTTCTTTTATTGACCTTAACACATGCACAGAACATGGCTGAATCATTACTAATTGCATCTGCTGAAATCAGAAAAGTGAATGAATAAGAATGATTCATTCAGAATTACTCAGTCAATGATGGAGAGGATTCCCTTCCCATAGTTCATCATTATAGAGACATCAGCAATTGGAGTCAAATCCTATTCATTTGGTCAAGGTTACAGATAAGATCTGATGAATCTACTGGACAGTGTAAAATTTCAAAATACATCTAACATGTTTGGCTCTCCACTGCTTCTTCATGATCCAAAATATCTACTCCTCTTTGGGGTATTGTAGTAGCATCTTTAGTACAGTTTTCTACTGATTCCTATTGTGATGCCCCACCATTGACGCAGTAATCAAGGATCCTCAGTCCTCACCACTGACAACAGTGGGGAACGTACATTAGGAGGATGACAGGTACACACACACACACACACACACACACACACACACACACACACACACACACACACACACACACACCCCTGGGAAAGGCTGGCACGGGTTTACTAGCTATGTCCCCTTCTGCCCAGACTGTAAGGTAGTTATTATTGCCACCAGCCACCTCTTTATCAGCTACTTTAAGGCCCTTAACAAAGGATGTCCAATCTTACTGTGTAATGTTACTATCAATACAAATGGTAGTTTGACCAAGAGCAAGGCTATCAGGAATGGCCTACAGTAGCACCAAATAAATATGCAAGTACTCTTAGAACTTAGATATCTATAGACTGATCAGCCACAATGAAAGGTTTAAATATATTTAATAATAAATAATAAAAGAACAAGAAAATACTCAGTATATATTTACAGTAACATCAGAGTTCAGAATCACAGGAAATATTTAAAACAACATTGCAGGACAGTCTCAAATAAATAAATAAAAATATCTAAGCTAAGCTTTGCTATATTCCTGACTATATCTAAGAGAATTGTACTATACCCTAGTACACTTACTTAATTAGAGCAGCAAGGCAGATGTGGTGAATAGACCCTCTAGCTGATGCTGTCTGGTCAAAGACAGAATGCAGTCTCTCTCTCTCAGAGACTTCTGAAATTAATACCTCAAATATTTCTGCTGGGATGGCCTGCAGAATGGCATCATTTCTTGTCATCTGACTCTATCCCAGGTAAAACCTCCACTGCTGAAAGCTAGCATTATTTAACATCTACCTGTGAAAATACATACACAAGGGCCTTTCCTCAGATCTTTGTAGATCATGGAAGTCATAAAACAATAAAACATTTCCAAGACAATACAGAAAACTTCTCAGAACAGACATTGTGTCTGTTGCTGCACTGAAACTGAAAGATAATATCTTTTTTTATGGCCCAGCCATAAAGTAATTTAATTTCAGCTATTTTTCTGAAGTTTTGTAAGTTAACCTTCTGTATTCCAGTTTCCCCTGTTAAAATATATGCATTTAAACAGTTACAACAGTGCAAGTACATTTCTCTTCTATTCCAGTAGGGCATGCTGTGGTTACATTTTAAGCACTTTGCAAAAACCGTTTTACACATACTTGTGTACCAGCAGTTTGATATACACCTGACATACAGTTCTAATACATTTGTAACACAAATATCCTACATGAAGCATGTTGACATTCGCAAATGACACATAACCATTTACAAAATTCCAGGCAGCTGTGCTGGAAGTATCTCTCTTTGTTACACTTGTGCATAAATCATGTTGATATTCACAAAGGACATATAATTATTAACAAAAAAACAGATAGCTGGGCTGGCAGTATCCCCCCCTTTGTCACACTTGTCGTCATGTCTAAGATATCTACTCCATCTTTGTGCATATTATGGCCAGGCTGGCATCTTGCAGAAAAAAAGTTTAGTTCTCCCTCCCATTCATTCTATAAAATCAGTCTTTCCAAAAATTTGGTGCACATTGCAAAGCTTCCCACTTCATCTAGAAGAGAATTCAAAAAACGTATTGCAAGGCTGTAACAATGAGCTGGTGACTAGTAATGCAGACCTCTATGTCAGCTGCATGGCAATCTAACAGAAATGTAGATGTGTGGATGGAATTACAACATGATGGGAAAGACAGAATTTATGCCTACTAGGTAATGATTTTTTTATGAGCCCAGGACATCATCACTGGCATATCTGGCATTCACATTTCAAAAACATAAAAGGAAAGAGAAACATATTCCTTATAACTGCTAATTGGTGTAGATTGGAGTTTTATTTTTTTTCTCTGACCTGCAGCAGCCATATAGTGTATAATATATAAATATATATGGGGCAGATATGCAGACAACATAGTCTCCTGTATGGGGAGTGAGTGCTTTTTACAATAAATGTCTGTAGATTTGTGTTGATTGCATGTTTTTGTTTTGTGCTTCTGTTGATTCTTCTTGTTTTAAATGCTGTGCCTGAACACATAGGTTCATAGGGTCATAGGGTCATAGGGTCATACTTGTTTACTAGGCTAACGACCAAGGGCCTTTTTAAGCCTAGCTATGCATCCCAAATCTCTGACAAGTTCTGATACCCTTGATAAGTGTAAGCATGGGCCTGGGAGATGAAACATTTACAGGTTACCTATTTGCACTAGAGACACAGGTGCCAAACCAAGGATGAATTTCCAGTTTCCCATCTAATTGTCCAAGTTGCACTTGAATTGGGTTAGGGAGGAATGCTGCTTCATATTGATGGGGAGCCTGTTCCATAGATGGGGTAGTCTCTGGGATACATGCCTATATCTCCAGCAGGTCCTATTTATATCACATCCATGGCTTTGACACCAGTTATTTGTCTGTATCAGCCCCTCCTAGAGAACATTTGTGTCAGTTTGAGATTCAATGACAGCTCCTAATTTACAGTCATCTGTGCATTCATTGCTGCTGATTTGTTGTATATTGATGACAAGGTTTAAATTGACCTATGTTCAGTAAATTTAGTCTTACTACATGGTCATATATCTCTGCTAGAGGGAAACTTCAGATATCAGTGCTTCCACCATGGAGTCATGAATTTTACAGTTTAAGAATGTAGGAGAGGTTTCTGCTTAAGATTGTTAAGGTTCATAGGTAGGTACTAGGCTATCAGCCCTGGGACCTATATAGGGTCATAGGTAAGTACTAGACTATCGGCCCTGAGGCCTATACAACCCCAGCCAAAAAGGTACCCTGGCTTTTGTCACCCAAGAAAATTATTTTCCTGTGCCACTGTCGAGCAGAGCCACAGAAGTGATCCCCAGGGTGAATTTCCTATTTCCCATCCAATCATCGACATTTTTCTTGAAGAGTGCTAATGAGGAGCTTTTTCTTGATATAGATAGGTAGTTTATTCCAGAGTATGGGAAGTCTCGGGGACAGGAATCTATCCCTCCGGCATGTTCTGTTTATCGTGGTGACAAGGTTTAGGTCCCTAGAGTGTGTAGCTCAGAGGGATTGGGATTTCTTTAAGAGGAGCATGTCCAACAGCTCTGGGTTTGACATAGCTTTGTATGTTAGGCAGAGATCACCTCTGAGTAGGCAATATGTGACGGAGTAAAACTGGAGTTTTTTGAGATGGTCTGTGTAGGGCATCTGTTTGAGGTCGGTAATCCTCTTTGTGAGGATTTCTGCAGCCTTTCCAGTTGTTGTAGATGTCTTGTGAGGTACATACCAAAAGGGGCGTTGTACTCTATAATGGGTCTAATGAGTGATGAGTAGAGGGGAACAATTACCTCTTTTTTTCTGGATGAGAAACCTTTTGTGATAAGGTGTGCCACGTAGAAGGATTTCCTGACTACTGTAGCAATGTAATTATCAAAGGAGAGACTACTGTCCACCTGTGTCCCAAGGTCTCTTATAACACTTTCGGTGTTAAGTATACTACCACCTATGTTGTAGTTCATGGGTACAGAGTTTTTACCAAAGGGGATGACAATGCACTTTTTGGCATTGAGCTTGAGGCCATGGCTTTGACACCAGGCATCTGTCTCAGTGAGGCACTTTTGTAGGATATCCACATTGTTAGGAGTTTCCATTATGGCTCCTAGTTTGCAGTCATCTGCGAACTTTATTAGCCATAGACTTTCTGTGTTAGCCTGTACTTCAGAGAAGTAGATAGCAAACAGAAGAGGCACAGGACTGAACCCTGTGGTACTCCACTTGTCACTGGTATGAAGTCGGATTTGGAGTCTGCTACTTTCACAGTGTGGGTTATGTCAGTGATCCAGTTGGCAACCCATCTTGTGACATAGGGATTTATACCTAGTTTAGTGAGTTTATCTATAATTCCAGAGTGGGGGATGGTGTTGAAAGCCTTGGCAAGATCTAGATATGCTGTGTAAACCACCTTATGCTCATCTACGGCTTTGGTGACTACTTCAAAGAAGTCTTTCAGGTTTAGGAGACATGATCTGCCATTTATAAACCCAATCTGGGTGGGGTCCAGAGTTTGGAGATTACCAATGTCTTTGTTTATAAGTTCCATGATGATACATTCCATGGCCTTGCAGACCAGGCTCATCAGGCTAATGGGGTGGTAGTTCCTTGGGCCCGTGGTGGCTCCCCCCTTGTGGAGTGGGATAACTGTCGCTGTGCGCCATTCAGCAGGCACAAAGCCTGAGATGAGGCTATGATTGAACATGGTACTTAGGTGTGGTGCCATTTTGTTCTGTAGTTCATGTAGAACGCAGCCTGGGATGTTGTCTGGTCCCATGTATGCTGTGTTCTTGGCTTTGGAGAGTGTGGTTTTTACCTGTGCAGCTGTGATTACAGGAACTTTGCATTCTTCCGGTATAAAGATGGGCTCTTTAGGGGGTGAGAGGGGGGGTAAAGTTAGCACTGAACCTATCTGCCAGGATGTTGGCAATATCAGTTGGGTCTGTATATTTAGTGCCATTGTGCTGTAACTTATAGCAGATCTGAGTGTTGCCCTTGAGATCTTGACATAGCTATAAAATGTTTTGTGGTTGTCTTTAGAATCAGTGGTGATTTTGTATTCATAACTAGCTTTGGAGGATTTTATCAGGGATCGCAGCTTCTTACTGAGGCTGACCAGGAAGCTCCTCCACTCATGGGATTTTATTCTCTTTTGCAACAGTTTCTTCCTTCTGTTGTACAGTTTGTTTATGGCAGGGGACCACCAGATTGGCTTCCTTTTTTTGGAGGATAGTGTCTTGGTTCTGTTTGGGATAGCACGATCCATGCACTCGTGTAAGTGCTTATAAAGTGCAATTGTGTAGAATTCAGTAGTCGTAACTGTATTGTTCATCTGCATGGGTGTCATGAAGTTCACCACTTCTGTCTTAAGAAGCATGAAGTTGGCTTTGGAGAAAATTTTTACCATGGTTTTCTTAATGGGGGGGTGGGGGCAGGATGTGGATATCTAGGGTAATTAGCTTATGGTCGGATCGGACCAATGAGGTGTGGACTTCAGGTGTGGAACACCGGTCACTCGTGTTGGCAATGACTAGATCTAGGATATTGTTGCTGCTGGTGGGGGTGTGAATAAGTTGATCCAGGGCATTGGAGTTTATGAATTCCAGAAAACGTTGAGCGAAGGAGTTGATATTAGTAGTTTTCCCAGTTAATGGTGAGGTAGTTGAAATCTCCCATTATTAGGTGTTTGGTTGAACCCTAACATTTTCCAGTACATCAAGAAAAGAGGAGTGGGAATCCTGGGGCATGGTGGGGGATCTGTAGCAAGCTACAATTTGGATTGCAGTTTTGCCCAGAGTTAGTTGCACTTGGATAACCTTGGCTGCATTATGCTGAGCAACTAGCCTGGAGGTGTGGATATCCTTAATGAATATGGACACACCTCCGCCTTTGGTGTTCCGGTCCAGGTTACATAGCCGAATCATGTGGTATGACTTATAGCTTGGTAGTGCAGTGGTGCTCTCTGGAGCCTTGAACCAGGTCTCAGTCACTGCACAGATAGTGATGTTCTCCATTTTAAGGAGTGCCTCGAGTAAGTGCATTTTGTGATTTAGGCTTCTAGCATTGAGTAGTATCCCCCCTCAGATTTTGCTTGCCTGTTCCTGTTATCGTGGTGAATTTTTCATTTGAACCTTGCCTAAAAAAGGCACTATAGGGATGGCAAGAACCTTAGCCAGTATCCAGAATCCCAGGGGTGACAGGTGCAGGCCATCTCTGGCAAAGCATCGTGGTCTGTCGACCATGTCATCCCAGACAGACAGATACTGGATCCCTTTAGAATGACACCAGAAGTTTAGCCAATTGTTGAAGTCAATCATTTTGTCCTTGTACTGCGGCATCATTCTGGGTGATGGCAGAATGCTACTCAGGGCTAGGGTCATACCTGCCTGGGCTACAAAATCAGAGAGCTCTTCCATGTCTCTGTTCATGTATTCTAGGGAGGTACGTCTCAGGTTACTCACACCAACATGGACAATGACAGAGTCATATCTGTACTTGTTGTGGAGTGACCTGAGTGCATGGGTTATGTGGCGGATCCTGGCACCCAACAGGCAGCTGTCAGTAAACTTCTCCTTGTTTAGCCTGGTGAGTGAGACATCAGTGTGCCTAACTATAGAGTCACCTATGACTAGTGTGTTGGTTACGTGGTTTGCCTTATTGGCTATGGTTGAGTGGCACACTGAGTCTGTGGGCTATGTGTCATTTGTGTTATGTCGGGGGGTGGAAGTTGCTTTCATTTCTGCTTTGGATGTCTCTGTTGCTTGAGCAGATTAGTATTGAGAGCCTCCACGAATGTTTTTATGTTTCTATGTGTGGATTTTGGTGGAGTAGATTTAGTGAGACTATGTGATGAGTGTGGTGTGGTGCAAGTGTTTACCTTCTCCTCTTGACTGTCAAGTTTAGTCTTGGTTGGAGAGAGCTTTACCTCCAGTTTAGCTAGATAAGTGTATTTCTCACAGGTTGTAGTGTTGGGTGGTAGGAGGAGAGGGTTGTCTGTGTACATGAGGCAATTTCTACATTGCCCCAAGATGCCCAGATTCATCAGATAGACAGGAGAGAACACTGGGAGCTGATCCTTGGACATGCCTGAGTAAAAAACAATTTTCCTCTAGATAAGTGAGGAAAGTGAGTACAAGAGCTGTTTTTCTCTAAGCAAGTGAGGAAAGTAAGTACCAAAATTGTTTTCCTCTAGGTAATGAGGAAGGCTGAGTGCTGTAGTAATTAGTAGCTTATTTAGTGCTTACAACAAGTTCTGAACAAGTGCTGATCACGAATAAGCAAATTCAAGTGCTAAACTTAAGAAGCTGTATCTGGACTAAACTAGTTGCAGGAAAGGGGGGAAACAAGTGCAAATGCGGACTATTAAATCAGAAAGTTGCGAGAAATGGAAAAACTGCCCAAACGGCCAATAACTACAATTCCTGGGCCAGAACCACTCCTTTTGTGGTAGATAGGTTACCTAGTGCTTACCACTCCCACTGATAAGCTAGAAGGCTTCCCTCCAACACAGAAAGCTTGGGGGGGCTCAGAAGCTTACATATAGTCCTGGATACAGCAAATCTGAATCTGGACTACACTAGTTACAGGAAAATAGGAAACAGGCTTAGAATTTATATATATATATATATATATATATATATATATATATATACACACACACACACACGCACACATATATATATATATATATATATATATATACATATACATATATATATACATATATATATATATATATATATATATATATATATATATATATATATATATATATATATATATATACATACACAGAAAGGTAGCTAAAACAGCAGTAAAAACAATTCAAATGCAGTGTAAGCTAGCACACTTGAGTATGTAGCAATGTTAGATCAAACAGTTTAAAAAAATGCAATTAAATTAAAAATTACTAAAAACAAGTGCAGGAGGAGTCTGTTAGGTAGAATGAGGTAAAGAGATGGGACGGGGGGAGTGTCCCAGATCAAATCTACAGTGGGGTCTGCCAACTGCAAAAGCCTCTAAATTTAAACAACAAGACAGGAATAGGGAGAGTGGGTAGGGGAAAACCAACACCTTCAGCAGAGATCTGAAAAACTATACAGTGAAGCAAAAATAACAGTGCACAACTCTGAAGTGCCAGAAAAATGTACTTAGCTCTGTATATCTCCAGTTAGTTTGAAGAGCACTCTGTCAGGACACAGGAAGGCTCCAGCAATGATATGCAGGTTGTTACTAAGAGGGTCAAATTTTATGCAAGTAATCCTTGAGATAGTCAGATAACACAAAGGATGTAAAACCAGTTATACCAACAAGACACAGAGAAATAGGGGGGGGGCACCTTCATCAGAGATGTGAAAAACTATACAGTGAAGCAAAAATAACAGTGCACAACTCTGAAGTGCCAGAAAAATATTCTTAGCTCTGTATATTTCCAGATAGTTTGAAGAGCACTCTGTCAGGACACAGGAAGGCTCCAGCCATGATATGCAGGCTGTTACTAAGAGGGTCTAATTTTATAGCCTAGCCAAAAAGGTTCCCTGGCTTTCGCCACCCAAAGAAAATTATTTTCCTGTGCAACAAGGTTTCTTCTTCTCCTGAGGGCAATATCCCACTAAACAAAAGGGAGCACTTCTTGTCCAACTTAGTATAGGCACTTTTATCCCCCCAAAGAATAAAAATAGAACAGTTCAGTACAAGGGCTTATATTAATGCCATTGGTTCTCAGCATGAGACCAAAAGCAAAGTGATATGGAGAGGGGAAGAAAAACACGAGCAGAAAGTAGAAAACAAACACTGTAGCAGCACTACTATAGCAGAGGCTGGCAGATCCATGGGGAATCTGACTAGACAATGGAATCCTGCATGTGTAAAGACAGATTCTATTTGGTTGGTTTAATTAGGAAATGCGTTTATTGCCACCTTAGAGCCATTTCTATCTTTCTATCTAGCTGCTTTCAAAGGGTTGAAACACTAATCACTAATGAACCTGCAAAGAATAGTGGTGCTCCATGAATCCACAAGTAACCACTTTGTACAATTAGCAGCATTCACAATTATCATTCATATTAATATATAATAATTAATATTATAATAATTAATATTTATATTTATATCATTATATATGTTGTGAATTGGTATGCTCCGTAAGGCATTTTAATTATTTTAATTTCTTTTATTTTAATTTTTAATTATTTAATATTGTTGGCATGTCTCCTTACAGTAACAACAACAATGCTAACATTTCCTTATAGAGCCATAATCACATTAGATCAGTGTTTTCCAACCGCCATTCTGCAGACCTGGTCCAATCCAGTAGAAATTTCCTGGCAGTCCGTGAAAGACTTATTGCCACTTGTATGTCTGGATCATGTAGCAGAGTGGAGTGGGGCAGCGTTGCCCAGGACTATGAGTATAGACTGTCTCTGTGCAACAGTCCAGAAGGGCCTCCAGTTTTCCCCAAAAGATGCTAATACACTGTTCGCTGACATATGCTTTGCCCTGATGGTGGAGTCCTGCACAAGGATGCAAAACAGTTAGACTTAAAGACAACTTACTCAAATAGCTCAAAGTGATAAGCCATGCACACTGTACTACTTTGCATCACCCACCTGTGCCACCATTGTAGCTTGAACCATTGTGATACTGTAATCATCCCACCTTCCTCTCTCCTCATAGGTCAACTAGTGTGTCTGTCATTTAGTTCAGCCACCCTAAAGACAGTTAACAAGCTTATTAGGTATTGTTCCACAGTCAGGAGTGTAGGATAGCAATGTTTTATCAGCATTTCTCACTTAGTATACTCAATTTCTATGGTCACACTATTTATCTATATCTTTCTCAGTTGGTGAGATTATTATGTTGACATATAATGGTCAAACAGTGATTGTTTTAATTGGTTCTTTATAGTATTCTATTTAAATGTTTTTTTTATTTCTGCCTTAGTGTTCTGAAATAATTCTGTTATTTTCACCGGTCCCCAAGTGTAAAAAGGTTGAAAACCACTGCATCAGATAATCATAGCGATAGCGACATGCATCCTCACAGAGCCAAATTCAAATTAGGTAATCACAACAATGATGCTCACATATATCCTCACAGAGCCATGCTTACGTTAAGGAATCACAATGGTGCTGACATGCATCCTTACAGAGCCTTACTAACATCAGGTAATCACAGTGATACCAACATGTATCCTTACAGAGCCATAATCACATTAGGTAATCACAAAAATACAGACATGTATCCTCACAGAGCTATACTCACATTAGGTAATCACAACAATGCCACAATGTATCGTCACAGAACCATACTCACATTAGGTAATCACAACAATGCCACAATGTATCGTCACAGAACCATACTCACATTAGGTAATCACAACAATGCCACAATGTATCGTCACAGAACCATACTCACATTAGGTAATCACAACAATGCCACAATGTATCGTCACAGAACCATACTCACATTAGGTAATCACAACAATGCCACAATGTATCGTCACAGAACCATACTCACATTAGGTAATCACAACAATGCCACAATGTATCGTCACAGAACCATACTCACATTAGGTAATCTCAACAATAACAACATGTATCCTCACAGAGCCATGCAAACATTAGGAAATCACAACAATAATGCCAATATGTATCCTCACAGAGCCATATTCACATTATGTAATCACAACAATGACAACATGTATCCTCACAGAGCTATACTCACATTAGGTAATCTCAACAATAACAACATGTATCCTCACAGAGCCATGCAAACATTAGGAAATCACAACAATAATGCCAATATGTATCCTCACAGAGCCATATTCACATTATGTAATCACAACAATGACAACATGTATCCTCACAGAGCCATGCAAACATTAGGCAATCACAACAACAATGTCAATATGTATCCTTACTGAGCCATACTCTCATTAGGTAATCATAACATGATGCCAACATTCATTCTTACACAGCCATACAAATATTAGTTCTGTGTTTCTCAACCGCTGATCCATGGATTGGGTCTGGTCTGGAAGAAATTTCCTGGTGATCTGTGAAAGAGTTATCGCCACTTATGCACCTGGATCATGTAGTGGAGTGGAGCGAGACAGCTTTACCCCAGACGAGTATAGACTAGCTCTGTGCAACGATCTGAAAAAGACTACAGTTTTTCCCCCAGAAGACATTGATACACTATTCGCTGACATATGCTTTCTTCCGAGGGCGGAGTCCTGCATGAGGATGCAAAACAGTTCCTCTTAAAAAGAACTTACTCAAATAGCTCAAAGTGATAAGCCATGCACACTGCATTACTTTGAGCTCCATCACCCACCTGCACCGCCATTGTAGCTTGAACCATTATGACATTGTAATGATCCTGCCTTGCTATCTCCTCATAGGCCAACTAGTGTGTCTGTCATTTAGTTCAGCCAGCCCTAAAGTCAGTTAATGAGCTTATTATGTATTGTTTCATGGTCGATAGTGCAGGATGGCAATGACTTATCAGCATAATAAAGTAGGCTTAAGTGTTTACGTGGTCACTTTATGTATTCTTTGCCAGAGTACCACATATGTCCATCTAAAATGGTACAATCAACCATCACTGACAAAGTCAGACTCATCTTATGCCCTACAGTACCTCTCAAAATCCTTTCAAAATAGTGGACAAGCAGCCACTCATTAATCTAAACAAATACATTATTGTGTCAGGACCAGCATGAATTATGATGTGGAAAGAGCACCATGACCACAGTTTGATATGTAACTTCAGACATATAGATAGAAAGTCCCTAGCCAATTCTATTTTCTCTGACTTAAAACATTTGCCAGTTATAAGCATTCATAGTTTCATAGGTAAATACTAGGCTAGCTGCCGTTCAGCCATTTTAAGCCTAGCCAATTTCCCCTTTTGTGTTCAAATTAACCTATCCCATCTGGTTATAGATTGATTTTACCCATCCCATGGTTGATAATTATATATTACCACTAATGAGAATAACTGGGAGCATACCATAGATAATCTGAGGGGACATGTGCATGGGCTAAAGCATTTAGGAGCTGCCTCTGTCCATTTGTAGTACTGGGTGCAATCCTGGAGTAAATATTCTGTTTCCCATCCATAGATCCAAGTTGTGTTTAAATAGGGGCAGAGATGAACTTTGGTTTATGAGAATGCGAAGTCTGTTCCAGAACAGCAGTATCCTCTACCTGTTCCTTCAAATCATTCTGTTGATGTTGCAGAAGAGCTACACATAAAATAAATTATTCACTTTACATAAAGCTTGTCCTCCTCTCAGAGTGCTTCCACAAAGCAACTGACTGGTATAACACATTCACAACAAACTGCCAAATCATAAGAAAGATAAATAAAAATTGCTTGGATCCTGATTTGCCTCACAACATTCCAGTGTTGCTCTCCTATTCTTTGTTCTCTTTGCCAACAGCCTCTTGCATGATCCCAGTTATATGACAACCAGGATGCATGTAGCCAGCAGGGTAATCCTTCACAATCCTAAGATCAACTGAACTTCTCCATTCATAAAACATAGGCTACTCATCTACAAATATCTTAATTATCAACTTAGCCAGACAAAAACACTACTTTTTTGCATTCATCACCAATTTAAAATTCTCCCCAGAGTGCTACTATTTGATTTTTGTTGCTCTTTGTAGAACAGGTCCTAGATTTCTAGTATTATGGATAGCAAATGGTGTTACTATATTTTATAGCCCACATTGAGTAAATCATAAACAAAGCAACCTGAAGTCTTAAAATCTGCAACAGACTTACTAAACTCTTAACACCCTTGTCTTTACACATAAAATCCTTGCACTGAAAAAAGATAGCTCTCAACCTCTTAGCACAAAAAAATCTGGACAAAGCCAAAACTAATAGGTGGACAAAGCCCCAAAGATAGGAGTACATTTTAAATATTGCTCTTAAAAGCTTAGAGATTTGCTATAATAAAAAGTTGTGTATGAACATGCATTTTCTTAAGGATATGACTTCTGAAACTAAATATATATCATTATTAATGAATTCAGTCATCACTGATTCGCCACAAAAATCCAGAAAATCACAAATTTTATGAGGAACAGACCAAAGATATGAGGCAAAAATCTGGGCATTCTGTGAAAATCTGGACAATTGAGAGGTATGGCTGAAAATGATAATCCCTTACTGCTAGAGTACAATGTCTCATTCATCACAAAATAACAACACCAAGACCAAAGTTCTTCAAATTCCATGAATAAAGCCTGTTGTTTGATTTCTCTTTTTCCTCTTTAGATGTGAGTGCACCGCTACACTGTATTGTCCAAAGCAAACTGGCAGGACCCTTTTCTCAGCATCTCCCACTTCGCAAAGTATGTTGTGTTCAATTCCTTCTGTCTTCTGCCAAAAATGAAACACTTCCAAATTTGCTTTGTTCACAAAACAATAATGCAGTTACACTGAACAGTTCTCACATCAACTCATTGCAAATATTCCTTTTCCTCCCTTGCAGCATTACTCAGAATCACCATCATGATTAAATATGTAACAATGCTGATCTAAGACTTTTATAACCAAGTTAACAATGCGTCTCACTGTTCAGGCAGCTCATTTTTTCTGCTGTAAGCCTCCCACATTTAATTCCATCTCTGACATTAAATGTATTTCTTCTAAATAAGTAATCTCACACCTCCCACTTGGCTAATAAATATAGTCTGCCTGCAAGACTTCACAATTACTGACAGCAATAAGCTTCCTGTACTAACATCATGGTACGTCTTATCTTAAATACATAACTCATGCCTTTACAATATTCATCCAGTTGACCTGCTCTCATTTTCCTGGGCTATTCTCCTGCATAATTCCCACATAAATCATGCTCATTTAATAATTTACTGTGATAAAACTCATATTTCTGTTGCTTCATGTACCCTGTAAAGAAATGCACAGAAGTACTGTTTCTTAGTAAAACTGATTTATTTTGTACACAAATCATAAAACAGTAATACAAAAATATAATTTCTACACTCATGGCAGTGTGATAATCAAACGAAAAGGCATTAAAAACACAAAATCATAAATGTTTCCAATGGTCCTAAGTAATTAAAAAACTGTAAGAAGGAACAGCAAGTGTTTCTGAAAACAAGATGTCACTTTTTACATTTTGCAGCAGTGGATTTTAGACAAGTGGGTAGAATATGTATATACAACTGACACTTCCTTGATTCGTATTCAACAAATAAAAGAGATAAAGTCACAGGATGGCAGCAGACGTCTCAGCTGTTCCTATTTTGGATAAACATTCCTATTTCCAGGTTTACTTTAACTCTTCATTCAATTTTCTGAATTGTATTCATCACTTAAGATTTTTTAAGCTGTGTAATACACAGAAAACCACACTACAAGAGTGAACAGCCAATATAGGCTTACCCTTCCTGGGAGAGGGACAGAGGCACCCTAGGATCATTGCAGTATGTAGTGTTCAAGTGTGGCAATTTGCTTGTTGCACAATTGGTGAGTCACTCAGTCAGGAGGCTGAGCATGTGCAGAAGTGAGCATGCACCTCCAGGAGGCAGCAGTTGCAGAGCTGGCAAGGTTGCAGTGAGTGAGGCATCAGGAGTAAGGGCACACTCCCAGGCAACACTATGTCACTTTGTCCGTAGGCACAGTATTCTCAGTCTCCACACCAGTTCCAGGGCAAAGTAACTGGTGGCTGCTGATAGTCAGCTACAAGGAAAAAAATGCATATGATGCCACTGGAATGTTAAAGCATGGCATGTCTGATCGAGTGCAGTAACATGCAGCTCCTTGAACTTGTCTAGTCATGAAACAACATACAGTTTATTACTAGGACTCAGTAACCTCGATGAAAGTTCTTCCTATGGGAAGTGGGAGGAGCAATCTTAATTAATAAGAAACCTCTAGGGAATTATACAGAGCCTGAGAGAGACAGAGAGAGTCAAGGATACTGCATTCTTGGAGTGTGAGTCGTGTATATTCTAAGGGCGTAGAGTTGCATGCCTTTTTCAAATCAAGCAAGAGGGCAGTTTCATGGCAGACATCAGGATAAGATGCTTGAAACATTAGAGCGAGAGAGAGAGAGAGAAAGAGAGGGAGAGGCCCCACAAGTGATCTACAGAGCTTTGATGTAGAACACACTCTGCTTTATTTTTTTTTTTAACAAAGCTTAGCTTTAGTGCATATGTGCATATGAAAGAAATTGGATTATAGATACCTGCAGCAGTGCTAACCTTTAACTTCAGCACATATTAGACTCCCATCCACATAAAACAAAGCTCATTCCTGTCATATTCATGCTCAGTTTGTTTCTATGGATGGAAAACAGAAAATTTAGCCAAGAACTACCCCATTTATTCTCACTAGGTTAATATGTAATAAGCAAACATGGGATGGGTAAGGTCAGTTTAATATCAAATGGTATAGGCTGACTCAAGCACCAAAAGGGAAACTGGCTAGGCTAAAAATGGCCTGCAAGGGCAGCTAGCCTAGTACTTACCTATTAACCTATGAACCTACAAATAGACATGTACATACCTACAGCAGTGCTAATCTTCCACAGTTTAGGCAAGACGATGATTAGACATGTTTTAAAGTCATACAGAACATCCTGTATGAATAACATGGTGTGTAAAAAGGATAATTAGGCTGAAGGAATGCTGAGATCTATCTCTTTTTAGCACTCGGTGGAAATGACATCAGGGTGTTTCATTTTCCTTGGTGACATGGAATGAAGAGCATTTGACACCTGGCAGGGGTACTGTTCTAAGCCAAGGCACTAGTTCAGTTTCATAAGCTAGTATGCCCTTGTGAGCCATTTTAAGCCAATTACCCCATGTGCGAATTAAGCCTCACACCTTATGTCTGTAAGGTAAACACTTTAACCATTATGCCAACCTCCCACCTCTGAAAGTAAACACAAACCTGTATTATTTATCTCATAAGACTTTATTTCACCCTGAGTGTTACGTATAATTTTGCTCATAGTTGCACTAGCTATTTTCTGCCCACATTTGGCTAATTACTTACCTGGTCTTCAGTATACTGTCCATGTTCTCAAAGCTACTCTGCAAAGGTACAGTTCACATCTTTCCTTAACTGTAGTACTAAGGTTAAGTTTAAGACCTCTCCAAGTGTGTGACATATGGGATGATATAATACTGACAGTTAAGAAGAAAGAAACAAGAAAACCAGATATAGTAATCAAAGAAAAAAACTACAAAAGTAACCTTAATCACTGAAGTTGCTAAATCTAGCAATTATAGTGTTGTGTATACTGACAGACATAGTCATAAAATACCAGGATATGCAAGCAGAAACTAGAGCACTATGAAATAAAGACACCCATAGTCCCAGACATAGTAGGAGAAAGAGGGATAATAAACACAAAATTCTGAACTAACTTAATTATTCTACCAATATGTGTATCTCCACATTAACTACAGAAGGAGGTGACTCTGGACAGATTACAGGTGATGGGAAGAGCACCTTTAGGAAATATCAAAGACTGAAGCAATATTAATTTCATGAACTTTAACTGTACCCTGACTTAATACTGGGGTCCATTCCTTTCAATTTATTACTAACCCTAAACCTTTGGAGAAATTAAAAAACACTTAGGTAAACACTAAACATTATTCAGTTATTAATAACACTAAACATTATTAATGATAACATTACATGTTATTAGTAATAACACTAAACATTAGATAACACCAAACATTATTAATAGTCACATATTTCCTAATTATTTGCTATGCCATCTTAGGCAGCTTTGTTCCTGACAAAAATCAGTATCAGCATTGTTTTGATGGAAGAAATGATATAAACCCTGTCACTTCACAGGTACGTTAACCATCAGGTACATCAACAGAAAAACAGTTCACTGATTGCATGATACATAAACAAAAAAGCAATTTAAGAAATATTTACTATTAAGTTAAATCCTTATTGGGGAACTATAAAGAAAAAAAACAGCAAAGTCCACCAAAGTGGTTATAGCCTATGGATAGCAGTAGTAACTTGCCCATGTCTGCAGCCAAAAAGCTGAAAAACTCCATATACTAGTGTTCTTATCCTAAGGAAAAAAAATAGAAAAAGAAAGATATAAGATATACTCCTTTAATGATTGCGTCACTGCTTCAACTGTCCTTGCTTCAGAGACTCTTACCATTACAGACTAAGGTACAGCTTAATGGTATCAGCATATGCAAGCACTCCGTTAATAGCTGAGCCCTAATCAGTATTCTGGCCAAGGTAGTATCATGCCTTTTCAATGCATTCTTCCAACGGCCCATTTGACTTATTAGTGGACACATAACTAATTGCTAGAAGTCTAGTTTCCCCAGGAGAGAAGTAAAGCATTTTGAAGTATTTGTGACACTGTTTCCCCTACCAGGACTGCTGGAACCATCTGGAGATGTGGCGCCACATGGTTTGGAGGTTGCTGTGAACATTCTGAACCTTGTGGACATCCTTTTATGGCTATCTTGGACACTGTTATGTCCTGCATGTGTACAACAGTGGTAACAGCAGCAGCAGACATATGGATGCATTACTAAGAAACAGTGTCAAACCACTATACAACTGAGTCATGATAAAGGACATATTATCCCCAGAATAAAAAACGAAAGGGGATACTGCAAGGTGATTCTATGTTATTGCTGCTGCTGATTCTTGACCTTGACCCATTAAGCTGTTTGCTTAGCAGACTAAACTATGATTACAGCTTATTGTGAGCTTCTGGTAACAGATTTTGTTACAAAAATAAATAAAGACCCAAGTGTGTCAAAAGTTTGTAATTTCCTTTCCATTTTATTTTGGGGATGGCAGAAAATTTAAAGAAAATAGTCTGTATTGGTAGCAGAAACACCTCAATGTGAAGGCCTTCTTTCTCATGGTGAATTTCACTGAATAGTTCTGATACTGTAAGATAAACCACAAAATCACAGTAAAGACTTCCCTTCTTTAATGACATACATGTTTCTTAATTTGATCATGTAATTTCAAAGCTTAGCTACAATCTGGTGGTGTAATTTGTCGGCAGTGGCAGGCAGCTGTAAACAATGTGAATGTTCTATGACAATACCTGGCTAGGAAAATGTAATGCTTCAAAACTTACCATATCCCGGCCCTTCAGCCTATCCTTTAAGACAAGCTATTCCAAACCTCATCACTCCTGGTGTTTTTGCAAGTTCTCACTTCTGGAATCCAAAGCATAGGGATGGCGCAGTGGTGCAGCAGTTAGCATTGTCACCTCACAGCAAGAGGTTCTCCAGTTTGATTCTCAGCTGTGGTACCTTCTGGGCAGAGTCTGCATGTCCTCCCTTCATTTGTGTGGGTCTCCTCCAGGTGTTCCAGTTTCCTCCCACATCCAAAGTCATGTGTCTGGAGCATTTCTCCCAGGGCCTCTGCTGAAAATGGGCTCTTTCCCAGTAAATATATAAACAAAAATAGATTTTCAACTGCTTATCTTAGATTGCTGTCTATATGTGCTTCATTTATTTATTTGTTTCCAACATATTTGATTAATCATTAACATTCACATAGCACATTTGACTTTACATGGCTTATAAACACAGCCCTTGCATATTTAAATAGAAATGGTTTTAATGATCACAAACATTGTCTTGAAATCTTCCATTGTATCATGTACTATGCCCTTATGTTAATTTAACCAGTCTGTTTCAAATTTAACTTCTCCATAACATGCACACTTGTATTTACAATTCCATAACATTTATAGTGCAGATAATACTTATAACTACACCAAACAGTATAACAGTATAACAGTTTGAAAACACTCACCATTTGTTATGTCATAGCTCATATAATAACTGTACTCAACATATTAGGCTTGTCTAAGTTTTATTATAAGAAATGAATAAAAACAGTGAATCATGTTCTTTCTATAACAGTTAATTTATCCTAGGTTTAGACTATAAACTAACATTATGGAATACCCTTAAGAAATGCACATGCCGCTCAGCGTATACCTTTTTCCAGTATCTGAAGATAGTTGCTAAGAGGATTGTAATTGTCATATGAATCTAATGCACTCTGCAATTTTCAAATTTATGATTACCTATTGGAGGTATGCACAGCAGTCAATAGTGTATGTCCCTGTCTGGGGGAAGCATCATTTTAGTGAAACGTTTTATCTGTCGTCTAATCCCAAAGTGGTTGTATGTGTCCCTGTGTGGGAAAGGCATCATTTTAGTAGAACATTTTATTTTATCTGTTGTCTAATCCCAAAGTGGTTTTATGTGTCCCTGTGTGGGAGAAACATCATTTTAGTGGAACATTTTATTTTATCTGTTGTCTAATCCCAAAGTGGCTGTGTATTACCACATTCCCAGACCATGTCTAAATAGTTAACCCTCATTTCACCATATCTCCAGCAAATACCTCCCTCTGTTCCTCTCTCCCTTTTTCATTAGATCTCAAATAATCAGGTTTCTAGTACCAGGTATGTATATTAGAATTGTAACAGGTATGGGTGTGTACTATCGGTATACCATTTCAGCATCACTTCTCATTCCTTATACTACAAAGAACTATGCAACTGTTTGTACAACAGTCTATATTTATTTTGTACCAGGACAATAAGGTCTTCATTCATTTTATTAAAACGTGTATAGATATGTTTTAATTAGGTAACTTACCCTTCCTATTGCTTACCACCTCATCTCTTTTAACAAATACTACCTTTCACCAATTGTCAATCACTGTTTGAAGAGTTCTCCCCACATATGTGTATAACTGTAAATATCACCATGGTATAACTACAATCCCTGTATTCTTCAGATGTAGTACATATAGTGGATAGCTAGAACGCGTGGCTTCATCCCAACTATCTCTAACATGAAAAATGTCTTTCTCTATTCAGGCATTCCATATGATCACCTCACTATTGATTTTAACCTTGGTATTTGTTCATATTCTAGCACCTAGCAAAATAGAATTGCAGTTATGTCTTTTAGTCTGATTAAAAACTCCTATTTGTTCATACCATTCTTCTTGACCTCCTGGGTCCCAAACTTTGGTCCATGTATGTCAGTGTGATGGGAATGTGACAGAAGTATTAAATTAAACTGCCTCAAACCATAGTGTATTTTTATATCTCCAAGACCACCTGAATTGCCAAGTTATTGTTATATATTAAGGAATCTCATCCCTCCTTCACTTAATGTCTGATACATCTTTTTCCTGATTATTCTTGGATTTTGATCTAGTCATAAGTAGTCTTTTTTTAGGTTCACATGTGAATACTAGACTAACTGCCTTGAGGGCATTTTAAGCCTAGCTAATATTCCAAGGTCAGAATAAAACCCTGTATCTTGTGTTTATGAGGTGAAGCCTTTAACCTTTATGCCAAATCTATCCTTTTTTTGCAAAAGGAATATGGCTTTTGTATAATAACAATTGGTAAATGGTGAATTACAAACATAATTTTAGATAACAGAAACATTTTTACAACTTGGATTCTCAGCAAAAATAGAAGAAACTGTAGCCCCTCTCAGAAATAAAAGAGTTAAAAGCTGATTATCCAGGAAAGTAAAACAGGATAAGGAACAAAGTTTGGAAGGTCTAGCTACATGCCAAGTCACAAACAAAACCAGAAAACAAAGTGATAAGTATGGTTAGACAAACAAATATATAATTCAACAAATCATGCAAAGAACCCCAAACAGTTCTAGTCATCTATAAATATTCAGTAAACTAAAACTGTGGTAAAGACTAAGACTGTGGTAAAGTACTGCAAAAGAGCAACAAATTCATAAAACAAAATAATCAAAGGCTGTACAACACTTGAGAGAACATAATTAAATGTAACACTTGAAACAAACAATAAAACAGACACATTTTACTAAAGCTTCTACAGGTTTGAGTAAATCAAGTTAACCACATAAAATATATAAATATACTCTTTCATTCAATGCATTTAAAATACTTTAAAAATCTTGACTTAATAATGGATTATAAAAACTTTATTAATGTCACAAATTCCTCTGTTTTAATATTGGCTTTAAAGGAATCTTGTCATTTAGGCCAAAGATGTGTATAACATTTAACTCAATGATCCATCTTCTTTGTAACACATCTGTATAATTAATTAAATCTTCTCCTCACAGATTTTCAGGTACCAGTTCTAATGCTAAAAAATTCAAACTTCACAGTTTGCCTTCCTTCAACACATGGTTCGAGAGGGCATTATTTTTAAAACACTTCTCTGTGTCTCTCAGATGTTTATACATCCTATATTTTGAATGTCAATTCATTTTATCAATGTAAAAGGCTTTATTTACATAAGCTGCAAAGGTCTAGATATACTGAATTCTTTGTCTTGCAATCTACGTAATGTCAAAAATACTATTTCTCAGAAGTATTAGATATATGAAACAAGTTCTGTTATCAATATGCTCACAATAATTACAATCTCTATACTGTTGGGTACTGATTCTGTTTTATACTTAGGCATGGACTTTTTTGCTGTTACTCTAGATTCTTACTATTTTTAAAAATAAATTTTGAACAGTTCTTTAAACTGAATTGAATGAATGTATACATATATATATATATGGGTCTACTTCTAATGACCAAACGCCTGATTCACGACAGGAAATAAATAACCCAGAAAACCGACAACACACAAACCCGACAACGCGAAACACCGAACACCATAACACCGACACACTACACGTAAACAACACAGTACACTACAACACATATCCACTAGCCCTAACCCAAACCCTAACCCTAAGGTCCGACACTACCGCACACTCTCCCTACCTGCACCCTAACCCTAACTCACTTACACACCCCAAAACCCCAAGTCTCGACACTACCGCACACTCTCCCTACCTGCACCCTAACCCTAACTCACTTACACACCCCAAACCCCAAGCTCCGACACTACCGCCTCTCCCTACCTGCACCCTAACCCTAACTCACTTACACACCCCAACCCCAACTCCGACACTTCTCTGTGTCTCTCAGATGTTTATACATCCTATATTTTGAATGCCAATTCATTTTATCAATGTAAAAGGCTTTATTTACATAAGCTGCAAAGGTCTAGCTATACTGAATTCTTTGTCTTGCAATCTATGTAATGTCAAAAATACTATTTATCAGAAGTATTAGATATATGAAACAAGTTCTGTTATCAATGTGCTCACAATAATTACAATCTCTATATTGTTGGGTACTGATTCTATTTTATACTTAGGCATGGACTTTTTTGCTGTTACTCTAGATTCTTACTATTTTTAAAAATAAATTTTGAACAGTTCTTTAAACTGAATTGAATGAATGTATATATATATATATATATATATATATATATATATATATATATCATTAAAGTAATTATTGTGAAAACGTTGTGTGATTTTTCATAAAGTCTTATTTAAATGTTACGGGCGTGGTTAACTTGATTTACTCAAATATAACGGAAAATGTATTTGTTTTATTGTTTATCTGTTTCAAGCATTATATTAAATTATGTTTTTCTCCCAAGTGTTATACAGCTTCTGCTTACTTTGATTTATAAATATATTTATTATTTTATTTAAATTACATTTGTTTACCAGGATGGTCCAACTGGCATAAGTCCTTTTTCAGCGAAGGCCTGGGTAGAAAAGTTCCGTATGAACAAAAATACAGTTACAAATACAAATACAAGTTAGTTAACAGTGTACATCTTAAATAAGGGTACATTTAGATTATATACAGATGAATACAATATTATATAACAGAAGTCTAATCATATACAGATACATACAGTGTTATATAACAGAATTCTAGTCATATAGATAAATAGCAGTGTGACAAACTGAAATACTGCCAGCCCAGCTAGCTGGAATTTTATAAATAATTATATGTCATTTGTGAATATTAATATGATTTATATAGAAATGCAACCAAAGGAGATACTGCCAGCCCAGCTATCTGGAATTTTGTCAATAGTTATATGTCATTTGTGAATATCAGCATGATGAAATTGCTTGTGTTATCACTCTATTAGAACTGTATGTTATGTATGTATTAAACTGCTACCACAGAAGTGTGTGTAAAATACTGAGCTTAAAGGATGTAACCACAGCATCCCTTGCTGGAAGAGAACAGAAATGTATATAAACTATTGTAATTATGTAACTGTATATGTTTTAACAGAGGGAACTAGAACATAGAGGGTTAACTTGCAAAACTTCAAGAAAATAGTTGAAATATTTTTTTTTTATAATTGCTGTGCCATAAACAGAAGATGTTATCTCTCAGTTTCAGTGCAATAACAGACACAATATCTAGAGCTAGAGGTCTTTTGTGTATTGTCTTGAAAGAGAAGTAATTACTAGGTTTGAGATGTAGAAGTGGTTTATTGTTTTATGACTTCCAGGATCTGCAAAGATCTGAGGGATATGCATTTTTCACAGGGAGATGCTAGAATTATGTTAGGTTTTGACAATGGCAGGTTAGCTTGGGAACTAAAGTTGGGTGACAAAAAGCAATGTCATCCAAACTAATCCAGCAGTAATAGTTGATATAAATTTGGAACTCTCCCAGATACAGACTGTGCATTTTGTATCTGTCTTTTGACCTGATGACAATATCCACTCATCATCACCTCTGCACTTGCCTTGCTGTAAGTAAGTTTTTAGGGCATAGTAACTCTAAGAGTCAGATAGGGATATAGTAAAGTGTAGCTTAGATGCTTTATTTATTTGAGACTGTGCTGCAATGTTGTTTTAAATGTTTTCTGTGATTTTGAACTCTGATGTAACTGATTACTTACTGAGTATTGTCTTGTTCTTTTATTATTAATTATTAAATATATTTAAACCTTTTAATTATGGCTGGTCTGTTTAGAAATATTTAAACTCTTAGAGTACTTACTTGCATATCTATGATGACATTGTACAGGCCACTCCTAAATAGCCTTGCTCTTGGATTTGACACCCTTTGCTGAGGGCCTTAAAGTAGCTGATAAGGGGTTCTGGTGGCAGTGGTAACTACCTTATAGTCTGGGCAGAAGACGGCAAAGCTAGTAAACTTGTGCCAGCCTTTCCCAGGTGTGTGTGTGTGTGTGTGTGTGTGTGTGTGTGTGTGTGTGTGTGTGTGTGTGTGTGTGTGTGTGTGTGTGTGTGTAAAACATATCTCCAAGAGTGTGTGTGTCAGCTACTTGGGCAGGGACATGAAGCACTTGTTGCACAGAGAGAGTGTTGGAGGGCCTGGCTTGGAACCCTGGCTAAGGACTCAACTCTATAACTGTGCCAGTGGTGAGTCTTATTGGCAATCTAGAGAAAGAGGGAGAAACCAGACCCAGACTGACTGTGATCTCTGTGTGCTCTTAAGGGAAATTGCACTTTACTGTGTGTGTACTTGTCATCCTCCCAGTGTGTACATTCCCCACTGTTGGCAGTGGTGAGGATTGAGGCTCCTTGATTACTGGGCCAGTGCGGGGGAGTCACAAGCAGGTATATCTAGTAATAGAGAGCATAAACTGTACAGAATCAGCTAAATCGTTAAAAAGCATATGACTGAAAGCACATATAGTAACAATTAAAAATAACTAATGCTGGAGGAATAATATAGACATCATATTAATTGTATTTCTTTAGTCAAGGAAAAGTAGTAAGGACATAAGTTGTGACAGAGATTTAGCAAGGAGGAAAGAAACTAAGTTTCTAGTTGAGAAGATAGTGAATTTGCAGTAGTGTAGTAGTGAACAGGTTGGATAGGCTAGGGGGCTAGAGAGTGAAGCGAACCAACACTGGTGAAGGAGCAGGGCCACGTATTTGCTAAATGTGATTTTAGTATTTTTTAAACTTTACTAAAATAATAATAATTAATAAATAAATAATAAATAATCTCCTAAATCTCAGACAACCCACTCAGCCCATATCTATCACCCCAAACAAAGACTTCATTGCAAAACAATTAAACTCTCTCTTTATTCATGTAAGTTCCTTGACAAACTGATGATCACTCAAACTTCTTTAGATTCCATCCTATCTCTACAAATGCAGGCTAAAATGAGGCACTCTGACACTAGACATTGTACCTGCAGAGGGCATCAAAATAACAGCAGAAGGTCTACCCTACTTTATTCGATATTAACCAACCACTTATCTCTGTCAACTATGTACCTACCTAATGGGGGGAAGTCATTAATTCTACACCTTTATAAAGGGTAGGATAATCCAATAGCAGTATTATATCCACTAAAGTTCTCAAAAAAAAAAAACATTTGCTTTCAGCTCTTTAACTACCTCAATCAAAATAACATCCTCTCCTCGTCTCAGCATGGTTTCCATCCTTCCCACAGCACTACCATTGCACTGCTTAGTTTAGTAACAATATTAATGTAAACAAAAAGAATGCAAAGTTGGTCTCCTCTCTTTTCCTGTACTTTTCCAAGGCATTCAGGTCTGCGTCCCATCAACAAATTACTCACCAGTATTAGCATAAGTAACACATCCCAACACTGATTCCACAGCTGCCTTTCACACACAAGCAAAGTGGTAAAATGGCAAACTGAAGTTTCTTCCATTATGTATCTATTGGAGTATTACAGTTACAATGGTAAATGCATGGTCCCCTGCTATTTAACATCTTCACTAATGACCTTCACACATCTACCAAACATGCCAGCATAGTGCAACATGCTGATGATTCCACACTACAGCAAGTGCTTTACCTGAACTCCAAAAACTAATAAATATATAGTGGTGCCATCCCATTTTGATTATTGTATTGGCTGGAATGCAGTCTCTCCCCTTTTTCTCAAGGGACGAGCAGAAATGGAAAAAATATTTTTTACTTGAGCATGTCCAGCTTTTTGGTGTATGCCTTCAGTGTACCTTAACCTTTAGTATACTTGGTTAGTGGTGCTGGCGGTTTGCTGGATGTTAACTTCTTTACCTGTTTGGGAGTTTGAAATGTGTTAGTAGAATTTCAGTCAGGTCATCATGTAATATTAAAGAAAAAAATCTCAGAGGCACGATTATAGTCTGCGGTGGTCTGTATTTCAGGCAGATAAGTGCTGCTCCAATCTTACTGAGCAACAAATGTTAGAGTATATTTAAGAGTTTGGATTTACGTGTTCTCCTCAGCTGCCCCTCCCGGTAGATGTACCAGGTCCTACCCATCTAGCCGAGGTCATGGGGGATGTGGTTTAGCTGCAATTAGTCCTAATCCTAAAAGTTCATATTACATGATAGTATTGCATTTCAATGTAAAAAACAAACAAACAAAAAAAATGTTAGCTATGTCATGTTAAACATAGATAAATGCTGTTATACATGTATTCCTTATTAAAGCTTATTTTGTTTCTAAATTCCATTTTATCATTCTCCATCTAGTCCTTTGCACTTGGAGTGTTGATGTTCTGAAATTACAGAAGGAGGTCATCCTTACAGTGGGTCATTCTGATAGAGCAAAGTGGGTTTGGAAATCTGTGGCATTTTCGATCACCTTATTCAAATCTGCCTATTTTCTTCAGGACTTTTAAACCATGTCCAAAGTAATCAGCCCAAGTGATACTCAGTTGAGTTATTTTGGATGATGTCATATTGAAGGCATGTGCCCTAGGGATCTTAATCTGAGCCTTGGGTTTTTTTATTATCCCAAAATGTGGAAGCTTTAAAAGGGGGTGTCCTGAAAATTGTGTCATATGGAATCCCAGGGGTTGTGTGGTTGAGGGTGATTGAGTCCAGGTTCCTGTAAAACCACAACCAGTATTCTTCTGGAGCTTAACCAGTCGTGTGGTTGAGGTCTTTCACTAAAACAGCTGGTGACTAAGTTTTGTGACATTAAGGATTCCGATGATGGATTATATGATGTTTATGCCTAATGTCTTTCCAGCATTCAGTCTTATTTGCCACTCAAGTTATTTTCTTTTCAGAATGTTATTTTCGTCATTCAGTTTCTTGTGATGTATTCAGTTCATAATGTGAAATAGGAAGGTCTGGTGTCCTTGTTTAACAGATGCGTGTTTGGCCAGGGGTTGGTATGGGTTCCATATCTCATGTCTGCATATTGTCATGCTATCATTGTCTTCAGCTTGTTGATTGTCTTTCTGATATAGAATGCTGGGCATCTGTTGCACTGTGCTCTCTACACCACTTTCTCCATGTTGCACTTTCCATAGATTCAACTGGAGTATACCTTTTTGTTGTTGGGGCAGTACAAGCTGTCTCTATTGTGGATGTATTTGCAATATGTACAGTTTGGTGGGTAACAAGGATACATGTCTTTGTGGGTATGAGTTTCTTCTAGGTCATCAGGGCTCTCCACATAGTCTCTGAGGCGCCTACACTTTTTAATCTTCTTAAACTTAGATAGTTGGGGTAATATGCTATTGAGGTTTTTGATTTGGTTGATGATGCACCAGTTGTCAAGGATGCCCTGTTTAATCTCAGGATAGTCTTAAGTGTAGGTCAGGGTGATGCTAAAGTTCCAGAGATTGCTACTGGATGTTTGGTTGGCATCTGTAATTAATCTGTTTAGGTTGTCAGCCGGGTTATCCAGAGTAGGATCTCCTTCATTTTTGCAGTGAATAATGGGTCCCAGAATTTGTCTGACAATTTGCCCACTGTAATGTCTAGCTAGAAAGTCTTTTTCCAGTTTAATGATGTTTTTAATAAATGTTTCCACTAGCTATATGGAGACGTTGAGGTTTGAATACATTTCATTTGATTCTATAGGGTTGAGTGCTGTTACTGTGTAGCAGGGGGTTTACTCTTGTAGGTGTTTGGTATAAGTAATTTGAAAGGATTCTTGTTGCCAGGTTTTTGCTGATTTTCAGATCTAGAAAGTTGACTGATTCTGTGTTGTAGGTTGTTGTGAACTTAAGGAAGTTGGTTGATCCATTTATGTGGTCCAGAAATTTGTTCAAGCTTTCAGTGTTGCTGTTCCAAATAATGAATATATCACCAATACATTTAGGGTAACATCTCATTTGCTGGTAGCATGGGAAGTTGTAAAAAACTCTTTTTCACATTCTCCCTGGGATGCATTTGCTAGGCTCGGGGCCATGGCTGCCCCCATTGTGACATGTGCTGCCTGTCTGAATTAATTTCCTTCATATTGAAAGTAGTTGTTACTTAAGAGTCTCAGGTGCCTGCTGATAACTTCTGTTTCACCCGAAAGGGCCTCCCATTCTTTGGTATAGGCTTCAATTATTGCAGAATGCAGTAATCATGTTGGAGTACTGTGTATAGGACATCTGTGGTGACTAGAATATATTCTTTTTCAGTTCTGATGTTTCTAATTTTCCTGAGGAAGTCCACTGAATCCTGTATAAAACATCCATTTTTTCTGCTAGTTGTTTGATCTGTACCTCCAAATAAATGGGTATCAGTTACATGATAGAGCCCCCATTGTCTACAACCAGTCTGTAAGGGGTGGTCTACTATATTTTGTGCAGCTTTGGGATACTGAAAAAGCTGGGGAGTTTTGGGTGGGTCACTATTAGGAACTCATGTAGGTTCTTCTCAATCAGACCTTCTTCATGGAGGTTCAGGGTTTCTGGTAGGATTTCCTTGTAGCAGATCTTGATCTATTCTAGGTTTGAAATTCAAAAACTAATTCAAGACTCTTAATCCTCTATACAAACCTGATTAAAATGGTCAGTTCTTACTTAATCCTAAAACAGCAAACTAATGTTATTTATCAAAAGCCACCATTAACACCAAAAGCCTCAATCCTCAATTACTTCTAACAACACCAACACTACAATAGAGACCATTACTCACACAAAACTTTTAGTAGTTGAAACTGATAACAGTTGACTATCACATAAAACAAACTGTTAAAAAAACACCCCCAAATGGGAAGTCTGTATATAGCAAAACCACACTTCATAAATGCAACTAGGATAACAATTGCTACAACATGCCTTCTGCCATCTCTGCTCTTATGCTTCCCCAGTCTTTACCAATTTACAAGTCTTTCTTTTAAATAAACTTCAACAATGCTATGAATAAAATTGCCAAAACTGCTACAAATCACTCCTAAAAAGCTATCACTGTTCCACCCTAAAACACTTACATCAGTTATAACTCTCACGCTACCTAACCTATACTCAAATTCTTATTACCCACAACCTCATTTATAATCCTGATAGATACCTCTGTCTTAACAGCATCATTCACCTCTATTCTCCAAGCCATTCATTTCACTCAGGTGAAAACATGCCATTAATAGGTCTAAAAACACAAGTGACTCTCTATAGTCCTATTATGTCTCAAAAATGTGGAACCTCATTCCTTTAGCCCTCTGGTGGCCAGACAACCTAAAACTCATTACTATACTTCTGTTTCATCTATTAGGCAAATGTTCTTCTATCTCATCTTTCCTTATACTCTAACTTCTTCTAACCCATTCGCTTACTAGTTTCTTTCCCTATATATTATTTCTTGTGTCCTACTAAATCCTACATCTATATTATACCATTATGTACTTTCCTTTACTTGTATATGAGTTCAGTAGTACTTGTGAAATATCTTTTCTGTAAGCACACAGAATCAATGTATCCTCTGTATTGTTGCTACATTATATATCATATTGATGTTGTGTTTTGCATTCATGTTTATTTTGCATGTACTGGGGTTTTTCACCCCTAGCTTCTGCTGAAAATGAGCCTTTATCACCCTAGCTAGACTTTCCCAGTAGGCAAAAGCTAATGAATGAATGAATGAATGAAAGAATGAAGTAAAATGGTGTTTCCAGCTATCAATCTAAGTATTCAAATGTAGTAAGGGTTTAGTATTCAAGACAAACATTTTCTTCTGGTCTGTTGATAAGTCAGTGCCCATGTACACAAAGCTATGTACCATTCACAAAAGATTGTCAAGACATTGTGCCAGTTCTGTTTTAGCTTTGTTAATTAATGTGCATAATACATTTTTGGATAGATTTATTCATGGAGCAGACCATATGTAAAAGTACTGTATCCTGCTCAAAATCACATTAATAAGTATCTGCAGATCAGATAGTCAAACAATTCCATCGTTTGTAAACCCCAAAGTGCCAATGGGTTTTGCTCTCAAAATCTCTATTTCCAGTGTCTAAACAGATTTGCACCAATGGCATTCGTTATCAAAATGAACACAGGGTGATAAGGGTCAACCATAAATGAAGTCAGTGTTATCTGATACCTATAAAAATTATCCAAATCTCCCCAAATCTTTTAGTATATTTGTCTGTGATAAGAATCCTATTGAAACAAATACCACTTTTAGATATTTGGGGAGCTTCCTAGAGCAATCACTAAACTTCCATGAGCACCAAGAATAATTGAGAGGCAAAATCAACAGTCTACTCTTATGGGCCAACAAAATATATCAGTTCCCCTCATATCCAGCAAGGGCTGCCATAGGAAAAGGCATTTTCCTTAACAGACTTGAATATGGTCTCCCTGTGTTTGCATCAGCCTCTGTCAAAAACACTGCCACCCTTCAGATTATCTCCAATATGTTGATTCATAACTAACTCATCGTGGAATGAACAAAAGTTAAGTGACTTCCAACATAGGCCTAATCAAATCTTCTTGTTTAAAATACTCAGACTTGACACCCCCTTCCCCAATCTTTTCAAAATGTTTTACTTCCACTCGGACATATAACCTAAGAAGACATGCCAGATCTGCTCCCTCGCTATAATCACCTTCTCTAAAATTGAACTGTACTATCCAAGGCTTCTATGTACTGACTGCACAGTGATGACAGTCACTTCCTCCTGATTTTAACTGGTAGCAACATGTGCTTCCTGTTCAGGCCACATCTCAAACAATACTTACTAAAACAGTTTGAATGATTGTCTATTTAAAGGAAATGCCACAAGAACTGATGTCTCCAACTGCTTAGTACCTATTTGTATTTAAGCATAATTCATTTGGCTTTCTATTACCTTTATAACTTTGTTTCACTATTCTCTGCAACGATATCTCTTTAACATTCCCAAGTGATAACAAGTATAGCTGTAGGCGAATCTGAAGTTTGTTGAGTTATTCAGGTTACCCACTTAGTGAGCCACGGAAATATTAATCGTAACTGTAATTGCCTAACAATGAAATCAAGAATAACTGTAGTAAATTGAACTAACTAAACAAACCTGTAACAAAAATAAATTTTGTCTCTGGGCTGAGCACAAACTAATGTATTTTGCTCCTAGTTAAACATATACAAAGTCATTCACACTGTAGCCCATAAAATTACCATACTGGACACTTCCACCAATTATTTACTGTCATTACCTCCATTTCATTTACATTCAAATCTGTCATTCCATCTGTCCTAATATTTCACGTTATACATGAATAAAAGACCCTCATGCATCAGCTTATTGGTCGTAGGCATTATTATATCAGTCATTCCTATCTCATAGAGTCTCTCCTGAGTGAGATTTATTCTTTCGATTTCATTATTCTATATATGCCAGACAAAAATGAGATACTAGTATTGGGGGTGCATATGCCTTCAGAGGATCCAATATGAAGGAAAGAAACCCCCCCAAGATTGAATGGATAGCAAGCTTTAATATGTTAATCATCTTCTTACTCATGTGCACTTGCTGTTTAATAGCTCATTGTTTCGGTAAAAACATAAAATATTAGTGTATTCTGGTTTTGATCCATATTACCCTGTTACTACCTTACATAACATTATTAGATATAATTATCTAAGGTATATTATTGCTTTACAAATGTCTGAGAAGGAATGCAAAAAAATGGTTAAAATGCATGCATTCATGTTCCAGATCAATGTCTTTACAAGGGCTGTTGATACTACGCTGAACTACACTTGCAGACTACATGTCTTAGATATTTTATGATTGTTTCACTTAGAATAATCCATATAAAGTCTTCAGATTTATTGAGTTATTTGGTATAATAATTTTCCTTCTTCTGGTGTACACATTGCAGTTGTTTCCAGCCAGCTGATTTCCACTTCTTGAATGTCTTTGACAGTAACATCTCAGCCCATAAATTCCATGCCATTTTCTTCTTGAGATGTATGACTCTCCAGGCTGCTTTGATTTGCAAGCAGCTCTGTAAATTAATATAGCTTCTGTCAAATTCCTGCATAATTTGCTGATTTAGATAGCACTGTCTGTTTGTGTGCTATTTTACAAGAGCCCCATTACTTGGGAGTTCTCTTCTTTTTTCTGTAGATCTGTTTGCACCTTTAGTAGTCTTTGCATAGGTTTTTCTTCTCCAAAAGGCTTCCCAGGCCTTTAAAAAACATTGTGTATCTGTTGGTACCATAAATTGAACATTTGGCTGCCTTTAGTGATTTGCAGAAACACTGGCTATTTCAGAATCATACCAAATTCCATTTCCCTTCCCTTTCTCAAATATGGAGACAACGCCTTGTGTTTTACAAACAGAACAGCACTACAGTCTGACACTTTCTTTTTTTTTTATTTTTATTTTTATCTTTTTATTTTTAAGCTAATGTTAAGATCCCCTTACTCAATGAAAATGCTTTCTCAGTCATTATAGTCTGTTATAGAAAACAGCCAAATACATGGTATTCATGAGCACTTCAGTAAATGCCTCTACCTTCCACACTGCTACAAATTAACCAAGGGAGCTGGTGATCCTTTTCCTGGGGGTTACCCAGAGATGGGGCTCCCAAGGATTGAGGAAGAACTTCAGGTAGCAGAAGGTCCCATTGCTTCAGGGGACAAAAAATGTAATAGAATGATTCCCTAGAGTTATTCAAAGTGCAAATAACTACAGGAAAAAACCCTCTCTAAGTTATCATCAGCTATAGATCCTCTTCCATGAACCAAGATATCCACACTGCCTACTTGGATATATTTGAGTGCCTCAAAATACAACCAAACACCATGGTTATGGGTGACTTTAACTACCAACCCATAGACTGGGTAAATTATACTTGTACAAACACACTCGCCCAAAGGTTCTTGGACTTTGTTAACTCAAATTCCTTGGAGCAGATAGTTGGCACCCCCACAAGGGGCCCAAATATTCTAGACTTGGTACTCACCAACATGTGCACTACCACAAGTGTGTAGCCCTCCCTGGTGAAGTCTGATCATAAATCAAGTCTCTTTCAAAGCAACGATAGCATCAGCTCCTCCTTCAGGAGAAATTAAGCTAAAAAACTTCCCCAAAGCCAACTACAGCCTCTTACAAGAAGGCATTAGTAGCTTTAAAACTCCTGTCCTCACTGACGGCAAGGAAACCTATAATGGGATACACACCAATGCATTGTATAAACATTTGTACAATTGTATTGACTTAGCCATTCCTGACAGAACCAAAGCAAAATACTCAAGAAAAAAACAAGCCTGCTTAGTGGACAGCCACCATAATCAGGTTATATAATAAGAGGAATAAATTGCTGTCTAAGAGCAAGAAAGCACCATCTCAGAAATGGAAGCACACCCTTCTCAGCTTGAAGAAGCAAATAAGACATCTTTAAAGTCTTCTAAAGCTCACTATGAATCTAGACTAGCATCCCTAGCTAAGGATAACCGTAAGGCCTTCTTTAGCCACATCCAAAACCTTAAAGGAAAAACCCAGATTTGCGCTGAACTGGTAGTGAAAGGTACCAGTGGAAATAGCTGACATGCTAGTGGACAGACTCAGTGAAAACTTCTTCCCCCTGTGCCTGCCACATATACCCCAAAACATTCCTACCACCTATTCTTCTCCTAGTATCACTAAAGAGCAAGTTTTCCACTCTCTTAAAGGCCAAAAACACAGCCTCTGTGAGACCTATTAACATCCCAGGCTGCATTCTCAATGGTTTAAAACAGGAGTTAACAACACCATTGGGTATTCTTTTTAATCACAGCTTAAACACTGGTTTTGTCCATGCTGAATGGAAAACAGCTACCATCATCACCTTGTATGGGGGGGGGGGCATCTACTGACCCTGGGAACTATAGACCCATTAGCCTAACTAGCCTTATCTGCAAGGCCATGGAGAGAATCACCATAGACCATATCAACAACGATTCAGGAGACCATCAAACACTTGACCCTACCCAGTTTGGTTTTGTTAAAGGAAGATCCTGCCTATTGAACCTGGTGGACTTCTTCGAGACTGTCAACAAAGCCCTGGATGAAAGCAAATCTGCACATACAACCTACCTAGAGTTGGCCAAAGCCTTTAACACAATCCCCCACTCAGGCATCATTGAAAAACTCACCCAGCTGGAGGTCAACCCATATACTGTCAGTTGGGCTGCAAACTGGCTGACTGACAGAACACATACAGTCAAAATGGGAAACTCCATCTCCACCAGCAGACCCATTACCAGCGGTGTTCCACAAGGATCAGTGCTGGGCCCCCTACTGTTTGGCAAACCAATAATTGGTGCCAAAGTCATGGTGTTAAATGCAATGCAAAAAAATGCAAAGGTGATCTTCCTGCAGATTATCATATTAATAACAACACCCTAAGCTCTAAATCAGTAGTGAGAGATTTGGCCACACAGGTTGACACCAACCTTACTTTTGATCACTATGACTCTACAGTGGTAAGGAAGGGCTTCTACGTTGCTCACCTCATAAACAAGGGCATAGCTTCCAGAACAAAAGAGGTTATAAACCCCCCATGTGCTCTTTCCTCATCAGGCCAATAAAAGAGTGCAACGCTCCCTTTGGTATGTACCTAAACAGGCACCTGCAGCAACTGGAGAGACCTCCAAGGTTGCTCACAAAGAAAATTCAGGGTCTCCAGCATGTCTTACATGGATGGACTGAAATCAATGTGACTATACTCTGTATCGTATAGACTACTCAGAGGCAACCTGTGCCTCAGAGCAACCTCTGATCCTGCCTCAATGGAAATGCTGCACATTTGTAAGTAAAATGATACATGATTTACTCACCCAAGGGACCTTAACCTCGCATGTCACATCAACAGGACTTGCTGAAGAGATAGATATGTCTCCCAGAGGTTACATCTCTTCTGGAATAAACTTCCAATACAGGTTAAACAGAGCCCCTCGTTAACCCTTTTAAGTGTATCATGGAACGATTGGATGGGAACCACAAATTCACTCCAGGGGTATCACCTGTGTCCCTCAGTGGTGATTTAGATCTAGTTATAACATAGGTCATATCTCTAGACTCTTAAGAGAACAACGGTTGAACTTGGCTAGGCTTGTAAATGCCCTAGGGCCATTAGCCTAGTAACCTCCTATGAACCTATGAGCCTATGACAATAAAATGACTTGGGTACATAGAGTTTACTTGCCTAGGATGGATCCTATGGCCTGTCTCAATCACAGGTAGATGGTCTGTTTCCAGCAGTCCTTTTGGTTCTTTTCTAATAAACTGCACTATATCTATACCTTCCATTTTTTCCTGTAAACCTACAATATGAAGATTGTTCCTCCTTGTCCTGTTTTAAGTTTCTTCTGTTGTTGCCTTTGAATTGCATGCATTTGTAGATTTGCAGTACTCTGGAAATTCACCACAGTCACCACTTCCTGATCTTTCAGCTCATTTTGATGTAGGGCAAGTGGTGGTGTATATTATCAATATGTTGATTACTTTTTCTGTTGTAGTCTTAATCTATACAATATCTTCAGAGTGTTCTCAGGAGGCCTGTAATTACATAAAACGCATTAAGAAAACTGGAATATCTTCTTGCATGGCCTGGGTACCTTCTGCCATCTTGTCAGCATTTGTGGTCAGGTCTAGATTCTATCTCTGTCCTCAAATGTTTTTTTTGTTGTTGTTGTTTCTGTAATAAAAATAATACTATGCTGTACCTTTTAACATTTTAAGTGGGTCCTTAACAGAATTAATTGCTGATTATGGGCAACACTTAACTGCTCTCGTTTATTCTATTTCTCTCTCCTGTTAGCTTGTACAATCCCCCACGTCCTCCATTTCTGCAGCTTGCAAGGTGACATTATTCCGAAGATTGGTAGACTAAGCAGTTGCAATCGCATTTTATTAGCAATAGCTAACAGTCTTGCTCCCTGTGGTATGAAGCAGCACGTTATTGAAAACTGAGATTACATTTTTCAGCATATCCTCCACACTCAGATGACTAGGAGTTTTGTCTTGAGTTTCACCACCTGACCTCATGGAGACCTGAGTACATGCTGCTATGAACATGACTGTTTTAAGCTGTCCCACTTACTACAATGCTTATTGAAGTGCAAACACCAGACTGACACTTGTTTTAAATCATATGCTGCTGATTTCCAGTCCTTCCAACTCATCTACTGCTGGTCTCCAGGCCTGAAACAACTGGATAAGAATGTCTGATGATTTTCTTTGATTTTAATCAGTTTTAAGTTATTTTAGCAGTTCTTATCTGCTTCTAGTTCTTTTTCTTATCAGTTTAAGTTACTTTGTCAGTTTAAGCTGTTTATTTTTTATCATTTTTAGTTATTTTATCATTGTCTTCATTTAGACCTCATAACAACTGGGTTAAGTGTTTTAATATTTTTAACTAGTCTGTTATAATTTAATCTTTTTTTGTTTGTTTGTTTTGTTTTGCTTTGTTTTGTTTTTTTTCTGGTGAGAGAAAAAGAACAAGGCTAGTTCAAGAGTTTTGAATGCTTGGAGGTAATTGAGTTCTTAGAAACAAAATGGCTATTATTCCATTCCTGCTTAGGTTGTTTCATGCTGTAAATATTATTGCAAATGTAGGACTAACAGAGTTAGTTCACTAGGTTTCAGTCATTGTTTTGGTATTGGCATTTGTTTTTTTAACTTTTACACTACAGTCAACAGTCCTTTCTACTTCTCTGAGAAAGCACACACCTGTTCTCCCAAGGTTTCCACATATTGGCAAGGATGTTTCTATCGCTACAGTGCCTTTTTAAGGCATAGTCAGTTTCTTTCACCTACAACATGACAGTTTCAAACCAGGCCTGTAGTAGCATTGCCTTTAGCCTAGGATGAAACTGAAAAGGATCTTTGGATTACTTTAGTCACACAATTAATAAACTAAATAACTGAATAAACGAGTATGTAAGTAAGCAAATAAATAAATAAACAAACAAACAAATAAATAAATAAATAAAACAAGCCCCTACAACTATGCAATGAATTTCAGAAACAATACCTGGCACTCTATGTTGTTGATATCAAATGGCATCATCCATGCTGAATCTGAGGATATTGTGAACATAGTAGTTGAGAAATTTAGTCCAAATTCTCCCCTTTGTCCACTCCATAACCCCCCCCCCCCCACACAATATCCAGTCAGTACCAGCCCCTGTGATTTATTTGGAAAACACTAAAAGTCCTCTCTAAAACCAATTGCCAGGCTGCTTCCTTGTTAGTTTGAAACCTTGCCTTACAGATTCCATTGTAAAGCAGTTCAACAGCAACCTCTTCACTTATGTACATAGAGGTTAGAGAAAAACTGTTGTGGTCCCCTTCCATAAGGAACACTCAACTGCTGACCCTGGGAATTAAAGTCCAATGACATTTACAAGCTCTATTTCTAAGGTAATGGAACACATCACAATGGAATCCTGCATTTTTAACCTGGCTGACTTTTTGAAAGAGTTGCAGAGGAAATGAATAAAAGGAAATTAATACAGATTCCTTTCCCAGCTCTAGCCAAGGCTTTCAACATTATGTAACTTATATATTTGATCAGCTCTGAGCCCTTTCTTATTTGCAATGGTGATGGACAGGTTGACAGATGAGATCAGACAGGAGTCCCAGTGGACAATGATGTTTGCAGATGACATTGTTATCTGTAGTCAGAGTAGGGAACAGGTGGAGGAGACCCTGGAGAGATTGAGATATGCTCTAGAGAGAAGAGGAATGAAGGTCAGCAGGACTAAGACAGAATATATGTGTGTGAATGAGAGGGAGGCTAGAGGAATGGTGAGGATGCAAGGAGTAGAGGTGGTGAAGGTAGATGAGTTTAAAATACTTGGGATCAATAGTTTAGAGTAATGGTGAGTGTGGAAGAGAGGTGAAGAAGAGAGTACAGGCAGGATGGAGTGGGTGGAGAAGTGTGTCAGGAGTGATTTGTGACAGACGAGTACCAGTAAGAGTGAAAGGGAAGGTCTACAAGAGGGTAGTGAGACCAGCTATGTTATATGGGTTGGAGACAGTGGCACTGACAAAAAGGCAGGAGTTAGAGCTGGATGTGGCAGAGTTAAAGATGTTAAGATTTGCACTGGGTGTGACGAGGGTGGACAGGATTAAGAATAAGTATATTAGAGGGTCAGCCCAGGTTGGAAGGTTTGTAGACAAAGCTAGAGAGGCAAGATTATGTTGGGTTTGACATGTGCTGAGGAAGGATGCTGAGTATATTAGGAAAAAGATGCTAAGGATGAAGCTACCAGGTAACAGGAAAAGAGGCAGGCCTAAGATAAGGTTTATGGATGTGGTGAGAGAGGACATGCAGGTGGTTGGTGTGGCAGAGCAAGATGCAGAGGACAGGAAAAAATGGAAACAGATGATCCACTGTGGCAACCCCTAACGGGAACAGCCGAAAGAAGATGATGAATGATTGGATAGCAAACTGTCTAACCATACAAATCCATTCAGTTAGGGTTTGTAGCACACCTTCATCAAAAAGATCCATCACCAGTGGTGTTCTCCAAGAATCCATTCTGGAACCACAACTTTTCTAAATGTACTTCACTGATGTCAAAACTGAAGTCAGGGATCTCTGGCTGGCCATTCTAGCTAATGATCACAAACTTGGGGCTGTCCTCTTTGCTCCGTACTGCACCCATATCCTCCAAGAGAACTTACTCGTACATATCTCTGGTGCAAAAATCCTGGACTAAAGCATAACTAGCAAAAAATGTATCATTGCATTTTTTGTAAAACAACATGTCTGTACCTACCATGTAAATAAAGCTTTCGTCCAAATACATACTGGCATTAGAGACCTGGGCATGTTTGTGGACTCTGAACGCTCCTTTGACCAACACATATTAACCGTCATTAGGAAATCTTTATAGATAGCCCAACTAATTACTACAGACATCTTCTCCAGGTTCAAGAAAGTTATTGTCCTGCTCTACTCCTCCTGTATCAGGCCCATAGTGCATTATAGTATAATATAATTTGGATAGATACATGCCAAACATATTATATAGGCAGACAAAAAAACAATGTTTCCTTAACAAACAAGACATCATGGCTTCTAAATCCTTAAGCTACATGGAGCATTGAAATGTTCTGTCACTCCCATTTCTGTCTCTTATATACTTCTACGTGATATGCTCTGCCTGGCCTAAAAAGCTGAAAATGACCCGGCATTGCTTGAATTCCTATATATTCATAAAACTGGAGACACCACAAATACCTGTACTCAGGACCTAAACTTACATCATAACATAAATAGTATCTTTAGGCTGGAGAGATATCACTTCAAAGGATACTATTCTTCAGGAATAGGCTCCCACTCCACATCAAACAAAATAGCTCCCTCACCCTCTTTAAATCTAACTTAGACAAATGAATAAATTCACCCGAGTCAAGTTCCTCAGTCCTTCTAGTATCTCAGTCCCTTATCGACAGGAAATGTAGATCAATTATCTAATATAAACATATAGGCCCATGAGCCTACATAAATATTTAAATGTATTTTTGGTGGGGAGTTAAGACATGGAGGGTCCTTATGTTTTCCTTTTCAGAGTAAGCCATTGATAGTGGATGACTTTGTATGTTCAAGCAACTTACCTCAGTGATTTCACATACCAAAAAAATTGTTCACATTTATCTTTGCATTTACTTGAACAAAATATTCTGCTAACTAATGGAGTTTGGGTTTCTTGCAGCAGCATATATTATTCAATTCTGCTTGGTTCTCAATGTTAATAGTAATGTTTTTCAGTCATTTTACTATATTTCAGTTAAAGTGCATGAATGTAGTAGTATGATAATTCTATATCTACAGTTGATCTAGTATGGAACTGTTGCCTTTAAGTGATTGATGCAAGCTTTTTTCCCAGTTTTTCTTATCCTTTGGTAGCTGGGGTATATGTATTTAGGAAATAAGAAAGGTACTGCATGTAACTATCATGGAATGTAAAAGAACTTTGCAGAGCTATAAAGGAGAATATGCAATTTAAAAGGAAGGCATGCCTATACGCTTAAACTCCCCCTGCCATATCCCAAGTATACATCAGTTCACAATGTTTAAATTAGACCACCACTGGCAACACTTGCCTAAGAGAATTTACACACAAGGTGATCCAGTTCCAGTAGCTGTTGGCATTGCAATTACCCCAATGGAGATTATTTTCATATGGTTTGGCAGTATCTTACAATTGACAAAATATTACAGAAGCTATCAATTGGTCAACAAGACATCTCCCCAGTATAAAGTTTTTGACTATTGGGAGTCACTACTCAGGACTTCCTTGCGAACAATTCTCTCTGTAAATGGATCAGATTGATTTGTACAATATTTTATGTTACCTATTCAAATACTGGAATCATATTTTTTTTCAATATATAAACAGATATTCAAATAGTTCTCCCCAGAGTTTGACACAAGAGAATGGAATTCCTTTCGGGTAATTTTTCTACAAGTATTAGTAACTGATAATTTTAGTCTAAGACACACAATGCTTAATTCCATTGTTTATTAGCACTAAGATCTGGTATGTAGGAGGCTCTGTTAATTGTACACTGTACTATGTTGTAGGTTGAATGCAACACAAAAGTCATATTTAATGAAATTTGCTGTGAGAATTGTTAGTACAATAATATTTTATAGTACGTGCGTATTCTTACTTGGAAAATGTGGTGACAATTATTAAAGATGGGCTATTGAAATTAAGGTGAAAACAGTTGTTGAGCAGATTGTGATTTTTTCTTTATATTTTATTTTCTAATTATAACATTGGACATCAGATTTTGTCTGTGAAATGCACAAAGGTAGGTGCACATTTGCTGTTATAAAAAGTAAGTTAGAGAACAAAAAATACAAATAAGTTATTCAAGATGTGAAAGAGTGAAGACAGGCCAATTGCATTATTTCAGCTAAGAGAGGGGTTCTTATGATGCTCCAGAAACATTTAGGCTAAGCCAATGTAGCATCTTGCTTGGATAATGGCAGTTAATGGGTCATTATGGTAGTGTCTAAAGTTTTCTTCCTATTGTCCTATTCCTGATATTCCCAAATTTCAAAAAGAATTGTTTAATACTGTGAAAGATAATAATTTGGAAACTTACCCCTTCCTCTTAGATAGGAGCTTCACTTTTGTAACAGGTTATGTGGATGACAGAATTCATGCAGGGAAAAATAAGATTGCCTAAGATAAACAAGCTATTGACTGACTATATGGATTTTCAGCGTGGTATCAATAGCTCTTGTAAAGACATTGATCTATGAATGCATACCTATTTGGCACCATGATGGGAAGGGGGGCATAGCTAGCAGAACAAATGTTTGGCTGGTAACCAGATCTCTAATACATAATATTATTGATGTGAATATTATAACATTTTCTTTATCTGACCATAGCAGAATTACATTAGAAATGTAAAACATTTTTTTTACTTCAGACAGGAAAATGTGGAAAGCTGATCTATTCTTACTAAAGGCAAAGTTGATAAGTGTATTGTAGACTCTTTTGACTAAATTGGAATATATCAAGCTAAATCTTCTCAAATTTATCAGAAATCTTGAAAAGAGGAAGAAATAGGTTAATAACAATCAAATTAAAGTGTTACATCAAGAAATACAAACTTTAGAACCAGAATATAAGAAGTATTTTAGTAAACGTCTATAGTAGTGCAAAGTAGTTTTGAAAAATCAACGAGAAAACTAGATCAGTTCATTTTAGCGACACTAAAGAATGATGGGAAATATTTTTTCTTTTCTTCTGGGCAGAGGGGCTCACCTCACCAAATTTTCTGCCTTGGAGAGTATTAGAAATATCCTAGAAGATCTTCACTATTAGGTTAACTATAAACTCTGAAGAGGTAATATAGCAATAACCCATGGCTGCATGTGGGTAATGCTGGATTTACCCACGGTTGGTGTGGTTTGGTCACTGGGGCGAATCCCGAGTGACCAAACAAAGCCAACCATGGGTAAATCCAGCAGTACCCACACCCAACCATGGGTTATTGCTATTATACAATGATGTTAGTTTTGTGTTGTTTTATGTTTGTATTGTTGTTATTTAGGTTTTTGTTTGCTTTACTTTGTATTCTTCCACTTTTTGTGAGATAAAATAGTCCACACTTGGCGTAGTTAGCCACAGCCCCTCTGTTTTGTCTTGCACTTTTGAGAATTGTATTCCAAACAATAGGAGGTGACACTGTATAATAAATGTTTCTTCATACTTATAAAAAGCTTTTTTTTTGATGAATTAATGTTTCAAAATAATTTATCATGGATATTGTTAAAACATTACCAGTATATACGTGACAGTCTTTTTCAGTGTTGTATAGCCTGTAATGTGGATTTTTTAAGCGTCACAATCAGGAACGTTCCTCATAGAAAAGTTGCAGCACAGAAGTATGATTTACATCTGCTTTTAACGTTTGCGAAAAACTGAGTGGTACATTTCTTGTTGTCATGCAGTAAACTTAATTCTCCCAAGTACTGCTGCTCTTCTGTGCTACTCTGCATCCACCACACCAACTATAGATGGAAAAAATCTAATTTAGATGTTATGTTCTCGCTTACCTTGCAGGCTGTGTAAAACTTTGTCGGACTACAACAACTACGACTAAAGAAGCCACTAGGGTGTTAACGATTAGAGCTGCTTTGTACATAATTTCACGTTCCGTTATACAGAACTGATCATAAAACAGACATTCTGCTCCTTCCCGCCTCAGACTCATATGTAGCTAGGCATGCTGTTTCCCTATCATGTAGTGTCATTTTCAGTGCGGGAGCTCCCTTTTGCTCTTGTGTACCGAAAATCATAATGAAGGAGTCGTAATGTGACCTTAGATGATTAGGGGTGGGTAGGAATCATTGTTGGCAGTGAAAGTGAAAGGTCGAGCCGTTTTGTTTTCTTTTAGTCATTTTTCCCAAGTTTCACTAGCCAAATGGGACATAATACCTTTGAAATTGCCTTACTGTTTTTTTTTTAATTCAATATGCACTTTTATATACGTAATACTAATAGTCTAAGGGGGTGCTGACAATGTGGTGTTGAGAAAAAACGAAACTGGGGAATTGCTTATAGGTTTATAGGTTCAGAGATAAGTGCTAGGCTATCTGCCCGAAGGCATTTATAAGCCTAGTCAGAATGTGTTGACTTTCGCCCCTTAGATTAGTTCACTGTGTCTCTGTCCAGCAGAGCCATTGAAGTAATCCCTGGGATAAACTTTCTGTTTCCCATCCACTCGTAAAGGTTTCTCTTGAAGAAGGTTAGAGAGGAGCTCTGCCTAATGTAGATTGGAATCTTGTTCCAGAGCATGGGAAGTCTCTGCGACAGGAATCTATCCTTCCAACATGTCCTAGTTATTGTTGTGATGAGGTTTAGATCCCTGGAGCGTGTGGCTTGAGGGGATATGGTTTTCTTTAGGTGGAGCATGTCCATCAATTCTGGGTTGGACATGGCCTTGTATGTCAGGCAGAGATCACCTCTGAGTAGCTGGTATGCAACCGAGCACAGCTGGAGTTTCTTCAGTCAAGCTGCATAGGACATCTGCTTGAGGCCAGTGATCCTCTTGGTGAGGTACTTCTGTGGTCTTTCCAGTTGTTGCAGGTGTTTTGTAAGGTACATCCCAAATGGGGCATTGTACTCTATAATGGGTCTGATGAGTCATGTGTGGAGGGCCCAATGACCACTTTCGATCTGGATGTAAACCCTTTCGTGATTAGGTGGGCCACATAGAAGGATTTTCTAACCACTTTGGCTATGTGATTATCAAAGGAGAGGTTACTATCTACTTAGGTGCCTAGATCCCTTATTATGTCTTCCATATTTAGAGGGCTACCACCTATGTGGTAGTTTGTGGGTACTTTGTTTTTTTCCAAAGGGGATGACTATGCACTTTTTGGCATTTAGCTTGAGGCCATGGTTTTGACACCAGGTATCTGTATCAGAGTGACCCGTTTGGAGGATGTCTGTTTCAGCTGGAGAGTCAGTTATAGCCCCTAGTTTGCAGTCATCTGCGAACTTGGTGAGCCATAGTCCTCCTGTGCTTGCCTGTACCTCTGAGAAGTATATGCTGAACAGGAGGGGTCCTAGGATTGAGCCCTGGAGGAACACCACTTGTAACCGGTTTAGAGTCAGACCTAGCTCCCGCAACTCTTAACATGTGGGTTCTGTTCATGAGCCATTTGGCAACCCATCTCGAGTCTACTACTGTAGACATGTGATGGCTAAAGATTAGATTCCTATGTGTGTCCCTAAGTTTCCAACTACTGGGTCAACTCTTAGGGGTGCATTGTCAATATGATAGTTACAAGGGGTGGATGACTTTCCCAAAGACACTATTATACATTTGTTGCCATTTACTTTTAGTCCATGACTCTAACACCAGTTGTTTGTCTGTGTCAGCCCTACCTGCAGAATATTTGCACCAGTGGGGGATTCAATTTCAGCTCCTAATTTGTAATCATCTGCAAATTTAATCAGCCAGAGGCTACTGACATTGGCCTTGCCTCCAGAGAAGTAAATGCCAAAAAGGAGCAGTCCCAGGACTGATCTCTGAGGTACTCCACTTGTGACTGGCCTTTTTGTAGAGGTGGACTCCTCAATTTTAATTTCCTCATACTGTCTGTGACCAGCTGGCTGTCCACTGGGTGACAAAAGAGTTTGTACCTAACCTCTTGCGTTTGTCAACAATGCCTGAGTAGGGTATTGTGTCAAATGCCTTGGCCAGGTCAAGGTAGGCAGTGTAAACCATTTTGTCCTCATCTATTGTTTGGTGACCTTCTCAAAGTCCACCAGGCTGAGTAGGCATAACCTGCCCTTGATAAAACCAAAGTGGGTTGCATCCAGTGTCTGGAGGTTTCCTATATAATGACTGATCATTTCTGTGATAATTGTTTCCATGATTTTGCATATGAGACTGTTGAGACTTACGTGTCTGTAGTTTCTAGGATCTGTTGAGCCTCCCTTTGTACAAAGGGATGACTGTTGCTGTTCTCAATTCATGAGGTACAGAGCCTGTTTGGAGGCTACAGTTAAGTAGCAATTCCAGATGGCCTGATAGGTCATGTGTCATGCTATTTAGTAGGCATCCTGGGATATTGTCTGAGCCCAGTGATGCGGTGTCCTTGGCCTTAGGGATAGAGAATTAAGGACCTGTGTGATAGCAGGGAGAGTTATATTTGATGGCACTTCTTGAGGGAAGATTGAGGGGGAGAGAGGGTAAAAGCTGAAGCTGAACTTGTCAGCCAATAGGTTTGCTATATCTTCTGACTCAGTATAGGTGGCTGCATTTACAATAAGCTCTGCGCACAATTGTGTATTGTCTTTGAGATTGTGGAAATAGCTAAAGAATGCATTGTGGTTTTCCTTGGCCTAGGAGGCCAAACTTGCCTCAGATTTGACTTTGGTAGACTTTATTTGTCCTCTGAGCTATTTGTTTAGTTTGATGAGAGTCCTTTTATGCTGTTGGGTGCTGCACCTCCTAATTTTTTCCATGATTTTCTTTCTTCTGTTATTTATTCTACTGATGTGATTCCATTAGGGTGGTTTGTGTTTTGAGTTAGTTCTGTAGCTCTTCCTTGTGGGTACACCTGCCAATCTGCAGCTATTAACAAGTTTGTACAGGGTTTCTGTGAGGAGTTCCACATAGGCAGCAGTGTTCTCAGGTTTATGGGGGTTTGAACTATTGACAGGTTATCACTTAATAGTAGAAAGCTAGCTGGGGTTCAAGGCTTTATTTTTACTTCAAAGGATGCCATTTTGTTGTCTGACCTTACCAGAGAAGTCATTACACTAGGGGGTGTGCAGTACTCCTCCATATTAGTGAGGACCAGACCCAGTTGTACCCTTGACTGGTGCACTGACAATCTGGTCCAGGGAGTTTGTGTTTACAAAATCCAGGAATCTCTCTGCCTGTACATTTGGTGTCATATTATTCCCAGTTAGTAGTGGGGTAAAGTCACCCATGAATATGACATTGGGTTGGATAACGTGTTTCCAATAAGTTTAAATAGATTGTATGGGTTTCCTGGGACATAGAGGGGGACCTAGAGCTTACAAGGAAATGGTATTGGATTATGCCTATGACAATTTGAACATGGAGAAGCTCAAGTGCATTGTCCTGTTTGACCAGCCTTAAGGTATATTTATTTTTTTTGTAAATTGAGACATTTCCACCTTTAGTCCCTGTCTGTGTAGTAGCTAGCCTGAATATGTGGAAGGCATTACAACTTTGTATTGTCGGTGTGCTCTCCACAGCTTTAAGCCATGTCTCAATAACCACACAGAACTCAGCGTTCTCTAAGGCGAAGAGAGCGTCTAGGGAGTGGAGCTTTTTTGTTTAGATTCCTAGCACTCAGTAGTAATACCTTTACATTTTCTAGGTTTTGATTTGCTAATGTCGGAAGTACTTGCACTTTAGCACTGCCTAAAAATGGCTCTATGGGGAAGAGCAATGTTTTACCTAATATTCAAAAGCTTAGAGGAAAGAGATGCAGACTATCCCTGGCAAAGCAGTGTGGTCTGTTGACCATCTCCTTCCATGCTGACAAATACTGCACTCCCTTAGAATGATGTCAGAAACTAAGCCAATTATTAAACTCAGTCATCTACATGTAACCTTCCATTCCACAAGTAATGCTACTTACCCATTTACTAAAGTCAGGGATCACACCCCTGTTAACCAGACCAGGCTTGTTAGGCTAATGGGGCAGTAGTTCCCGGGATCCGTGATGGCTCCCCCTTTGTGTAGTGGACACAAAGCCTGAGGTGAGGCTATGATTGAACATGGTGCTTAGGTGGGATGCCAGTACATTATGTAGTTCATGTAGAACGCAGCCTGGGATGTTGTCAGGTCCCATGGATGCTGTGTTCTTGGCTTTGGAGTGTGTGTTTTTTACCTGTGCATTCATGATTACAGGAACTTTGCATTCTTCCGGTATAGAGATGGGCCCTTTAGGGGGTGAGAGGTGGGTAAAGCTAGCACTAAACCTATCTGCCAGGATGTTGGCAATATCAGTTGGTTCTGTATATTTAGTGCCATTGTGCTGTAACTCAGAGCAGATCTGAGTGTTGCCATTGAGATTCTTGACATAGCTATCAAATGCTTTTTGGCTGACTTTAGAATCAGTGGCAATTTTGTTTTCATAACTAGCTTTGGAGGATTTTATGAGGGATCTCAGCTTCTTACTGAGGCTGACCAGGGAGTTCCTCCAATCATGGGATTTTACTCTTTTTTGCAACAGTTTCTTTCTTCTGTTGTAGAGTTTGTTTATGGCAGAGGACCACCAGATTGGCTTCCTTTTTTTGGAGGATAGCATCTTGGTTCTTTTAGGGATAGCACAATCCATGCATTCATGTAAGTGCTTATAAAGTCCATTTGTGTAGGAGTCAGCAGTTGTACCTCTATTGTCTGTCTGCAAGGGTGTGGTGAGGTTTGCCACTTCTGTCTTAAGAAGCATGAAGTTGGCTTTGGAGAAATTTTTTACAGTGGTTTTCCTAATGGGGGGGGGGGATGTCTAGGGTGATTAGCTTGTGGTCGGATCTGACCAATGAGGAATTGACCTCTGGTGTGGAACACCGGTTGCCTATGTTGGTAGTTACCACATCTAGGATACTGCTGCCCCTGGTGGGGGTGTGGATAAGTTGATCCAAGGTGTTGGAATTTATGAATTCCAGAAAACGTTGATCAAAAGAGTTGGTACACGAGTAGTTTCCCAGTTAATGGTGGGGTAGTAGAAATTGCCCATTATTAGGGTGTTGGGTTGTACCCTAATATTTTCCAGTGTATCAAGAAATGAGGAGTGGGAATCCTGGGGCATGGTGGGGGATCTTTAGCAAGTTACAATTTGGATTGAGGTCTTGCCCAGAGTTAGCTGCACTTGGATAATCTCAGATGCATTATGCTGAGCAACTAGCCTGGAGGTGTGGATATCCTTAAAGAATATGGACACACCTCTGCCTTTAGTGTTTTGGTCCAGGTTAGGTGGCCGAAAGGTGTGGTATGAATTATAGCCTGGTAATGCAGGGGTGCTCTCTGGAGCCTTGAACCAGGTCTCTGTCACTGCACAGATGTCAATGTTCTCCATTTTAAGGAGTGCCTCGAGTGAATGCATTTTGAGGTTTAGACTTCTAGCATTGAGTAGCATTACCCTCAGACTTTGCTTGCTTGTACCTGTTATGGTGGTGAATTTGTCATTTGAACCTTGCATAAAAAAGGCACTATAGAGTAATATGGTTCATTGAGGTGAGGTATGTAATAAGATGATGGAAGCTCTGAACCTCATTTCAAGGAGTGTAGATGGATGTCCACATGAATTTGGAGGAAGATGATCCTGCAAAGACTAAATAAGGAGAAATGCCATGTAGTGTGCTTAGAAGAAAGTAAGGTTAGCAAAGCAGAAGAACAATACAGAATATTTTACTGATCACAAGGGAAGGGTGTGCTTTTTAAAAATGATATCAGAATATTAATTGGAAGTGCAAGTATTAGTTGTAAGGAAAGATGGCTTATATGGTAATGTAGATTTAGCAGTCACGCCAGATGATACATAACCCATATGGTCAAAAATAAGAGCGACTCAGATTTTTGCAACAACTTATTTCAGGAATGGAATTTAGCATACAAAACAGGATGGGATGGCTGACAATAATTTAGTGAATTTCAACCTTACAGTAAGTCCAGAAGATAGAATATATGAAAACTATAAATATCATAAAAGGGCACAAAAGGTGATTAATTGGAAACAAATGGTTAGGTAAGTGTAATGCACTTTTTTCTTGGGATATAATTATCTAAACAACAAATGAAACCAGATTATGAAGCAATAAAAGCAGTTGTAGTTAGTGTTTTTGGATGTTCAGGTCAAAGAAAAGAATACTGTCTGACCATGATCTTTCAGGTTAGAGTCAGAAGAAATCTCTCAAAGAAGACACAGCCCTCTTAAAAGCCATGGTCCAGTGAAAGCAAGAATAGACTAGACTTTAACAGTAACAAATAACTTTAACAATAAGTATTCCCCTTAAGAGTATGACTGGGTAACTGGATGTTTGTAAAATAACATTTTTTGTGAGACTGAGAGCAGAAATAAATCTCACTAGGTTCATAGGCTAATAGGTATATAATATGCTAACAGCCACCAGAGCCTTTATAAGCCTAGCCATGCATCTCAATCCAATTGTGTCCCAATGTATCATGGACATTTATTAGGAGCAAGTATGTTAGGACGTTTCTACAGGTTATGTGGAAGATATGTTAGTCTGAGCATTTCTGTCTGCCTCTGTTTATCAGAGAAATGGGGAGGGGACAAGACCTAGTATGAATTTCAGATTTCCCATCCATTGATCAATTTTACACATAAGTAGGATTAGGAACAGACTGCTTCAAGTGAATGGGAAGCCTGTTCCAGAGCATGGAATCCTCTGAGACACATATTTGTCTTGCCAATATGTTTTATTTATGTCACAAGCAAAACTTAAATCCTTGGAACTAGTGGTCCTGATGCTGATTGTTTTATATATCTGCAAAAGGTTCATCAATGCTTGATACAGGGATGCCTTGGATGCCAGGCATAGATTGCCTCTCAGTAACCTGTAGGAGACAGAGCACAGAGATATGGCTTTACAGAATGTGTTTATATTCTGGATTCTCCTGGTAAGAAACCTTTGTGAGCTATACAACTGCTGTATATGTCTGGTCAGGTACATGCCGAAGGGGCATTTTACTCAATGATTGCTTTGATAAGGGCCAAATAAAGTGGCACTATGACGTCCTTGTACATGGATGCCGTGGTCTTACTTATCAGTTGGGCAACATGGAATGATTTTCTTACTACCTTGACCACAGTTTGTTCAAAGGTCAGATTGCCATCTACATATCTTCCCAGATCTCTGACTACTGGATCAACTCTTAGGGATGTCTTATCGATGGAATAATTAGCCTGGGTGGCAATTTTCTCAAAAGGCCTTGTAATGCATTCCTTGGCATTGAGTTTCAGTCCATAACTTTGGCACCAGTCGGTTGCACCCTCTTGTAAGATATTTCTGTCATGGGGTAATATGTGATACCTGTCAATTTGCAGTCATTTGTCAACTCGGTCAGCCAAAGGCCCTTGACATTAGCCTTTACAACAGAGAAACTGGTACCAAATAAGAGGGTTCCCAGCACATAGTCCTGAGGTACCCCTCTGGTGACTAATGAGTAAAAAATAAAAAATAATATTACTGAAGACCCCATGTTTTACAAGATAGCATCTGGCAATAAATGAACAGTCATAAATTACACTCAGTTCAGCATATATGGCTACAGACATGACAAAGCATGTTGCAAAGCAAAGCCCAAATAGCTGCAGCAAATTACAAGACTGAAGCTAATGCAATAAATCCAAACACTAAAACATCCAGGAAATCACATGTAGGAAAAGACTTCAATATTAAAAGTAAAGTAGTATAAAAACACAAGATTCTATCCTAATTATATTTCTTTTTCAGGTATGGAAATCAAAACATACCTAACGTGCTTTAAATAAAAAAACAGTCACGATAGTCAGTTAATATACATATGCAAGTCTTAGTTATTTAATAGGTCTAGATTTTAAAATTGGCTTCAAATTATATCTTGCATTCAAGCCTGAAGGCTTGTCACCTTGCAGAAGTGTAATCCAAAAACATGAAGTAAAAGGATTCTATTGCACTATAAACAATATCTGCAGGCGATTCAACACAATACCCGCTGACTGAGTGTTTTGAGTAAACAACAAAGGCAAAGGGAAGGATTCAACTACAAAGTAGTATCCCCTTGCATGGAACGCAAGCACATGTATCACAGTCACAAAGCAAAATCCTTATTGGGAAGAGATTAGTATGTTTTAAGGGGTTATGGTCTGATAATTGTTCTTTAACTGGATCACTAATACTAATGAATGTTCCACTTCCTATATCTGTAAAAGACAAACAAAAATATTTTGGAGTCTTTTGTCAGTTGCTAGAAAAGTTATTACAAAAAATTGGAAATCAAATTAAATTCCTACGTGCAAAGAATTTTTAAACTTAGCAATACTATGTAAAACTGAAAAAGAAGTGATCAGAACAAGATCTACAAATCAGACTTTTAGCAGTTGAAACAGCCTTGAAATGTTGCTACTGAAATACTAAGACTCTTAATGTGTTAATCATATAAGATTACCATGATGATTCAATGTATTGTTAGTATTGTATAATTGTATGTGATATTGAATTTCTTTCTTCCTGTTGTAAATATTGTAAACATGTTAAATTAATAAAAATGTTCTTAAAAAAACAAAGCAAAATCCAAATGGCTGCAGTAGGTAATTTCTAAGCTGGACACAAATGCAATACATCATAAGGAAAAAAAAAACAATATGTCAAGAACTATTTGCAATTATTTATTGTCTAGAATGTTATATTTCCATGCACTGAATATTCCATGTGTAAATAGATGTCAAAAGTCTTGGTAGTTAATCAAGTAATGGACTGTTTACTCTTAACCTTTTCCCTGACTGTGAGACACAGAATGCGATTTATCTTGCTAGCTGTGAACAACATAGAGCGTTTTACCTGGGTAATTAGAAACATTGAAATAACGTGTTATTGAATATTACTCTGAAATTAGATCCAAGGTTGAAACAAATGCACTTTCTAAGCATATCATAGCACATTGTATGTTTCATTAATTGATTTTCACGGTGATTGAAGTTGTTCTCAAAAGTAGGAGAGGTACTGATTTATTTATTTATTCATTTGTTTGTCTTTTATTTATATATTTATTTATTTATAGTCACTTTGTTTTCTTTACATTTTGTTGTCTGGGTTAGCCCTATTAGGCCCACAGCCTCTTTTCAGGGGAGACCAGAGGTGGTATGCATACTGACGAGGCAAAACTTCCACTACTCTTTCTTTTATATCCTCCTGAGTTAACCACCAACTCAAGCAGAGACTCACTCAGGAGTTCAGCACACCTTATATGCTCCACTGCAGTGCCACTATTGGAAAATTAATCCAGCTACCCAGCATGGGAATAGAACCCACAGCCGTCTGCACCAAAAGAAAGTGCTCTAACCTGTTGCTCGTATAACTCATACAAAGAAACAGTATTTTTGGATTATAAGTCTGCATATTGGCAAACTTGAATTCTTGCTAGAGTTTGAAGCCAATTTTAAAATCTAGACCTATTAAATAGCTGATACCAATTTTATACCTGCAAAATGAAGTTCATTTTTTACTTTATTTTTAATATTAAAGTTTTTCCTGTATGTGGTTTCTTGAGCCAGGTAATATCATCCTTATTACTGTGATATTAAAGTTTAAATGTAGTTATTTCTTGATCTAGGATGGACTGCAGTATGAGTTTCATCTTAAGCTGTTTTTGGTTTATGCTAGGAAGGACTGTATTTTGAGTTTCATGTTAGGTTGTTTTTGGTTGTTAAAGATAATGCATTTCCAGCTTTCACTCCCAAGTAGAGAGTACTTAGTTCTTGACAGGGACCAACTGGAACATTTTCCTGACCTATTCCTAAGTGCACAACTGTTTTTCAACTATTATCAACCAAGCCAGAGAATTGTTCAAATCCTGCAAATGCCTGCAGTACTAGATCTGTTTCACATCACAATGCTACCCCATGAAAGTGCCATCATCTGGAATCATGAAAACATCCTTGCCCCTTTGCTATTCATTTGTGTCGATGCTCAAGGATTGACAAAAGTTGCCTCACTTTGCCTTCTAGCTCCTCCGTTAAATAATCTTGCTTGGTGAAAGCCTTGTGTATTAATCCTACTGTTACTATTTCCTCAGACATTCCCCCATTAACTAATGCTTCAGAATTAGGGTGCATGTATTGTACTGTATGCAGTTTAGGACTTTATTGCCAAATTCTTGTTTTGTCAGGAATGTCAGTCATCATCATTGTCATTGTCATAACCCCCTTTTTCCTATTTTTATATGGGCTAAGGATGTTGCATTGCTTCTTGTCACCCCTCCAGATTCAGAGCCACTCCCACCTTCTTTATCAGTCATTTCTGACAGTTGCTGGTATTCTTTCATGTAAACCATCCATCTGGTAACTGCATATCCCCATTTCCTCTTTCCTTCTTCCTGTCTCTCACAAATCTGCTTTACCAGATTGTCTTCTACTTTCTTGCAGATATGATCAAACCACTGCAGACAGCTCAACTTGACCTCTACAACTGGGGCTACTTTGGCTTCAACCCTGAAGTTATTTCTTCATCTGTCAGTGTGCATCGTGCCACCAACCTCAGGCACTTCATCTCCGTCACTTAAAGCTGTTCTGCCTTGACTGCCCAGGTTTCTGTACGTATAGTAGCACTGCTCGCACTGTTGGTCAGTATACATTATTTTCTAGCTTCTTTGGCATTATTTTGACACACACGACCCCTGACACTTTGGGCCATTCGGCTGCAGTACCTTATATTCTTGCTTTGATCTCCTTTTCCTCTGTCTCATCTCCTAGATACTTGAAGTTGTTAATCTCTTCCAGTATTTCCACTTCTACCTCAGTTTTCAGTTTCTTCTCATTCCTCCTATTTCCTCCATAAAAACTATTTTATCTTTGCTCAATTCCATCTCATGTGCCTTCCGGTTCTCTGTCATTTGCCAAAGTTCCTGTTCATGGTTTTCTTGCAGTACCACATTGTCTGCATACAGCAGCTGTGATGCCATTTTCCTTCTGACAAACCTGTATCTTAATATACACCCACTCCCAGTGGAAACCCCTCTATAATCCCAAATAATGTTCGTAATTATAATTATACCATTGGGTCTTGTACATAGCTTGCACTATTTCTATAAATGCTTCTCAGACTGAAACTTTACAAGACTGTCCATGCTAGTTTTCTTAGGATACTGGCATATACTTTCTGCATGTCTTGGATTGTCCAGTTAGACTCTTTCCTCAGCTCCAGCTTCTTTGCCACTATCTGTCTCACTGCAAACATGTTTGGTTGTATTGTATCCTGATCTGAATCTGAAATGCTCATCTCATCTGTTCCTTTTTACTATCTGCATATTCTTGTATTTATTTATTAATCACCCTCTCCAGCACTCTCATGCAGTATGAAACAGCCCGCAGTTGTGAATGCCTCCTTTTTCTTGTGCCCCGGCACTAGAATGCTTATTCTGCAGTCATTTGAGATATGCCTCCCTCTCCATACTGCTACAAGTATCCTCAGGAACCATTCCATCCTAATACACCCTATATCTTGATCATATCTACTGTAACTTCATCTGAGGATGCCACTTCCTCTGACTTCATTTTCCTTTCTGCAGTTCAGTCCTCTTCTAGGGTAAGATCTCCCCTTTCATCATGGGATTTGCATGGAACAATACAGCTCCTGTGAATTTTCCTTCATTCGGAAGCTTCTTGTAGTACTCCTTCCATTTACCCTTGATGTCCTGTGGACTGATGAGCAGATTATTGCTGGCGTCCCTTATAAATGATGACAGCTGACTTTGTTTTTCCTATCATTGCATTGCAACATGATACAGCACTGCTGTCATGTGCTGAGTCACCGTCCAGAAGCTGCTTGCTCTTTGCCATTGTGACTGCTGTCTTAGGCTGTTTGTTAGCTAACCTGAATCCCTCCTTAGCTACATGCATCTTTTCTAGCTCCCAATTCTTCCAGCAATCCTTTCTTTTTTGAGATTTACATTCTACCACAAGCATTCATTATGTAACTTATATCTATACCTGGTTTAATTGCAGATCTTGAGCACCATCTTCACATACACTGTTTCAGTCTTATTATTAGAACACCATCTTCACATATACTGCTTGAGACAGTGTCATTATTAGAACACCACCGTCACACATACCATTTTAAACTGTGTCATCATTAGAACACCATCTTCACATATACTGTTTAAAGCAATATCATTATTAGAACATCTTCAGACATCCTGTTTCAGGCAGTCTCATTATTAGAACACCATCTTTACACATTCTGTTTGAGACAGTATCAGACAGTGCCATTATTAGAACACCATCTTCACATATGCTGTTTCGAACAGTATCAGACAGTATCATCATTAGAACACCATCTTGACACATGCTGTTTGAAACTGGTTCATTGTTACAATGCTGTCTGCACACATACTGTGTCATTGTTCTTCTACCCCACCTGTCTCCTCATCTTCCTGGGGTAGTAGAGCACTAAATATTTCATTGAACTCCTGTCCTTTTGCTCCAGTTAACCTCCAGGTCTTCAGACTGGACTCTGACTTTACAACTTTCTCTGACCATTGCTTGCAGCTAACTGTGGCCACCAGTGGTATATGATGAGGACTAACCATTTCATTAGGAATGACTTTGCATTCTGTGATTTCACCTACTGCCCTTTCCTTACTAGGGGGAAGTCTACCAGAGTTATACACAGATCGCTTCTCTAGGTGAGGTTGTAACTCTCTTTCTTTGTGAACCATGTTTTGGCCACCATTTAGTCATTTACTAGGCAGAGCTCTTGACTGCTCTCTCTTTCTTGTTGGCCCAAACATGTAGACCCAGACAATCCACATATCTCATTGCAACTGTCCTGATATCAGCATTCAGTCCCCTTTTGTCAAGACCAACAAATTTTGTCCCACTTTATTGATGATGTCCTGAATGCCCTTTTTCATCACCATCACAGCCCTGCTGTGGGGTATAGACTGAGACCATGAAAAATGCACTATAATTACACTGCAGTCTAATTGCCATGAGTTTGTCAGTGATTCATATGATATTCGGCATTGTCTGAAGAAGTCTCTCTCTGCCACCATATTCCTAGTCTGTCCTTCCATCCTTGTAGGCTCTGCATCCCATGCCATTAGACTTCTTCTTTGGCTTGAATTGTCTAAAATGTTTGATTTGCGCTTCATGAAAACTGACAAGGGTAGTGGCATCATTGTAATATATCAGTCTGATTATGTTACTGAGATTGAAAAAAATGCTGAATAATGTTCAGGAATATGAGAAGGTTACTTTATATTTTGTTAAAGAAAGATATCAATACATATTTTTGTTGGATTTGCTTAGCAATTGTACTATCACTTATGAAGTATTTCAATTATTTGTTGAACATCATAGGCTGGCTGTTTCAACTGGGTTAATTAAACTTCACAGTGGGACATACCCTTTGCCTTTTAGGACTATTGTTTCTGCTAAAGACAGTCTCACTGAACACATCTCTGTCTTCTTAGATTATTTTTTAAATCCCCTTGTCCAGAAATTAAATAGTTATACAACAGACTCGTAATATTTTTGGATGGTTTGCACAGGTTAAATATTAACAATGAAGATAAGCGAAAACACACCCACTGGAGTAAATGCCTCTTCACAAACGATTAAAATATAAGTAATAAGTCCAGCAAATAATGTACATAACTACTAGGGGTCCACCTTTATCTGCAGGTCTAAAAACTAGTGTATCATCATGTTGTAATCTTGTTAAAGCCTTCCTCTCATTAAAGATAAGGTTATATCTATTTTTCTTACACTTTTGAATTGATTTACCCTCGTTATACAAGTTATCTACATCCTCTTCTACCAGACTATAGAATGCTTCAACTAAGGGATGGTTATGCGGTATATAATCATTAGGTTTTTTAAAAGGATAGTTATTAGTATCACTGTGCTCAAACTGATATCTCAACATAAAATTTCTAATAAACATTTTAAGATCAGTTAATACATCTGTAAGCCTATTACTATCAGTAGGAATAAAATTCAAACCCTTATTTAATACATTCATTTCATCAATATCTAAATCCCTGTGTGAAATGTTCTAAACTAAACAGTTTTCATTTGATTCCACATCTTTTTGAGGGTTTAGTTTGATTCTCTCTCTATTGAGAGATTCCGCTTCTGTTGTCCTCGACTTACAGAGCGGTCTCTACTGACCCCCTTCTCCGCTGCTATGGGAAGGGGGAATTGTCGAAAATCCATATAATTATTTTGTCCATTACTATTATTAGTTCTCTGTGTTACTGCTGCTGTTACACCATTTTTCAGTCTCACAACGGGCTGATTAAAGTCACAAGCTGGGCTAGGCAATTCCATCTGCACTGAAAGGGACTCTAAAATTGTCTCGGTTTGTGAATTAGTATTTAAAGAAACTGTAGATATACTAGAATTCGATTTATGGCTTGCAGGAAAGTTAGAACTGGTATCATTTAAATTATTACCTTGGTCAAGCCTATTACTGATGTTCATATTACTACTTTCAGTCCCACCAAGATTAAAAAGTGCAGAGAATGTGACTTCTTTCTCGGCATTGACTGGAGTCTGTCTATGGGCTTGACCTGGCCTCGGCCAGGTGAAGACATGGCCTTGTCGGAAATCAGAAATGTCTCTGTCTAATTTGTTACGTTTTTGCTGTAATAAGCGCCTCTCATATATTAGAATCCCATCCAATACATTAGATAGCACATTATCAACAACTAATAAAGGACCAAAAAAGACAATTGAAAAAACAAAAAAATGATGTCCACAGACCAAGCGACCCACAAATGACTTGAACGCAATTTAATTTCAAAGAAAAATCACAGCGTTTTCGCCACTGCCAATGCAGTAGTTTCATCAGAAATGGATGAAAAGTGCACCAACTTTTCAAATTTAAAACTTTTGGAATGACATAGCTATACGTCACTTCCTACACCCACGGTAATTAAAATAACATTCTCAAAAAGAAGTCAATAGATACATTTGAATAAAATAAAATAAAATAAACAACGCTTTAGTTTGTGCAAAACACCAACAGTCAATATACCAACTAATACACATTATATATTTGTGTTCATGCGTTGTGCAAATAAGGTTATGGTGGTAAAACCTTGTTCGACACAAAAAGGAATTTTTTGTGTCAAAATAAAACACTCTCAAGAAATAGTAATGGTTGCCCCTCTAAATAATAATATTCATCACAGAGATACAGCAAATTCTAATGAACAAATCCAATAGTTAAAAACTACAACCAATATACATAATCTATGCCCATTGTCAAATAACGAAGCCACTAGGTAAATTGATTAAATAAATAGAAACCCTTCATGTAAAAAAATTGATAATTTATGTTTTTACACAGATGCCTCAGTTTGCATTTGCAAACCACTTCGTTCATATTAAATAACTTTTGTATTTTAACACAGAAGATATATTACAATTTTCATTTAAACCCGGAACAGTGAAGGCATCCAATTTAATTTGCCATTCAATTTCACGGGTTTCCAAAATTAATGAGTATGGTCCCCCTCTAATACTTGGAGGAACGTGGTTGACGGCCATAAAATGAAAACTGTGCCCTGGATGACTGTTTATGTGCTTTGTTAAAGCATTCTCACATTTATTGTTTTTAATAGCGTATACATGTTGGTAAATACGGTCACGGAACCTACAGTCCGTTTTACCAATGTAGAATGCCGTGCAACAGTCACATAGGGCCACATAAACAATAGATTCCGTGTTACAGTTAATCTTATAGTTAATGTAATATTTCCTATTTCTAACGGAAAAAACATTGCCTGTTTTTATCATATTACACCAATTGCATGCACCACATATAAATGTGCCTTTTTGTCTAATGAAGCAATTACCATCCAGATTCCTTTGTAGAAGTTCTTTAAGGTTATTCCCTCTCTTATAAACAACTAAGAGGGCCGTACCTAGTTTGTCCAACAATAGGGGATTGCATTTGATGAAATGCCAATTTTTTTGAATGATAGAAACAATGTTGTCCAAATTGTTATTAAAAGTTGTGATGAAACTCACCGAAAAATTACGTTCCACCGTGCAACGAGGTAGTGCAACAAATGGGTGAGGGGAGCTTACCCCAGGGTCAACTAACGCATCACCATCAACAATTGTGCGTAGTTGTTCCCTTTGGCCAAGCAATGGTTTATAAAACCCGTGTAATCTCTTAGAATTCACTTCATCGATCAAGTCATCAATCAACTTTATAGGGTAGCCACGACTGATAAATAACTCCTTCAGGAACAAACATTCCTGATCAAAAGCAAAAGCCGTACTACACATACGGACAGCTCTTATGAGTTGTCCTTTTACAATGGAGCGTTTTTGCTTCCATGGATGATTACTCGAGAAGTGAAGGAAGGAATTACAGTAAGTGGGTTTTCTGAAAATTGAAGACACAAATTTTTTATTTTCCAGGTCCTTAACCAACTTCACATCTAAATAATCAGTCTCTCTGGTTGAAAAATGATATGTAAATTTCAAAAACTCAGTGGTACTGTTCATGTATGAAACCAACTCGTGAGCTAAGTCAGCTCCACCTTGGAGTAGAATGAAAACGTCATCTAGGAACCGGGTATAAAACCTCATGGATCCTTTGAAAGCTAAGTTGTTAAGTAAAAAAGTTTTCTCCCAGTAAGCCACGAACAAATTCGCAACACTACCACCACAAGGTGAGCCCATAGCTATCCCTTGCTTTTGAAGATAGTATTGTTTATCAAAAATGAAGAAATTAGATGAAAGAACTATATCTAATAACTCTGTTACAATAGCTATATCATTGCTTGGCACTTTAAGGTCCCTCAACATTAATTCAACCCACTCAACAGCTTCTTGGTGAGGGATGGAAGTATAGAGGTCGATAACATCGATGGTGAGAAAATTAAGAGAGTCATCAAATTCAATCTCGTTGATGGAACGCAAAAAGGACCACAAATCCTTACAAATCTCCGGTATTAATTTAAGATGCTTGGAAATGACGCTATCAATTAACCGAGCACATGGGTGGGTAATTGATGACCTACCATCCTCAAGGGCTCGCATAGGTGGATTTAGCAAGTCCTTGTGGATCTTAGGAATTCCAAACATGACTGGAACCCTGGGAGAAATAATGTCAATGAAATTGTAGGTATCGAGGTCAATTTTACCAGACAAAAATAGGTCTCTAAAATACCATAATAATTAATATCAGAGATTTGTAAGGATTCGTGGTCCTTTTTGCATTCCATCAACGAGATTGAATTTGATGACTCTCTTAATTTTCTCACCATCAATTTTATCGACCTCTATACTTCCATCCCTCACCAAGAAGCTGTTGAGTGGGTTGAATTAATGTTGAGGGACCTTAAAGTGCCAAGCAATGATATAGCTATTGTAACAGAGTTATTAGATATAGTTCTTTCACTTTTTCCCTTAGAACTGTTCAAACTCTCAAAGTAATTCTCTTTCTAAAGCCCTGCACTTTACTCAACTCTTATGAGGAAACACTAACTAACTAAAGCACTACACCCTCCTTGACTTCTCATAAGTATTAGACTCCCGATTAGTCCTTCCTGATCAAGTAAAAAATCAGTTTCCTTCCCTAATCTGATCAGTAAAAAAACAGTTCCCTATACTAATCTGGTATGTCCAAGGGTCAGTTTCAAGGTTACTCTCCAGTCCAGCTGGTGAATCTGGGTATTTTGAGGCAATGTTACAATTGCCTTATTTACACAGACAACCCTCTCCTCCTTCCAACAAACTCTAATACATGTGAGAGATGCAGTTACACAGCCAAACTGGAGGCAGAACTCTCTCAACCCAAGACTGGCACAGTCAGTCAGGAGGAAATGGTAACCACCCACACCACAAATCCAGTCTCACACAGACCTATTGCATCTGCATACCCAACACATAAACACACAAAAACATACTCGGAGGCTCTAAATAAAAATCTGCCTAAACAGCAAAGACCTCCTAAGCAGATATCCAAGCAACAGCCACCCCTCAACAATACCCACGAATCACATATCTCACAAAATCAGTGTGCCTCACAGTCACAGCCCTTAAGGCCAAGCAACACACCAAATACACTTGTTATATGGGACTCTATTGTCCAGCACACTGACGTCCCGCTCACCAGACTGAACAAGGAGAAGGTCACTGTAAGCTGCCTGTCGGGTGCCAGGATCCATCACATAACGCTAGCACTCAGGTCACTCCAAAGCAAGTAAAAGTATGACTCCGTCATTGTCCATGCTGGTGTGAATGACCTGAGACGTACCTCCCTAGACTACATGAAAAGAGACATAGAGGAGCTCTCTGACCATGTAACCCAGGCTGGTATGACCCTGACCTTGAGTAGCATCTTGCCCTCACCAAGAATGATGCCACAGTATAAAGACAAAATGATCAGTTTCAACAATTGGCTAAAGTATTGGTGTCATTCAAAGGGGATCCAGTGTCTGTCAGCCTGGGATGGCATGCTCGACAAGCCACGTTGCTTCGCTATGGACGGCTTCCACCTGTCACCCTTAGGCTTTCGTATACTGGCCAAGGCTCTTGCCACCCCCATAGTGCCTTTTTTAGGCAAGGCTCAAAGGACAAACCCACCTCCATAGACAACCCAAGGATAAAAAAACTAAAGGTAATGCTACTCAATGCCAGAAGTATAAACCTCAAGATGCACGCACTCGAGGCTCTCCTCAGTATGGAGAAAATCGATGTCTGTGCAGTAACAGAAACCTGGTTCAAGGCTCCTGAGAGCTCCCCAGCACTACCAGGTTATAACTCATACCATGCGTTTCGGCCCCAAAACTCGGACCGAAGCACAAAAGGAGGGGGAGTATCTATATTCATCATGCTTCGGTCCGAGCAAAAAACACAGCATCTATGGGACCGGACGGTGTCCCAGGCTGTGTCTCACATGAGCTCCAAGAAGAACTGAACCCTCACATTAAGTCACTGTTCAAATTTAGTCTTACTACAGGATATGTACCCAAAGAATGGTGTACAGCTACAGTGGTCCCACTCCACAAAGGTCGTGCCACAACGGACCCCAGAAACTATCGCCCCATAAACCTGATTAGTCTGGTCTGTAAAGCAATGGAGCGTATTATCATGGAACTCATAAACAAAGACATTGGGAGCCTCCAGACACTGGACCCTACCCAATTCGGCTTTGTTAAGGGCAGATCTTGCCTCTTAAACCTAGTTGATTTCTTTGAAACAGTTACCAAAGCCATAGATGAGGGCACGGTAGTCCACACAGCCTACCTGGACCTCACTAAAGAAACTCCAGCTCTACTCAGTTGCTTACCGCATACTCAGAGGCAATCTATGCCTGACGTACAAAGCCATGTCAAACCCAGAATTAATGGACATGCTCCACCTCAAAAAATCCAAGTCCCTTAGAGCTACACGCTCCAGGGACCTAAACCTCAGCACAAAAATAAATAGGACATGCTGGAAGGACAGATTCATTTCCCAGAGGCTCCCCTCACTCTGGAATAGAATCCCAATTCATGTTAGACATAGCCCCTCGCTGACCCTCTTCAAGCGAAATTTGGACGCGTGGATGGGAAATCGCAAATTCACCCCTGGGATCTCTCCTGTGTCCCTGCTAGACAGAGGCACAGTAAACTAATCTTAAAAGGGTACCTTCTGTGACCTACTTTACAGAGGCACAGTAGGCTAATCTAATAGGTAGGCGGAAGCCAAATACACTCTGTCTAGGCTTATAAATGCCCTAGGGCAGATAGACTAGTATCTACCTATGAACCTATTATATGGAAGTTATGCTTGAAAATAATTTTTTCATGCTTAATTGTCAGATTTACCACCAAAAAAGAGGGGATGCAATGGCGGCGACAGTGGCCGCATTTATCGGTCTTCTTATGTGCATTAAAAGATGTTGAGGCTTGGGTGTTCATTTAAGTAGTTTATTGTATACAAATACATCAGGATCAATGGCAGAAACATTAAACTTGAACTATCTAACTAACTGACTGACTACATACTTCCATGCTCACACTCTGGCTGCTCACTCAAAATGGCACTCTTGCTTGCATGTGCTCAGTACTTATATGCATGTGCTGACTCACTGGAAAGCTTCTTAAAGGTATATCACACACACTGATCTACATTCTCTCTCTTTACTGATCTGTCTCATATAAATAATGACATTGAAATACACTAATAAAGAAAAACAACAGTCATGTCCAGGTTGCCATGTATCTCAAAGTAGGTTTCGAGATGTGACCTGATCTTGTGACATAATAGTTAAGACTGGGTTTAGCAATGGGGACAGTCACTGGAGAAAGTTCTGCTTGAGGACTCTTAGGGATTTTCTCAAGAATGGGGATTACTGATGGAATGTCCTCTGGAACAGGAACATTGGACAAGTCACTCTGAAAACTAGTCCTTGTCACAGCCAAGATGCTGTAACATTGGTTCGGACTCTGGTAACAAATGCTTCCGATTTCATCTGAATTCCACTCCTTGTGATTCCACAATGTGCAATCTTGGCTCTTCACACAAACTTTTCACAAATCTGATGTGATCAAAACCTTTTGACATCTGCATCCTCACTATCTCCCCTTTTTTAAATGAACTGAGCAGTTTGCTGGTTTTATCATACTAAGACTTCCTGGACAAATGCTTTTTCAACAGTTGGGCTTGTACTACTTTATTTTTCTTAGCACTTGGAACCAATAAATTACTGCTGATGGGTAACGTGGTTCTGGTATGTCTCGACATAAGTCTCTGGGAAGGTGAACCTAGATGTTTATCACAAGGAATGTTTCTGAGATTTAACAATTTGAGAAAAACATTGGATTCTCTAACAGCTGTTTTGCACGTTGAACTGCACATTCATCCAAGCCGTTTGACTGACGGTATTCAGGACTACTCGTAATATGAACAAAGTCCCACTCTTCTGCAAATTTCTTGAACTGCTGACTTGTAAACTGTGCACCATTTTCAGAAATAACTGTGTGGACTACCATGGACAGAAAAAATTGCTTCAACTTAGTAATGACAGTACTAGAAGTTAGGTTGGGAAGTAAGTCACTCTCAAACCAGCCTGAATAAGAGTCTACTAACACCAAGTAATGCTGACCATTCCACTTAAAGAAATCTGTAGCTACTGTCATCAAAGGTAGTTCAGGAATATGGCTTAATTGAAGTGGTTCTTTCCATTGATGTGGCTTTGTACTATTACACACTGAACAAGATGAAAGCACTTTCTCAATATCTGTTGACATAGAAGGCCAAAATACTAGACCTCTTGCCCTTCTTTTGGTAGAAGTTCCTGGATGGTCATTATGCAAAATCTGAAAGTACTCTTGTTGCAAGGACTTTGGAACGATCACTTTAGGACCTTTCATGATGACACAATTGTCTGACAAATCCCATCTCTGTATGCAAAATAAGGTTACACTTCTACTAGTAAACAAGATTGCTTTGAAGGTCATCCTCGACTAATAAAGAGGTTTAGCTTCTGGAGAATTAGATCTGAAGCTGTGTGAGTTGTGAACTCATCAAGATGTGTGAAAGAAAAAATTCTCACTTTCAAGACTTTTCAATCAAGTTGCTCACTGTTATGCTGTTCTGGGGTCTTTCTGAGCAATCTGGATAAAATATCAGCATGATAAAGAAGTTTTCCTTTTGTCTAAACAAGATTGAAATTGTACTTTTGCAATTTGAGCATCATATATTGCAGTCTATCTGGAGCTGTATGCATAGGCTTTCTCGTAGCCTGAACTTGCACTTCTGAAGATTCAGCTTATGAGTCACTTGATGTGCTCTTTCCAGAACTTTCTTGAGGTTACTGTCATGTTCAACTTCACCATTGCCTCCTACTAAAATCCCATCTACTATACCAGAATATCATCTACTATAATAGCACAGGGATAGCCAGAAAAGATTTGCTCAATTGCACACTGAAAGACTTCACTGGAGGAATTTATTCCAAATGGTATTTTCAGAAATCTGCATCTTCCAAAAGCTGTACAGAATGTGGTTAGCAATGAAGATTTTTGGTCAAGCAAAATTTGCCAAAATGAAATCTTTACATCTAAGACAGAAAAAACGGTGGCATTTGGCATGAGGGCAGCGACCTCTTCAACTGTGCACATTAGATGATGAGGTCTTTTTAATGCTTTGTTCAGATTTGTTCAGATCTCTTTGATCAATGCATATTCTGATATCATCTTATAGGTTCATAGGTTCATAGGTTGGTACTAGGCTATCAGCCCTAGGGCCTATACAAGCCTAGCCATAACAATTCCCTGGCTATTTCTTCCCACATTATTTACTTTCCTTGAGCTTTGATCTGAGCTTTTCTTATGAGCTACTACCATGGAAGATACCCATTCAGTAGGCACTTCTACTGGACAAATTACTCCTAGCTGCACCATTTAGTCTAACTAGGCTTTGAATCTGCACTGCATAGCTACTGGAATTTTCTATGCTGGTCTGATAACTGAGCTGACCTCTGGGTCAAACTTCCTAGAGTACACAACTGGTATTTTGCCTAGTTTGTCTGCAAAAATATCAGCATACTCAGAAAAAATAGTTTGGGTGAAACTGAACTGTTGTCATGCAGGCTTACATGGTGAACTTCTTTTTTAAGTGAAATCAGTCCCATTTTCAAACTGTCTCTGAAGCCTAATAATGACTGCACTTATTTCTTGACTATGAAAAATTGCAAGTCACAGCTGTTCCCAGCAGAGTAACATGAAAGCACTACTGAGCCTTCGGTTTGTATCTCTTCACCACCATAAGCAACAAGTTTTGCATACTTTGTCAAATCAAGTTGTTCTGCAGCTTTTACTTTAGCAAACATTTTTGCTGACATAACATTGCATTTTGAGCCAGTATCTACTTTGAATTCTACTGGACTCCCATTAATCCAGACAGTACAACAGATCTTATTCTTTGCCCACAAATCTGCTACATAAACTGTTTCACCAGGCACAGACAGACCATCAGCATACAAAATAGGGTTGCAGCTTTCTAATTGATCACCTTGCCTCTTGGAATGCCCTCTTTTAATAAAAGAATGTGACTTATTTGATTTACAAAACCTTTTGAAATTCTTCCACTTATTGCATAAATAACACTGCTAACCAAAAGCTAAGCACTTTTCTCTTTTAGACTCATGATTTCCACCACAGTTGTGGCAGCTGACTATGAAGCTAGGTGGGGGCACATGTTTTGACTTTTCTGACTCACCCTTATGCTTCGCTGAGCATGCCCTGGAACTTGCTGGAAAGACTCAGGTGTTTCCTAGGGACTGTTACAGGACTTGCAATAGCTGTCATTTGCCTAGGCCTCTTTCATTTAACCATATGCTGCATATTATCTACAAGAGCTTTGTCACTGAGCCTACCACAGCTATTCTCATTTGTAAGCATACTTGTGTGCTTTTCTGTAAGCTCATATATCTGACAAATCTCAATGGCCCTATTCAAAGTGAAATCACTGTCTCAAAGCAAAATCTTTCTCACTGTGTCATTATTAATACCACACACAAGCCTTTCTTTTATCAACTCATCTCACACTTCACCAAATCTGCACATTTTAGCCTTATTACTAGTCAGTTATATATGCTGCAAAAGTTTCACAAGGCTTTTGCTCCCTTCTGAAAAATAAGTACTTTTCCACTGTAATATTAGTTTGGGGATTACACATTTCTCTAAATTTATGTTTCAAGCACTCAGGGTCTTTCCTTGTTTCAGCCGGTACTACTGCATGGCAGTTCCCCCCCACCCATGCAAATACATCAGGTGCATACACAAATGAATGCTCTCTTTCAATAGTCTCTGAACCAACTAAATGAAGCCAAATAAATGCGTTTGTACTTGTGTCTTTGTCTGAAAAAGCAGCCTGTATGTAAATATCTTATTCCTGCTCAAACACTCTCCAATCTTCTGCAATATTGTTATCAAACACAACCGGTATGGGTCTGCAAAATCCTTCTGCCATGCCCACAGATTTATAATATTCAGATGTTTGAAACAGTCACCAAGGCCATTGACGAGGGGAAGGTGGTCCACACAGCCTACCTGGACCTCGCAAAAGCCTTTGATACAATACCCCACTCAGGCATTATAGATAAGCTCACCAGTTTAAATATAAACCCCTATGTCACTGGATGGGTTGCAAACTGGCTCAAGGACAGAACCCACATGGTTAGAATTGCTGGAGCCATGTCAGACTGGCATCCCACAAGACTCAGTCCTGGGAACTCTCTTGTTCGGTATATATTTCTCTGAGGTACAGGCCAACACAGAAGGACTGTGGCTGACCAAGTTCGCAGATGACTGCAAACTGGGCACCATAATTGACTCTCCAGCTGACACAAGCATCCTCCAAAAGGGCCTCAAAGAAACAGACAACTGGTGCCAGAGCCATGGCCTCAAGCTAAACGCCAAAAAGTGTATAGTCATCCCCTTTGGCAAAAACAAAGTGCCCACAAATTACCACATAGGTGGTAATCCATTAAGTACAGAAGAAGTAATTAGGGACCTGGGGACCCAAGTTGATAGCAATCTCTCATTTGACAACCACGTCGCCAAAGTGGTTAGAAAAACATGTTATATAGCCCACCTAATCATGAAGGGATTCACATCTAGATCATGGGAGGTCATCGTGCCTCTTTACTCATCCCTCATCAGGCCCATAATTGAGTACAATGCCCCTTTTGGGGTGTACCTTACCAGACACCTGCAGCAACTGGAAAGACCCCAAAAGTACCTCAGCAAGAGGATCAAAGGGCTCAAACAGATGTCATATGCTGCCCGGTTAAAGAAACTCCAGCTCTACTCAGTGGCATACCACCTGCTCAAAGGCGATCTGTGCCTGACGTATAAAGCCATGTCCAACCCAGAATTAATGGACACGCTGCACCTCAGAAAATCCAAATCCCATTGAGCCACGCGCTCAAGAGACTTGAACCTCAGCACTGAAATAAATAGGACATGCTGGAGGGACAGATTCATAACCCAGAGGCTCCCTTCACTCTGGAATAAAATCCCAGTCCAGGTTAGGCAGAGTCCCTCATTGACTCTCTTCAAGAGGAATCTTGATGAGTGGATGGGAGATCATAGGTTTACCCCGGGTATCACTTCTGTGTCACTGTTAGACAGAGGCACAGTATACTAACCTCGTAAAAGGGCATAGCAAAATTAATTTAAAATGGGTGGTGAAAGCCAAACACACTCTGGCTAGGCTTATAAATGCCCTAGGGCAGATAGCCTAGTATGAACCTATGAACCTATGTACAATAAACTCTTCAAAGTATGTACTCTGTGAAATATGCTTTGAAAAACCTGTACTTTGTAAAATATGCTTTGAAATGACTATACTTTGTGAAATAACTGCTCTGTAATACTGCACATACTTGCAAACACTTTGCACACTTCAGATATTTTGAACAGCTTTAGTTAATGCAAGAATGTAGTACATAATAAAAAAATACTGTCATTTTCCCTTTTTCTACATTTTATGCAATTTGGATATTGTTTCAAACATTTTCGTAATTATTTTGAATATTTTTGTCAATATGTCACAGTTTCAGACATTTCATTTAATAAGAAATTGATTTTGAAAATTCTAAATGCTTTGTTTCATATTTATACCAAATGAAATCATTTAAGCAAATGTTAGTACCTGGAATTTGTTTCTGACCTGTTTTGTGAGTCATTTGAGCAGTAGTGATGATCCACTCCTGTATATTTCTCCAACTTTATGGTTGCCTCATGGCTGTAACTCTGGATCCCATTCTGATACCACATCACTCTTCTTATGTGCATCAAGAAGATGTTGAGGCCTGGGTGTTCATTTAATTAGTTTATTGTATACAAATATATCAGGATGAATGGCAGGAACATTAAACTTAAACAAACTTTCTAATTAACTGACTGACTACATACTTGCATGCTCACACTCTGGCTGCTCACTGAAAATGGCATTCTTGCTTGCACATGCTCAGTACATGTGCTGACTCACTGGAAAGCTTCTTAAAGGTATATCACACACACTGATCTACACCCTCATTCTCCGATATTATCATGGGGTGGTAGGAGACAGAATATTTGAATAATATGCCTTTCTTTAAAACATGTGTAATTGGATATTATAGATTTGTGGATGATTTATTTTTTATTACTGATGCTAAATTAAATGCTATTACTGCCTTTGTTTTAAAAAATGTATGATACTACTGAGTTTTTAGATTTTAACATAGGCTGTTTAGGCACTGATGTACATTTTTTGGATGTTGCCATACAATGGAGCAGAGTAATAAGATTTTTTCTAGTAATATTTATAGGAATGAATGTTTTGTTGACAACTATTTGCACTTTTCTAGTGCACATTCACCATACATGAAGAAAAATATACCTAGGGGCAGATGATCAAGGCCTCAAGGCTAACTACAAATCAGGAGATTTTTTTTGGATGCAATTCATGAAATAATAGTATTTTTTATGGACAGGGATTATAGTCAAAATGTTCTTAAGGCTGCTGCACATGAAACTGTAGAAAAAAGGAATGACAACTTTCCACCTATATTGTCTGTTGTCATGCCTAATGAGAACAGGGGTGCCAGATAAAGGTTATACTAATAGTTTTTGTCTGCATATGACTGTGGATGACTCAAGTATTAGATCTATTCTTATTCAGAAGTGGACATTTTTAAGGCTGATTGGAATATTATTTAAATAGTATGTAATGAGCTTAGGTTTGTAGTTAAGAAGGCTTAGTCTTTAAAACAATATTTAGATACAGACACTACTATAGCCTTGACTGCTAAGACTGACAAAAATCCTGGTATGTATAAATGTGTTTTTTTTGTAATGCGTGCTCTTTATCTTGCAGGGTTCTTCAGTATTTTTGTCTCATAGAAATAAGCACATTATAAGTAATAGTTGTTTTAATTGTGATTCCTCTGTTATTATTTATATTGCAATCTGCTCTAGCTGCCAGTCTTTTTATGTAGTGATGTCTACAAGAAAGTCAACCATGAGAATAAGGGAATATCTCTACAATGTTAAACACTGTGAAATGAACAATGCTCTTTACAAACATTCTACTGTATGTGCAGATTTCAGTTAGACTCAGTCTCTACAAATGTAAGGGGTGGTGATTATAAAAAAATTGCTTTTGTGGAGAGTAACATTTTCATAGCTTAGGTTACAAGCAGATAAGCATCCTTGAATCAATGATAGCATTTGTATTAAGTGCTTTTTATAAGTATATGTTTCATATTGTGTAATATTGCTTTAAATGTTGCTTTGCTGAAGTTTTTAGATTTTAATTGTTTGATTCTTCAATTAATTGTTTAATTGAGTATGTAGAACAGTATATAAGGTCAGTTGACATTTTGTCATTTTATTCTTATGAAGTCTTTGGATGAAAGTGCTAAATAAATATTTCCTTGACTGCAGTGGCTTTTGTGGATATTATTTTATGGAGTTTTGTTTTATACATCCTTTGTGTTTGGTGTTGTTACACTTGCTAGGATGATGAAATTCTTTTAGTGGGATTCTTCTCAAGTTTTGGATATTCAGAGGAGATATTATGAGTTGTTTCAGGTGGACATTCCTAAACCATCAGCAGTTTCTCAGCCTCCTGCTCCTAAGAAACCTGATAGGTTCTATAGAGTTCCTGAGGATTGCCTAATTTTATTTAAATGTCTTTCTACTGATCTTGCTGCGGTGTCAGTCTCTTCTGACAAACCTTCTAAACTTTTGCTCTCTTCCAAACGTTTGCCTTCTGATAAGGATAGCAGGGCAATGGAGAGGATTGGCAAGAAAGTTTACACTGTTTCTAGTTTGGCATTTAGAGCTATTAATTACCAGACCCACATGACCAAGTATGGTCTGGCCTTGACTTGTCAGGCTTGTCAGGTTATCTCTGCCCTCAGTGATTCTGATGGCAAATCCTGTGCCTCATCCTTTTTAAGTTTAGATTCTCAAGTGGCTCATCACTCTATTAAGTGTAGCTATGATGCTGCTGACACTTCTTCTAGGGCTATGGAAGTTGGTTCCATCATGAGGCATTATTCTTGGCTTCATCTCCAGTCTCTTCCTGGGGACATTAAGGCCAAGTTGTTGGATGTTCCTTTGGACAGATAATACTCATCTTTTTGGGACTGCTGCTGACTTGTTAAAACCTCTTCAAGAGAAAGGCAAAACCTTCCAAGACCTTAAAAGTATTTTTGTCTCTCCTAGCCCTAAGTTCCAGAGGAAATATCCCTCTTGATCTGCTTTTGTTCACAGGAAACCTCACCAGTCCTCTAAGGGCAGGGAGAGTGGGAGGGAGGGGGGGCTGTCTGCTAAGGCTTCTCAGATTTCTGTGGCCCAGAAGCCTCCTTTACCTAATAATCCTGATTTTGTTTGACAGTTCACCCTCCTGCCTTTAAACCAGGTTCCTTAGTCATCCAAATTGGCTTCTCATCACTTTACTCTTGGGTTCTTTCTATCATCATCAGGATTACTTCATGGTATGGAAATCTCTCTCCTTTTTCTGGGATTTCTCAACCTCCTCCAGTGCACCTTCCTGATTTCCCAGAGGTTCTAGGGTACCTGTTGAACCAATGGACCATTCAACCTGTATCCGCTTACCAAGAGGGACAGGGTTTTTATTGCCTGGTTCCTTGGAAGGAGGGCACTTGGAGACCTATTTTGGATCTCTTCCGGCTCAATATCTTTGTCAAGATCCCTTCTTTTTGGATGCTTACTCTTCAAACTCTTTTTTCTCTTGTATTACTCCAGACTTTTCTAGTGTCATTGAATCTGAATGATGCTTACCTTAATATCCATATTCACACTCTCTTCAGGAAGCTTTTACATTTTCTGTAACTTCCCCACATTTTCAGTTCTCTGTTTTGCCCTTCAGCCTTTGTACTGGTTCAAGGGGGTTCACAAAATGCCTAGCTCCTGTGTTTGCCTTCTGCAGTCTCCAAGGCATTCAGATTTTTCCTTATCGAGATGACCTGTTGTTTCAGGCACCTTTTCCCAGTCAATTGGTGCAGGATGCGCAGTTCACCATCTCTCTTCTTCAAAGTCTGGGTTTACTTTTAACTTCCAAAAGTCCATCCTGACTCCCACTCAGGATTATGTGTAGCTGGGTTGCAGGATTCAGACAGTGCCAATGTAGGCCTCTCTTCCACCTCCAAAGGTATTGCTAACAACCTTCTTTCAGTCCCTTTTTCCCATGATTGCTTTGCCAGCAAGGGAGTATCTTAGGGCATTGGGATTCATGGCCTTTTCATGTCTGATGCTTCCTCTTGCTGGACTGCATATGCAGTTGCTTCAATGGTACCTCAAATTGGTTTGGCTGCAGCATCATCACCCTATGAATTTCAGTGCATCTCTCCTTCCCTGTCTCAAGAAGAAATTTGAGTGGTGGATTCGACAGTTCACTTTCAACCCAGGCCAGATCTTTCAGCCTCCAGGCACTTCTCAAGAGGTGTTCATCAATGCCTCAAATATGGAGGGAGCATCTTTTGGTCACCTGAATGTTCAGTGTCTTTGGCCTCCCCATCAGTAGTCAGACCATAGCAACATCAAATAGATGAGGGCTTTGATTCTGGCCCTTCAAGCTTTTTACTCCATGTTCTCTCTGGAACCCTTGAAGGTGTACACAGTCAACACTACAGTGAAGTGGTATGTCAACAAACAAGGGGGCACAAAATCTTACCTCCTCTGCAGGATGGCACTTCAGGCTTGTGATGTGGCTCTCACTTATCTGTTAACTCTTCAGGTAATATACATTCCTTCAGAGCACAGTCTTGTGGCAGACTCTCTGAGAAGGTCAAAAGCATAGTCTCATGAATGGATGCTTCATAGAGACAAGTTTCTGGACATTTTCCATTAGTGGGGTATTCAAGTAAATCTTTTTGCCTCTCCTCTGAACAGGCAACTTCCTCTCTTCTGTTCCAGAGTGCCATGACATCTGACCTGGAAGATGGATTCCCTTTCCTTTCCTTGGAAGGGAAGGTGTCTTTATGCTTTCTCTCCTACAGAAGATTCATCTGGATTCCCCAAAAATCTTGCTAGTGACTCCCTTTTGGCCAAGACAGCACTGTTTCCCCTCTTAATGCCAGGAGCAATCATCACAAGTTACCACACCAGGTGGATCTCCTCATACAGGACAAGGGGTCTCTCATCCATCCCCACTTGTCCACTCTGCAATTGACATTGTGGGTGAGAGTTTTGATCCCTTTAAGGCAACATTTTTCTGAGGACATCCTCAGGGCTTTACAGGTGTCAAGGAAACCCTCAACCAGAAAACTGTATATGTCCAAATGGAAAAGATTTTTGGTCTGGTGCCATGCTTGCAACCAGGACTCTTTCAGTGGGGGTCCCACTGGTCCTCTCAATTGTGTGAGTTGCTCCAGTCTAGCTTGGCCTATTCTTCTATGAAGGCCCATTTGTCAACCATTTCTGAATGTCTGCCATTGACTCCTCCTTTGACTTCTTGTGTTGAGGTCAAACAATTTCTGAAAGGAGTTCTGCACATTAGGCCTCCAAGAAAACCTATTTCTCTTCCTTGGGACCTTAATTTTGTCTTGAAAAAATTGACTCAAGCTCCTTTTGAGCCTGCAGATTCTGCTTCTTTGCAACATTTTACCTGAAAGACTATTTTGTTATTAGCTCTTACTTCTCTGCTCAGAGAGCTTCTGAGCTCCAGGCCCTTGTGGCCATTCTTCCTTTTTTGGTGTCCCTTCATACTAATACTTTTTTATGCCCAAGGTGGGAAAAGATTTGTCCTTAAATCAGTCAGTACAACACCCTTTATTTTTCCCTTCTCCTCAATCTGCTAGTGAGAGGGTCCTGCATACCTTGGATTTGCACAGACATCTCAGGTACTAATTGGATAAAACTTGGACTCTTCGTAAATCTGATCAACTTTTTGTTTCCTTTCATCCCAGGTATTTGGGCTCAGCTGTTTCTAAGCAAACCTTTTCATCCTGGAGATCCAAGGCCATTTCTTTTCGTTATTCCTTTCATTCTAAGTCTCTGTATGCTTCTGTTAGAAGTCATTCTACTAGGGTTGTTGCATTTTCTGGTGCCTTCTTCAAAGGGTTGGACACCACTTCCATCCTTGAAGCTGCTGCTTGTCTTCGCTGCATACATTTACTAAGCATTACCAGTTGGATTTGGTTTCTAGGGCCAGAGCAGGTTATGCTAAAACCATTTTATATGGATTTATTGAAGGCTCTTTTCAGCCTTCCACCTTCCATTCTGTTTTTTGAACTTTTTTATTCTCCCTTCTTTAATGAATACTGCAACAGTGATATAGAAGGCCATAGTACTGTTGTGTAAAATCTTACCATAACAGAGTCCTTCTCTTCAATGTTGCAGTATTCGCACCCTCCCACAATCCCATTTATTCTATATTTTTTCCTTCTGGATGTGCATGGACTCTTTTGTCCTGTGATGACTGTTCTCTTCTGGGACAATTCAATTCTGGGTAGTTGCTTGTCCACATCCCTTTTATGCCCTATGTTATGTGCGGGGAGCATAAATGTGATGTACAGTTTAAACAAGATCTCTTTTTAGCTTATCTATACTGGCCAAGCTACATGCTGTCATGGGTGGGACATCCCTTCTTTAATGAATACTGCAACAGTGAAGAGAAGGACATCTACTATTATGGTAAGATTTTACACAACTGTACTCTGGTTCCACAGATACCTTCACAATGAGATAGAGCTCAAAATTTTGAATTTGCTTTACAGTTTTCAGACAAGTTACTATGCAGATTCAAAGAAAATGATGGTTGATATGAAGATATTTTGAGACAAAAATGAAGACTTGCATTTATGAAGATTAGAGGTTCAAACAGTACAATAACTTGAGCTGCCTGTTTGTCCTTAGAGGAGTGGTTTAAGGCAGTAACTTTTAGTCTATTGGCCATTTTGGGTCATTTCCTGTCTTTTTCAGCCCCCTGCTATAAAGTGCGTTTTGGCGGGCTTTTCCAGCTATTGAGAACTCAGCACAGCTCCTCGTGGTGGCCAGCAGTGTTCCTCTAGCAGCAGAGACCAGAAAAGACTACCTTTCCAGATTTTAAGTATTTTTCTTGGCTTTTTCGACTTTTTGTGCCTTTCGACTACTGTTTCTGCTTGTTTTATCAAAGTTTGCACTGTTTTTACTGTGTTTATAAGCTAAAACTGTTTACTGCACTTGCTAGTTTAAGTTTTGCCTAAAAGTTAAACTACAGGCTAATACACTCAAGTGTACTAGCTTTTGATAGCATTTAGTCGAAAATCATAGCATTTATTGTGTTTTCTGCTTTTCTGTAAAAACTTGAAAAAAAAAAAATATCCTTGTTTTCCATACTTTCCTAACTAGTGTTCCAGAGACCAGATTTTGCTGATCCCTGGGCTTTGTCTTGGTTCCTGTGTTTCTCCATTTTCCTTGTTTGGTCAGGGGAAGTTTCTTTACTCACCAGTGAGAGTGGGGAGTACTGAGCTGCCTGTTTGTCCTTACAGGAGTGGTTTAAGGCAGTAACTTGTAGTCTATTGGCCATTTTGGGTCATTTCCTGTCTTTTCCAGCCCCCTGCTATAAAGCGCTTTTATGCACGCTTTAGCGAATTAGCGTGATTTAGCGAGTTGCCACTGTTGCACACTAGGGCAGCACCGGTTAAGCAGGTTTAAACTATTCGGGCTACCTAAAGTCCACTCTTCAAATTTTCCCTTAAAACTACCTTCCTCGAACTATACTACTGATCTAATCAGCGTATCCTATAACTAAAAGATCATCTCTACTTGACTCCAAGTAGACTATTCTCTATCTGTTAAACCTAGCACTTGCTCTACAGTACTTATTACCTTGATATGGCACTCTTGTCATAGATAGTACCCCAAAAGGCAACCCCCCATTTCTCGGTCACCCACGTCCCCCGGAATCTTTTTTTAAAGCTTTTTTGTCTATTCCTTCTAGCATGTCGAGGGATCAGTTGCTAGTGTCCTCTCCTGCTCAGCTGGTGAACCTGGGAATATTGAGGCAATGTTACAATTGCCTCATGTACACTGAACAACCCTCTCCTCCTCCCACAAAACACAAATACATGCGAGAGATGCAACTATACGGCCAAACTGGAGGATGAGCTCTCTCAACATAGGACTGGCAAGACCAGTCAGGAGGAGAAGGTTACCACACACACTATAGACCCAGTCTCACATAGTACCATCACAACCTCAAATCATACACATAAACACACAAAGACATACTCGGAGGCTCTGATCAAAAATCTACCAAAACAGCAGAGGCCACCAAAGCAGACACCCAAACAACCACCACCTCAGAACACAACACCTGCAACACATAGACCTCACAGTCAGAGTGTCAAACAGTCACAGCCCTTAAGGCCAAACACAATGCCAGACACACTAGTCATTGGTGACTCCATAGTCAGACACACTGACGTCCTGCTCACCAGACTAAGGAGAAGGTCACAGTAAGCTGCCTGTCGGGCGCTAGAATCCGCCACATAACGCAAGCACTCAGGTCTCTCAACAGCAGGTACAATCTGACTCAGTCATTGTCCACGCTGGTGTAGCGACCTGAGACATACCTCCTTGGACTACATGAAAAGAGACGTTGAGGAGCTCTCTGATAATGTAGCCCAGGCAGGTATGACCCTGACCTTGAGCAGTATCCTACCTTCACCAAGAATGATGCCACAATACAGAGATAAGATGATCAGCTTTAACAATTGGCTTAAACACTGGTGTCATTCAAAGGGGATCAGTGTCTGTCTGCCTGGGATGACATGCTGGACAAGCCACGCTTCTGAAGGGACGGCTTGCACCTGTCACCTGGGATTCGGATATTGGCAAAGGCTCTTGCCACCCCCATAGTGCCTTTTTAGGCAAGGCTCAAATTCTAAACCTACCACCCTAGAACACAAAAAGGAAAAAACTAAGGGTAATGCTGCTCAATGCCAGAAGTCTAAATCTCAAAATGCACGCACTCGAGGCCCTTCTCAGTATGGAGAACATCGATGTCTGTGCTGTGACAGAAACCTGGTTCAAGGTTCCTGAGAGCACCCCAGCACTATCAGGTTTTCCTCATATCATGCGTTCCGGCCCCAAAATCGGACAATACCAAGAAAGGAGGGGGTATCCATATTCATCAAGGACACCCACACCTCAAGACTGGTGGCAACGCACGATGCATCGGAGACCATCCAGGTGCAATTAACCATAGGCAAGACTGCTCTGCAAATTGTAGCATGTTACAGGCCACCCTCACAAACTCAGGAACCTCACATGGCCTTCCTGAAAACACTAGAGGGATAAATGTATCACCAAACACCATCATACTAGGTGACTTCAATTACCCTAATATAGACTGGGAACACTACTCAAGCCCAAACACCTTAGCCCAAAAGTTCCTGGAATTCATAAACTCAAATGCCATGGAACAACTAGTCACCATCCCACAAGAGGAGATAACATACTTGATCTCATCATCACGAACATGGGAGCACAATGTTCAACACCGGAAGTATACCCTCACTGGTGAGATCAGATCACAAACTAATCTCGCTGGAGGTCCTCATCCCACCCCTCCTGAAATAAAAAGACCACAGTAAAGAACTTCTCGGCCGACTTCACACTTCTAAAGTCTAGTGTGGTCTCCTTTAAGGCCCCGAGCCGGCAGAAAACAGTACTCAAGCCGCTGAATCACTTACAAATGCCTTCTACCAGCACCTGCAGGACCTTGGGAAAAAGGATTTTAAAAAAGGGGGCC